>NC_141335.1:10935402-11325402 GCF_037954235.1 Aulostomus chinensis | reverse complement strand
TGATCCAGACATTATATTACAATAAAACGATACTGTAGTTGTAATGACCAAACTTACAGTTTTGAACCAAATTCTGAACTCCTGCACAAATCTACTTACTTCTCCTACTACTGATCTACTTTTCATTATTTTTTTTAAATATAGAGCTGCAGAAAGCAAAAGATAGCAAACGTAAAATACCTGTTGCTCCATTTATATGAAAAAGGAAAAGAATTCTCTACCTGTGAGCCACTTCCTCCACCATTGCAACACCGCTCAACGTACTGATGTCAACCGTTCATTTCTGGTGTCGCAAGGAATTGCGGTGCAAAGTTCGATGCTGTTTGGATGAGCAGTTCTTATTTGTGTTTGCCAAAAGTTTTTTTACTTTTTTTTTTTTTTTCAGTTGGGTCACATTGTGATCCAGTGGCTTTGTGGTAAGGTCTGACCGTGGAGACAAAAGTCAGAATGACTAGATGACAGAGTCTTGATTAACAGTTGGGATTCTTAGAAGCTTTGATTCTTCACGGTGTAATCTGTGTCTTTTTTTTTCTTTTCTTTTTTTTGCATATCGTGCTGTCAGAATAAAGTTTTAAGAGTTTTCAGTGTTTGGTCTGGCTGTAGAAGAAATACGTTTTCACTTTAAACTGAGACAATCTTGTTTTGATCCTGTTTTTTTCTTATAAATTGATTGTGAAAATGAGAAAAATACTGCAAGTCTGTAAGCGTGCAGATGGAATAAGAAGAGGGTGTACGTGCAAGTGCGCAGGACAGATCTTTTTCTAAATGTAAATTAACTGCCACCTTTAAAACAAAGAACATGAAGTGTCTAATGTTCTGATTTGTACGACGTTATGTATCAGTATTGTAACCCAAAAACAGATTCTCACTCGACTTGTTTTAACGGGACAATTAATAACATCAGAAAAGCCATTGTTTCGGCTTGAGTCATACAAAGATCAACCTTTGCTGAAAGGAAGAACTTGATGAAACCTCAGACTTTTCTTCCATCCATCACACCCAAACACCAAGGATCTATAGCTAACTTTCTTCAACCGCGCAAGTCCTGCGGCCAAGATTCTGCGAAGCGGACAGCTCAATATCCAGCCTTAGTGTGGCTTGTCAATGCAGCACCAAACCCAAGACAGAGAGAGATGGGGGGATGGGGGGGGGTGGATGTGGGGAAGGCTTTTTTAATTATCTGTGGTTGGGTCCGACTGTGCATCATCATTAGAGAGACTAAATAGCAGTGGTCACTGACTCAGGTAGTGGTAAACGGCACAATTAACAAGCTGAGGAGGGAGAACTGTATTCAATTTGAAAGCCTTCTCTCCTAATCCATCTCCAGTGATCAGCAGTGCTGCTGAGCTACGCCCTTTTACATTCAATTACATTAATCAGGTTATTACACAGCAAAAAGTCAACATTTTAATCAAGAACTGGCAAAGTAGGGCAGGATGTTATATCGAGACATGACCACATGACCATCAGAGGAGATAATATAATATAATAATCTCTTTGAAAAAGGGTTTGTCAATGAGGGATTCTCTGGATATTTTGTCAGCATTTTTTCCTTATTATGTCTACATTTCTAAGTCTGTCTTAATGTCATTCTTTATCCTTATGAATTTGTACATCTCGGATCAGAATCCAGGCACTTTTTGTTTTACACGTTTGCAAAGGCTGCAAATCCTCCTGGAAATAATCCTGGCAGGGGTGTTGTTATAGCACAGCAGGTGTGTATGAAAAGTAAAAACACAGCTGCAGGGTTCACATCCCAATCCTGACACTCGCAAATCCTTTAACGTGATTCTTATGGAAACGCTACACAAGCCATTATTCACGTATGAATGGAAACAACATGTCTACATGTATGTTGAGCTATCTGCTGTGGTCAGGTGGGGGATTATTTCATTCACAGCAGGGGGAAAAAGCCAATTTATATGAATATGTGCTTACTTCACAACCAGTTCAAGTTGCTGACTGATTGCTGACTGCACACACAAAGTGAATCTAATTTAGTAGAACCTCTGGCTAAGCAGTAGTTTCTCACCCATTTTCTCCCACTAACAGGGAAGAAATCAATTCTCAGGCATCTATGACACTCAAGAGATGCTTGTCTTGTTTTTATTTTTTTTTTCCTCCCACTATTTTTTTGTATTTTGGTTTGTTAGGAGTTCTGTGATGGTTGACCTGACCATTGGGATCTGATTAATGGAAGGAAATTCTTGTTGTCCACCCCATAATGAGAGAAGACAGAGGTGAGAACAGCTCAATAGGTGAGATAACCACTCTTTGATCCAAACAGTCATGCAGAACCTAGACTAGCTGCATCGTCAGAAAATGTACTGTCAAGCTTTCCAATCATAAACTTTAACAGACACTTGCTTTAACAGAGAAATATGTAGATTTCTTTTTAAGGGCTTCAGAGGGCTGGTAGTTTCTGCAAATTTGTAGGATGAATTTAAAATCATCAAGACAAGGAGGGATTTTTCACAACTTGGCATTTACAATAGCCAATTGCACTCAGTGTGTTTTATGCTTCCCACATTGTAGAGCATGAACAGCATATTTAGGCTGGAAGATCTGGCTAGTTCTGGTTAGCCTTCTGCTAAAAATGTAGATGAATATTTCAATTGTGTGCCCCTTCAGGCTTCCTGAAAGTGACCCAAATGGATCAAATTCTAATTTATTTCCTCAAAGTTTTGTGACATTTCATCCGCTGCTGTTTTACGGTCACAACAGTACAATGTCATGAAGCTGCAGCAGAGCCAGCAACTTCCAATTTTTCCTTTGCTAACTTGAATGTAAACAACATTAAATATTTTAACCATGCACCTGATGAGACTTTTCAAATGTTATCAGACTGGATCGAAATGGATCAAACTGTCATTTTGCAAAAACAAAACAAAACATCAGTCATTTTAAAGCTGCTTTTTTCACATTATAAGACTACGAGGAGACTTTTTTTTTGGACCAGAGTGCCTCACATATGAATGGGGGGGGGGGGGTATTACTACAAATCAGAGAAAGCAGTTTCATTGGATGCAGAATTAATACACACCCCTTTTTTGCAGAGTGAGATGCCAATTTTTTTTTTTTTTATTTTCTACTTGCTACATATCATACATGAACAATGAATAGAGATACACCATAAAATGTAGCTTTCTTTTCATGGAATCCTTATTAATTGCAAAATCAAGCCAATCTGAGTTGTAAATCATAGCGAGCTATCTCCCATTGTGCGTATTATTCCCACATCATAAGCTGCAGAAAATGTCCTAATTGACTTCTTACCCAAACAGAATGATGTGGCATCCTCAAAATGTTTTATTTTTGAAATATGACTGTGACATTTCTAAATCCTCTCTAACAAGACCTATCTCAACTTAAGATGTCTTGTTAAACTCAGACCTTGTTCCCCAGTGGACTTCAATGTAAGACACATCTCTACCCTTGACAAGCAATGTTAATCCATTTAGTGTAACGAACTAACATGTCCCTAATTAAAATATGCCTTTTAATGATACATACTGACATCCTGAAAAACACTGTCACGCTCTCCTCCTTTAATACAGGAATATGCTAATTGCTTCTGTAACACTGGTGTTCAAATCCCAAGGATGCCGCTGCCTCCGGAGGGAGTTGGTGTTGGGGTTTGGAACCTCTGCTCAAAAGAAAGGTCTTTTAACAGCTGTTTCTTGAAGAATGTTTTGGTCGTCTATACATGTCTAAGAGCTTCAGGGACTGTTGATTTCCATTCATTTACAGACATTCAGAACCCCCCACCCACCCACCCACAAAACCTCACTCAACGCCCGTCCAGTCCAGCAACTCACCTATAGGTGCTGGGGGGCAGAGGAAGCAAATCAGGAGTCCAACCCAGCTCATGGCAGCTCATTTAAAACAAATCAGGTTGATTGCTGAGTTGCAGCGCTCACAATGCCCAGGTGATAAAGCAATTAAAGCTTTCTAATTCTTTGGATGGGAAAGGGCCACTTGGTAATTACTATATGTAATGAAATCTTTTTTTGTTACCTCTTCGTTTCTCCACATTTTGGTTTCAGTTTCCCGGTGGTCGTTCATTTGATGGGCAGTATGGGGACAGGTCCGTGTGGGTGGGGTCTGGAGCCCTCGGTGGCAGGGACCCTGGATGAGAGTAGCGCTTTAGTTAATAGGGCTCTCTCTGGACAGATGAGGTCCATTAGGAGGTTAATTTAAAAATGAATAGAGGACATAGAGAGAGAGAGAGAGAGAGAGAGAGAGAGAGAAGGAGAGAGAGAGAGAGAGAGAGAGAGAGAGAGAGAGAGGCAGAGAAAGGGAGCTGAGTATCCAGATCACACAGTTCATGGATGGAGTAAAATATAGAATAAAATACTTGTTTTCCTCTGAAGCAATGTTGTTAATTAAGCATAATTAAAAAGCCTCAGATCCACAGGAGCCACTTAAGCAGAGTCTCAAAATATTACCAAAAGAAAACAAGGAAGCCCACATGCACCAGACAAAGCAGAAGTGAATCCTATCACTTCCCATCCATGAGGCCATTTTTAAAACATTGAGGCATTGTTCAGATGCATGGACTGCAGCCCCTCACTCCTAATTTCCATTTCTTTCCCCCCTGCAGAAAGGCTGAATCTGATCCGGACTCATTGGTGTGTGGATAATGAAGGGGTTACCAGGAGCTGGGAGAGGCCCTGTAATTCCCCGCACCAGGGGACTGGGTTTTTGGGTGGGGTTTGGATGAGTACCCCTGCTCCGTGATGCATGCACTCATGTGAGCTTGTGACAGCCTTACCCAAATCCAAGGCCAGACTCAACACTGCATGTATTATATAGAGATACAGTAGATAGGCCTGCTTCAAACCGTCCACTGCTGCAGAAATGTTTCCCATGGACAAGTTCATGTGCATTTGTTCGAGCTTCTCTATGTAATAGGAAAGATAGTAGCATAGGTTACTTTGCAACATTTCCCCAAAAACAACATGAACAGGACACATGATATGGATGTCGGAAAGATATTTTTTCTCCCGCATATTTACTGTTTCCCATTAAATAATGGCACTAAGAAGAGACTTGTTATGGATACTAATTAGCATTTAGGTTAGCTAATGGCAGTGAATGTGCATTATGCATGATAAAGCATGAGCAACAGAGGCCTAAGCTGTTCAAACTGGCTGATAAATAATTTTGGGTCCTTTCGAACTTTCCAAAATCTATCAGACTTTATATTTCTAATTCTGACAGTGACGGAAAGTTATTTCATGGGGGTTGTGCGAAGCTCAAAACAATTTTTCCACTGTTTTAAAACCACAACAGTGCAAGGTTGCGGTGCTATAGCAGAGCTAGCTACTTCCAGTCAGCGAACTTTAATGTGGATACATAATTTAATCATGCGTCCCTTGTTATCAGACCAAATGGATCGAGTTATAGTAATGAAGCGTGTCTTTTCACGGAGGTTGTGTGATGCCTTTTACAATTTTTGGCTGTTTATTTCACAATGTAAGTCTACGGGATAAAGTCTTTTGCTTGAGTGGATCATGTGACACATGGGGGAGAAATTTTAAAATCAGAGAAAGTCATTATTGGGTGTTAAATTCGTACACACCCTTGAGTGCAGGATGAATTGTAGAACTGTATATATAGGACGTGAAAGAACTCACTTTAGTGTTGAAAAAAGATCTATTGTTATATAACAAGACACATGAGTCATTAACTCAGGGACGCCAGATTAAATTGCGGGGGAAAAAAATGTTTGTTTTTTTTCCTTGTGGTGATTAAGGAAATTTACATTCAAGAAATCTAAATAAAAACCCTCCTGTATATGTCTTGCTGAGTTCTTCACCCTCCTTTCGCCGTGGACGTGGGAGTATCCCAGCTCAATATAAGGTCATGAAAATTAGCATATCATCTGGCAAAATGGTTAGACAATGTGTGGGCGTCTCCCTGAGGGGGTCACCTTAAACATCATTGTTAAGGCACTAAAAGACCCCCATGTACTCCAGGGTTAAATATCCCCACTTCATTATGATAAAGATGTGAACAACTGCCCAAACTATAACGCTGTCAATAGACATTGAGTCCTCTCTTCATCTGGGCTGACTCGAGCTCTCTCAGGACCCGGCATGAGCCCCCATCCATCATCTGAATACTTTGTGCCTGAATCATTGCAGATCATTATAGTAACAGAGAAAGTGCCGGTGATTGGCTGTGATTGCTGGATCACAGGGATCTGAGGGGTGATCCATCACACTGGGTGGCACACTAACACCTCTGTGTGATGGGGTTCACCTCAGGGGTCAGGGCCAGGTCAGTGAGAAGACAGAGAATTCCTCCAACAATCTTCCAAAGGCTGCAGCACTGCAAGATTTTAACATTTCACACTATTCATCCAAATCAGCGAACAAAACACTGATTTTTAGAGGGAATTCAGATAAGAGAGGATAACTGAGACAAACTGGATCAGCTTGTGCATCACAGTGGAGGAGGAGCTACTGACCCCATCCGACTTGTTTCTCAAAACTGGTGCAACACAACCTCACCTGAGGCTATGTGTTGTCATCCAAATTAGATAAGTTTATTTTCCCTCCACCAGCATTTGTTCCATCAGCCTGTAGGGTCGCAGACCACACTAGGAAGCAGTAGGGAGTCCTTCACAGCACCTGCAGCTCTAGCAAGGTGGCCCGCTAGCGAAGAGAGGCTTTGGCTGCTGCCCAAATATCTGCCTGCACCTTCTGTGCAAATGCACCAGCCTTAGGAAACCAGGAGGCAGCAATATTGTGGAACAAATGTCCTCTAATCTCAGCCTGCTGGTCCGGGGTCCTGGGTTAGAGGCCTCCTCGGTGTCCCTTCCAAACACTTTATGTTCTTAAAGCCTGATGCTGGATGGCTGTCACAGAGTAATTAGAAAATTAGAACAAGAAAAAAGCAATAGTGTCCCAACCATGTATGACAGAAGCGTCAAGAAGATACAAGCTTTTTCCTGTTTGGCACCTCTAATGAACAATTGGTAGGAGTTTGCACCAGTGAGTAGGGATTTTAAACCAATCTGTACATCAAGGATCTCTTTTTCAAGATATTTATACAGTCAAGTAGCTCAACAGCCATCGAGCAGTAGCAGTAACATATATTACCCTCACAATCCTGTGTAAAAATGGAATCTTACAAATTATAAATATAATGCTATTCAATTAAGTTAACAGTATTCAGTAAAACTTGCCCGTGACCAACTTTAAAGGCGATGTATATTTATAGCACATCACTATTTCATATTGACTATTTGAGCACTCGTAGGCTAAGAAGGATTCTATGTGGACTTATCAATAAAGTTTCTATTTTTCAGGTTAGTGGTGCTTGCTTGACAGGCCAGCATCTTAAAAATATAGAATCATACACAAATGAGCTTCCAGGACACTCTCTCATTTGAAAAGGGAGAGGGAGTCAAAAGGTTGCAATCTGCACCTACGCTAGGTTTGACTTGATCCTATGTACTGGTCTGTACTGGTGATTGATACTCTAAATTGACCGTAGGTGTGGCTGTGAGAGTGAATGGTTGTCTGTCTCTATGTGTTGGCCCTGCGATGGACAAGTGACCTGTCCAGGGTGAACCCCGCCTCTCGCCCAAAAGCTACTGTGATAGGCTCGATAATTGCATGCAATTAACGTAAAAGTTAAAATATAAGAATCATCCAGCAATCATTTCATACCAATACATAGTTTTGTTCTATATTTAAATGTTGGTAAATAGAAAATAAAGACTGTTTCTAAAATAAGACGCTGTTCAAGTGATAAAGGGGAGCTTAATACAGATTTGAAAGTCAACGTTCTTATTCTTTAAAAGTTAGATTAACCAAAAAGAAACCTGACAACGATCATATAAGGACTGATTAAAAATATGTTTTAAAAATGAAAGTCTTTCTGAAGTCCTCAAAGCTTCCTGTCGTCAAATAGCTAAAGATGAAATGAAACAGGGAATAAATGATGATCCCATAGTATTTCCAACTTTGAATTTATCATTTATAGATCATAAATTGCAAATTTCAGTTCATTCAATCAGCAGTGAAGACTTGTGTCTTTTGTACAATGAGAAACTTTGTCCCGTGGAGTGTGTTATTGGAAAATATTTGAAATTATTTTCCTGATCACTGGCTTATCTCTTGGAATCCTTCCACTTCCAGTGAAAAGTTCTGCAATTTGAGCAAAACAAACGGAAACTCACTCATCTACAGTGATTGAAATGTATTTTTACTGTTCCAAAACTGACTTTCCATTTTTCATAATCAGTTCTAATAGATGACAATTAAACCTTAGAGTGCATGAAAGGAAAGAGATTTCTGCCTTTATAATCAGTATTCATGTTGTTTAACATTTTTGTTATCGACTTAAAAAAAAACTTTTTATTTCTATACAGTATTTATGAGTACATATTTCACAAAAGCAGTTGAGTGGGAGTTGAAGAATGTATCTATGGCAACAGTCTGGTCCCCAGCTGTCATTGTGGAGAAGAAGATGGGTGCCATGAGCGAGGAGACCACTTAACCTCAACTGCTCCACAGCTTAGGGGAGTCAAGATGCTTCTGGAACCCTCACAGAACCTCACTTAATATGTAGACGATACCCCCCCCCCCCCCCCCCAGCCAGACAAAAGATGACTTCAAACCAGCCAGTGGGGAAAAGAGAAAAAAACAGAGGGAGGCTCCTCTTCATGTGAGCGTAGTTCACCATCAGAAGCTCCAATAGACCAGATGGAATGTTTAGAGGGGGGAAATTGGCAAAAGATAATTGGTCTGGTTTAACTGGAAAAGCACTTGAGCTGCTACAGTAACTGCTACCTTCAGATGCATGTGCTGCCATCTTGATGCAGATTTGGAACTCAGCTGTAACCATCTGCCCAAATCACATCGAACTATACAGAATAGAAATGACCAGGCATTAGTGAGCTATTTATAGAGCTTCCTGAAAGAGGAGTATTTTCTGTCCTCTTTCTTGTTATCAGGAAACAAAAGAGGGAAAACTCTCTCTGGGTGGATGTTTACCTCTGTAATCACTGATGGTACGTAGAACATAACACACACACACGCGCGCGCACACACACACACACACACACACACTTCCATCCTCACAGACTTTTAACAAAGGCACTATTCACAGCACAAACACTCAAACCAATATAAACATTAAAATGTTCAATTCTATGAAATGAAATTGCCACTGCCTTTACTTAATTGTTTATTTTGTTCTTGTTTGCTTTATTTATCTGCAAGCCTAGACGCCACAGGAGAATTTATTGTAAATGTCAACCTCAGTGTAATGAAAATAAAGATAAATCTATAAAAGTATATCAACATTTGTGGGAAAAATCCTTTGCTTGTTTTTTTCCAACCAATAGTCTACAACAAATATATAATTAAGGTATTTAAATAAGACAAAAGCAGCAAATTCTCACTTTTGAAACCCTGAATACTGAGAATTTTTTCCTCAAGAACTTGATCGACAGCTGATTTCAAAATATTTTTTAATTAATTTTCCTTTGATGACCTCATCAGTTAAGAAGTAAATAATTATTTAATAACCAGTAATCTAACAGTAATCATGTAGTTCATTGTGTTTGTAAATCCAAATCCGAATACATATTTCTGTAAAACCAGCCCTTCCTTCACTTGCATACTTCAATTACAGAGGTGATTTTGGGAAAGCAACAGTATAAAGAATGTAAGACAACAAACACAACATCTCCCTCACACCTGCTGTTCAAAAAGTGAATAATTGGGGCTCATCAGCTGACAAGGTCGGAGCAACTGACTTGAGATTCAGGAGGAGGGGGGTGATGGACGGACTGAAGTAGGGATGCGTCTGACAGGGTGTCGTCATGGCTCCGACGCATATTGTCGGTGACAGAGGTTAGCGGGTCAGACAGGAAGGTCTGTTGTTATGAAGGGGAAGCGAGCTGCATTGTTCACACTCAGACCTCGATCTCTCCCTGACAGCGCGCTGCTGGTCTGTCGACGGTGCAGCTTCAGTGGAATCTAGGACTCTTATCTGTTTGTCTCTTCTTCTCTCCATTTCTGTGTCTGTGATGATCCTAAAAATACGGCCATATCTTTGGACTACAAGGAAATTCTCTTTCTTTTGTCACATTTCTTTCTGCTGCTGTACCTTCTGACTTAGCGTGCATTTTTGTGTGTGTGTGTGTGTGTGTGTGTGTGTGTGTGTGTGTGTGTGTGTGTGTGTGTGTGTGTGTGTGCGCTTCTGGCTGTCCCACGGGAGGCTTCACAGGCTTTAGAGGCCAAACGCCTTGTAAGTCTATTAAAAAGGGAGAGCTAGAGTGCAGATTCCCAGAATGGCCTGTCATTCAGGTGCACTTAATTTCCACTTGATCAACACTAGATGTGTTTCAGACATGTGAATGACATTTCAGCGTCGATACACTCGCCATTTTTCTGCTTCCTCTGCTACCCTCAGGTGAGCTGTCAATGAGGTCAGTCTTACAAAAGAACATCGCATCACAATGCGGCTAATTCCAAACATAAATTCAGGGACTGAATCTGTCTGCAGTTCATCTGCAATGGAGATTCTGTTGAGGGCTGCTGAAAAGAAACAGGAACAAAAAAAAGCATGTTTGCCTGCTGTTATGTGTAAAATCTTACCAGAGAACAGAGGGATTAAATAGGCCTGTTTATTCATATGAAGATGACAAATGCAGCCAAAGGTTTGGAGGACACACTATTCATTCTAAGAGCGCCTGTGGGTCTTGGTGTTTTTATCTAAATCAGGTTCCAGTCCATTTTCCAAACCACACCACCAGGCTAGACGCTCGTGTTAACCTACTTCAGGTATTCAGCTTGTGTGTTGAATACATGCCATTTCTCTTTATAGAGCACATAAGGGCAGTGTATGGCTAGTAAAATATGCTGATTATAAAGAAACGGAGAACTTGTAGAATTTAATTAAATATGAATGAATTGCAATCAGCAACTGCTGTGAGTAGCTCCAAGCAGAGTGTGTTGGGGGCAAAGTGACATGAGAGCAGCGTAACCAGAGCCTGTCAAGGCTAATTACAGGTGATTCTGAGTGTAGCTTGCATTGCTAAAAAATTTAATTTGCTATTGATTTGATTCTTAAATGGTGTATGTCTATTCCTATCACTATAACATGGAAGCAGGACTGCCAATATAAGAAGACTAGTGACTCCTCTCAGGGTGACTCCAAAGACCTGTGGGGGAGTTTCCATTCAGCATCAAATGAATTCCTAGCAACTCAATTTGCGAGTCACATATAGTCATACCCTCTACACATGTCATAATATATATCAAGGATGTTCACACTGATTTGACAGATGCAAAAGTAGAAAGCACTCAGAAAACACTGTCCTCTGCTGAGGAAGACACAGAATATGTAGATAGCATCATCAAAATCTAATATAATTCTTTTGTGATTCTGAAGCTCAAATACATCCGTTAGCAGTACAAACCTTACAAACGACGCCATATGTCCATATAACAACAACATCCACACCACAAGCTTCGCACTTCTGCATTTAGCTGGATGATGATTTTAGTCTCTTAATACACTCTCGTTAGCAATGACACACGAAAACTACAAAATTTATGAGTGCGGTATGTATTTTAATTCCATAGGATAAAATATTATTGTTAACCGCTGACCTTATTTTTGGTATTTAAGTGTAAACCCATCGATTTAGAGACGAGAGAACCAGACATTCAATGATGATAACGTGTCTTTTTTACCTCTCCTGTGTTCAGATCCCAGCTCACTTTAGGTCACACTGATTTCTAACAGCAATATTCTTAAACATGAATTAGTAGGAGCGCACCTATCAGGCTGTTGATTTCACAGTACATAAAAGTACTGTGTGTCAACAGGGACATCATGGTGACTCACAGCAGAGAGGAGAGAGATGCCTCTGCTTGATTTGTAGCCGCTCCAAAGTAACACCTGAGACAGTGAGAAAATCTAATGTGTGCTGATGATTCATACCAGCATAACTCCCCCCTCAGCAAACCTAGGTTACCATGGCGCTACACAAGATTTAAAAAATGGTTAAACCCTCCTGCAATGACAAGCTGGATGCAGAGATTTACCGGTATGACTGGAAAGGTAAATTCATTTTCAAAAGTCTGTGTGTTGGTATGTCGTGATAAAGATGGGTGGACACATAAACAGACACATGCCATCAAACTCAGTATTTCACTGCAGTCTACATCAGTGTGTGTGTTATGTGTGTGTGTGTGTGTGTGTGCGTGTGTGTGTGTGTGTGTGTGTGCGTGCGTGCGTGTGTGTGTGTGTGTGTAGGGGGCTTAGGTCAGTAGCCCAGCTCTGACCTCTCTGGGCCTATTCCTCTGACAGGCATTTGTCACTCTGCCGAGGCCTGTGTGCTGTAATAGATTATTGACCACCTCAGCAGTCTCATCACTCCACACGGCTCACATCCCCAGTACAGCCAGCTTTATCGCCACACAGACGCCGCAAGACAAGACAGAGCAACAGTACCAGGATAGAATATGTTACTGTTAATTAAAAGATGATAGCTTAAATTGAAGCACCGTTATGTTATGTTATGTGCATATAAATAATTCGAGTAGTGTGTCTTAAGACAGAGAAAGATGCTATCACAACCTCTCCATGTAAAATTAGAAGGCTTTTCAGCACCTCAACCAACTTCTCAGTTTATTAAGTACAGTTTATTAAGTACACCTTGAGATGTACTAGTGTGTCAACAGCTCTACGAGAAATCCATCAACTCTAATTCATACAAACAGGATGAAGAAATTATTAACTATGAAATGCTTAGCCCTTCGACGGACTGGCGACCCGTCCAGGGTGAACTCCGCCCCTTGCCCAATGTCAGCTGGGATAGGCTACAGAGCGCTTGCCCGCATACCTCCCCCTCACTCCTATCTAACTCAGTCACATCCAATTATAAAAAGTACAGCTTTTCAATATGCTAACCAGTTCTGACCCAAATTTGAATGGGTTCTTTCTTGACCAATTCTACACACCTTCAAAATCAGCCTCATAATTTTTACATAATCCTACTGCCGACAAACATACAACCGACAACACAAAAACAACAACCTCTAAATAAAAAAAAAACAGCATCAAATAAGGGTAAATAAACTAAAAAGTGTTCCTTTTAACTGAATTTGTCTGTCTTTGTTATATTGTGAAACTATGAAAGTAGGTCTTTCCTGTGTGTTTTGGCACATACTGGGGTTCTTAATTGTATGATAATTCATCTCGGAGCACTAATTTACCCCCCACCAGTCGCTTTAAATGTTGGACCATTTTGTGTACCAGCTCTCAGAATTAGAAATGAGCCGATGCCTCAAAGAAGTGTGTCTTCCAGAGAATATTCATACCCATAATCGTCAGTGTTTTCTTCAACAGTCGGGTTTAGGGGATGTGATATCACAGTCTTTATGATTTGCTTCTCTTTCTTCTTTCGGAAAAAGCTAAGTAATAAGCATTTATTGCTTTTACAGTGGGTACAAGATTTAGAAGAAAAAAAAAAAAGCAAAATAAGCTGCAAACACTGGGCAGCAAATATGCCTTTTTTTCCTTCCACTGAAACTCATAATGACTCACATCCAATGCAGTGTGATGGTTTTGATGTGGCATGTTGGGTTTGCAATATGTCCCTCCCCAGCAATTCATATAATAACTACCTGCTGTTCAGATTCTTGGGCCCTGTCTGTCATACGATTGGGGGACATTTAGGCTTATTTTGCCGTTGCTTATTTAGCCACGGGAGGCCTATTAATTTCAGCAGGCCTTGTCCTCTCCAGGGGCGTTGCTACCCGCAGCACGCGTGTCCCATTGTTTAGATCCATTTACATCTGTGGTCAATGAATAATGACAGCTCTACAGTGACTGCAACACAGCAAAACACATACTTGCACACAAATGACACACAAGCTAAACACAGATTTCCCAAATGTAGTATTTACCCCAAAAAAAGAAAATTGGGGGATAAGTAGGCTTCATTTGCAGGGAATTCTGATCAAAACCTATATAATGTCAAGCAGAACTGTAATTTTCCTTTGTGATTTTCTTCCCTGTTTGAAATTCTGCTTGTTTGGCTGTTAGTTTGGCACCCTCCCAACCGTATTTGACCCATTAAATTAGCCACATTGGTTGATATGGTGCCATGCTAATGTTGAGGGTTTCTCTCCATCGGGTGCACAGACTCCTGGCACATTGTGTTTCACTCTGGCTGTGCAAAAGAGGCTGTGCCACCGCTACCACACATCATAGAATATTAACCCTTTTCTGTTCCCTGACAAATGCACCAGATGGCACAGCACAATAACAGCTGTCAATTTCAAGGCAGTGCCTCTTTGGTGGATTTTTTCCCCCTTTGCTCTTTGGGACACTGGGAGGATTTTTTAAGACATAATAAGCGAACTGATGTGCTGTTTCAGTTTGTAATGAATCAAATGTTACAGCGGTGCAAGAAGCGTGTTTCCTCCCAGGGAAACCAAAGAGGTGTTACAGAGGAGAGACACAGTCAGCTGCAATGCACAAACACATTAAAACACACACTTTGATGAGGATGTGGTCTTGCACATTGAAATGCACCAGGTTGAGGTTTTCCCTCCTTCCACCCGAGCGATCCTAGCCGTCATGAGATGAGGTCCCTGGTGCCCCCTCTGCTGCCACTCTAGTTAAATTAAAACTGAGGCCTCCAAATACATTCCTCATTGTAGGCCTAAAGCAAAGGAAAGTTGTATTTGGCCCAAGTGGCGGCTGGGGAATTGTCCTCCTAACCCAGTCTCATTCCCCTTATTTACATGATAAAAGCTCAAGTCAGGAGGAGCCACAGGCCTCTGGCTGTGCTTTTTTTTCTTTCATTTATTCATTTCTTTACCAACATCACCTCTTGTTCATCAGAGCCAAGTGACGAAATCATTGTAGCAATTTAGATTTAGTTTAACACACTCCCTGGAAAACACGGAAGGGAATTGCCTCGGCTCCTGTCACATGCCTCCGCTTACATCTGAATGAGAAGGAGAGAGTGTTTTACATAGCTCTGAATAGTCCATCATTTTGTGATTTAGGGCTTTCCCAGTCATGTTGAGAGGGGCGCCATTTCTCTCTCAAGGGGACTCAACAGCCTTCAAGATTACAAGAGTATGAAAAGAGTAATATGGATTTTTTACCTAAGACTCTGTTTCACTTCAATCAACGGACTCTCTGCAGCTGGAGTTATAAAAGGCAGACACAAACTGTAGAACTGTCACTGAGGTCATCTATCCCCTCTCTCATACTTTGTAACTCAATTTCCCACCTGGCTTGAGCTGAGGGCGACACACAGAAGTCAATTCCAATACCAACTCCCGAAAGTGCATGTCCAATTGAGAACTCTGCAGTTTAACCTGAACGGACTTCATCAATCGCAAAGTTGAGGTAAATCAATTTTGAATTGACCTGTGTCAGATTGACCTGAGCACTATCCTTGGTGACGCTGCATTGTCTATACGTGCTGGCTGTCCGTCCCTCGCTCCGCTAAACGAATCTGACTTAATGACATCACAGTGGAGCGTATAACTACTGGGCTCACCAGGTTTCTTTCTCTCATCTCTTCTTTTGAGAGACTTTATGCCACAGGTTTCTGGCCCAAGGCTAAAAGGCAAAAAGTGCAGTCAGCAGGAGGTAAAATCCATACACATCTCCTGAGATCTCATCACACTCATCTGTGTAAGAACTCATATAATCCTGCTGATGTCTGTGTGCTTGTCAATAGCTGCTCTCACTGAGACAAAAGTGACCTAATTAAAAAAATGAAAGCGCAAACATCTAACGGTGTGTGTGACAATGGAAGGTTTGAGAGAAAGAGAGGTGACGAATAGCCACGTAGGTGACGAGAAACATCATTGAATTTGCATGAGTGGATCGTCTATTTGTAATTTTCATAATTAGCAGTATACCTTTCGAATCCACAAACACCCTCTTCATATCCCCCCTGCCATTTTCCCGAATGGTATCCTCCCCCTTAAAGATTAATTGAAGCTGGGATAAAACAAAATGGTTCCCAGGGGGTGGCCCACTGTTTGTTATTCATGTGGGTCTGAAAACAGCAACAGTAAATCCTCTAAATTGTTGTTAAGCTGGGGATATTACCATATGTGTGCCATTTCCATAGACTGACAGCTCCCTCTGGATCAACTGGGGACTATTGATCTTGCAGCACTCCATTTCAAGTTAATTGTGCTTGAAATGAGGTCCACACTCCCAGGCATACCTTTGTTTGAAAGGTGGATATTCATTTTTATTTGGCAGGATGTTGATATCAAACGCATAGGATACATTCCATATTTAGTTTATGTTTATCCTGCGGAAGCAGTTTCTCTTGCTGTGATTGGTCAAACATGAAAGCACTGATAATAGACTGAGGAACGCTGGTGCACCGATTTACAGTAGTCTTGTGTTTTCCTCGTTTGTGATTGGACAGAAACAATGCTCCTCCCACGCTGATCATTTAAGCAGCAGAAAGAGCAGAGCATCATTTCTGTTCAAAGATATCAACACCAGATTCTGTTCATGTGTAACAGAGTTTTTGAAAGTTTTGAGAAAAGTCTTTTATTTGTGTTGTAAGACTAAATAATTCATTATTTCTGGTTGTATATCCGTCATTGTCAACTTTCAATTGTACATTCAGTGTACACATTTACCACGTTTGCACCTGAAAACACCCCGAAAAGAAACAACTGGAAAAAAACCTTTGGACTTTTTTGTAAATAATCTCCTAAATCCTACAATTCTCAACAATTAAAACTTTTATTTCTCTGCCTCTGTGGCAGATAGAAACATGAAATTGAATTTTTTTTTTTAAATTGGCCATTTGGATTCAATTTAAAATAATTAGCATTTGTCCTATTAAATACTTTTTGAAATGAATAAACAACACTTAAAATGTGTTGTCACATCGCGTGGGGAAGATAGATTGTTGCAGCCTGTCTTAAATGGTTTTATGAAGTATTATTAATCATTCAGATGTATTTGAATTTAAATGGTTTTTCATGCGGTCTGCTTTGATCTATACTTCCGCTGCATGTTTGCATCACAAGTCCTAAGAAGAAATGAACTGCATCTATTCACATTGGTTCTGGCAACAAAACAAAACAAAAAACTTTCCCACCAACTGGCCAGTGTACAAACAAACAATCACGTCAGCCAGTAAGCTATTTCATCTACTCATTTGCAGTGATTACTCAAAGAAAAAGCCTGAGCATTGAAAGCTACTTATGTAAGAGCCTAGTTTAGCTTTAATTCCTGATCAGGGAGAAACTGTCTGCCCTGCAAACCTATACGGAGCTCCCGGGACGTTGAAGAAAATGCCAAAAGAACACTTAAAGTTTAACAGCTTTGTGGCTACTGCAGGAACAGTATAATCCTTGTCATGATTAAGTGCAAATCGGATTAGCATATGTGACATATGTGTGTTTTTACAGCTACTTTTGACAGTGCGACAGAAACAGTTTGAGAGGTAAGGCTTCTGAGGAATGAAGCAAAGTACAACCTCATTAAGACAAAAGAGAAAACGACGAAGTAAGCTCTGTTACAGCCCAAACACTGCCACTCTCGCTGATTAAACCTCTCAGTCTCAACTGCATCATAATCCTGCCTGGAACTCATGCAGGCAGATTCTTTGGGAGGAGGGGATACCAAATGAGTGTCACTCCCAATCTAAAGATCATCCTGGAATATTCATATTTCTCATCCCTCTGAGGAAAGAAGCACTTTGCTGGGATAAGAAAGGATGCAAATCTTCCCCGGCAATCAGTCCCATATCAGTCTGATGTCCCTGACTGTTGCTGGAACAATATCTGTTTGCAATATCAGATCACAACAAATAAAAGGTGTGTAATGGGGGACATTAGAGGGGCCCGGTTTATAGTGGCAGGATTTAATTTGCATGGCAGATTAGCCCTCTAGTCCCACCAGTGGGGCCACAGCCTCGGGGGCAAAATCTATCCCTATCCCCTTTCCTCAGTCTCTTTTATTCTTTTATTAATAGGATCTAGTCTCTTCAAATCCATTAAGTCAATTGAGCAAGCCCATATATAATCTGATTTCAAATCCGGCATGTAAATGCTTAACCAGTGGCTCTGCACCTCCACGCTGTTTTTCTCTTGCAGGTTGCTGGAGGACCCGATGGGGAAGGTGGGAGATGAGGTTTCCATTTAATTTAGAAGTTAATTTTAACTTAATATGTTACAAAAAAAGGAAATTCAAATTCATCAACTGGTTTAAAGTTAATAAACTAGGCCACAAAAAGTAGGTTTTCAATCAGAAGATGGAGATCAGAGTAGAGAAAGAAGTCATCCTGACCATCTACAGACATCTACTGGTGAAAAATGGGAAAAAAATCTGAAGGAATTCATTCCAGCCAAGCCTGTTGGGATAGATCTTTGGTGCCAGCTGGTAACAGCCATTTTGCCTGCTGTTTGGAGACAAAGTTTAGGAATATCCAGGAAAGCACCAGCAGCGGAAACAGTGTCAAAGCTTATTTGCAAAATGGGATTCCACCTCCCCTTTTACATTTGCTCTTTTTTTGTTTTTGTTTTTTCAAAAAATGAAAAAAAAACTAAAACACCTCAAGTGGGCATAAAAAATCTATTTTTTCGGCAAAAGTAAGAGTTCTCTCAAATTTTACCATTTCCATCAACTATTTCTCCTACGATAATTCAAAATGCACATCAAACTACGTGGCTGTAAACATGAAGACATCAGAGAGATACAAGTCACGGAATTATTGTCAAAACCTTGCACGTACATTGTGAAACTGGCAAAGACGACTGAATCATCCACACAGGCTTTTTTCCACGTGACACTACAGGGTCAGTAAAATGTACTGTATGCACGTTTACAAAAGGGCAAAGAATCCCTGTGAGTTGTATACACATTACATCTTCTAGGCTACCTATTTCCAAATCCCAGTGGAAGAGAGAGATTGAAAGAGAGAGAGGGAGAGAGGGAGAAAGCACGGCTGGAGGCTTTTTGGTCTCTGCCCTCTGCGCATTGGCCTGACTCGGGCCAAGTTACGCCTCAGTGCCCCAGCGAGCCTCAGCTTTACACAGCCAGACAAATACACACACACACATACACACACACTCACAGCTGGGGTTACTAGTTATTAGACAGCAAGGGGAGAGAGCCAAGTACACACTTTCACAAAATCATGCATTCATAAATACATTTACACTCTCTGCACTGCTCTCACTAACTGTGAGACATGAAGGGAGTGGCTTGACAGCTAAAAATGCAGCATAAAAAGGTGTAACGATTACAAAGAGGACCTGTAATGTGCTGCACAGGCTTTCAACATGTTTGGTGCAACTGCCACAAACATTATTTTGTCATAAGAGTCTGCAAGTTCACCATCTGTATTGACTTTGAAAGTTCACCTACAGTTTACCAAACGCCATAGGTGCATTACCAACCCTGTGATGTCAACCTTGAATTACATCTGTGAACCCCCACTCCCCACCCCAATCCATGTCTTATTAACATAGAAGGCAACAGCAGCAGCAACAATGTTTTGCTAACAGTTCATGCATTACCACTCAGGGGAGGGTTAGCACCATGCATCCCTGCATCTCAAACACACACATGTTCCCCAGTGTGATTCAGCGGGAAAAAAAAAAAATAACACAACACCGCTGATCAGAGCTGCTCAGCCCGCCGGCTCTGCACTCGGGGCCCCTGACAGAAGCAGTGATGTTTGAGATGCAGGGAGCCCTGAATTTGTCCGTCTCTGATTAGCAAAAAAACTCCAGCTCTTCTCGTCCAGTTGCAGCTGATATGCTTGTCTGTGGATCTTGAGTTTATATTTACAAAAAGACATAAGTAGACACACACACACACACACACACACATACATAAGAGCGAATGTAAACAAAGACGCACAAGCACACGGGCATGAAGTTGCTGTTGTTTAATTTGTAAAACGCTGCTCTGCAAAGCTGCAGCAAAGCAGGCAATTAGAGACTCTTCCTCCTGAGCACTTGACTGTATTCTTTTAACCTTCACACAATGTTTTATGTCAAAGGATTTGTCACCTTCGCAGTGGGGCCTTCACACACAGCTTTTGAAAACACACAATAGGGGAGTAGGAGGGGAGAAAACTTAAAATCCTCCCGTGAGGATTTGAGAACTTATATAACTCCCAATTATCAAACTTCTTCTTGCAGCCTTTTCAGGCCTCCCCTCTGTTTGTAAGGCTCACAAAATATCTACAGTGCCACTGAAGAGTGTATAATGCCTGTGTGCCCACATGACTGGCGAAAACACTCCTGCTCTTTCTGCCCCGCTGCGTCCTGCTGCATAATGGGGGTCTTGAAGGCTCTGGGCTCAGCGCAGGCCTGCCTAACAAAGCCTTGGTGGCTTGCAGCGACAGGAGAGTGTGTTTGCAAGCCGGATGCCAAAAACTAATTTTCAGGAGGTTGTCTGTTGGATGCAGCGGCAGCAGCATGACTATGTGAGGTTTAGATATCTTGGTGAGTGGGGAGGACAGGGTTTGAGATATGTTGGTCTTTTGTGAAGGTTCAGAGAGTTGATTCAAGGAGGAGAAGTTTTCAAATTGGTAGTTCAGAATATATTTCAGAAGTAAGTGTGACATGAATGATGTTTTTCTTTTTTTTTACATTTATATTTGTTGCAATTCTTAAATTTCCTCATTAAATAGGTCTTAGAATTCATCTCAGATTAACCACTCTCTGCGGCCTGTCGACTGGGCTGATTTTTTTCACTCCGTATCCATCTCCTGTGTGTATTTTTACCCTCTCCTCCCTCATCATTCACTTTCCCTCTTGCTCCACAGTGGTGTACCTGTTTACCTGTTGGGTGGTCTTGAGCTGGGCTAAGCTAAAGCCGCTGTGCCTGCAATCTAAGTGTAGAGTAGCTGCTAATCCGATTTCAGGAAACAGCCAAACCCACACATCCCTTCCCTGTACCCCCACCCCCACCCCCGTCACTCTCGATCCCAGTTTGCCCCCTTCTCCTATGAGCCAGTGGAAAATAAAGAAAAAATGTGCAACAAAGAAGGAATCTGAGGTAGAAGTTAGGATTGAATATTTAAACTGAGGGTTACTGGAGTATTTTTCGGAAGAGTTTAAAACTACATAGCCTACATAGCTTATCTGTGTCTGGCCCTTTAATAAGGTGCAACACGAAGGACATATTACCTGCTCACTGACTGGCTTCTCCTCAGAGACCACTCTGCCCTCTCTGGGACATTACCGAGGCCAAACATAAAGCAGTGTTTCATGGTGCTGCGGCTTATCTGGCCTCTGAAAGTATGTGAGACATGCCAGGAAACAAAGGAGCGTCTCTGAGCCCACTGCAGGGTGAGCATATCCCTTTCACAGGCCACACATCTCCATGGCTTTACTTATTTGACAGACTCACGGTGGTTTTTCAGCAAAGAGGGTCCACACCTGGAAATAGACCGACTAACTCGCCAACATTGAAATAGTCTCCTACTGTGAGAAAAAATGTTGCAAATGTGCATTGCTTTCAAGCCACACATATTTAATTCTATTTAATCAAGTGATGGACATGACATCATTCTTCAAAACGGAGCATGTCTAAAGGAAAATATTAAAAAGGCAAATGTTACACAGTTTTAGTTGAAAATGCAGGTTCCAGCAACTTCAGTCTCCTATTAAATTGATTTCTTTTTAAGAACTCCTGAGAAATAAAGTCCTAAAATTAAAGAGTACAATGGTAAAATAGTCATTGTGATTGCATGCATTCCAATTTTTCCATTGCTGATGATAATACACGCTTTAATGATCGTCTACAAACATAACAAAAAAGTCCAAAACTTCAAGGGTCTCGGTAGTTTTCATCAATACCTTCTGACATGACCAGGTAGTTTGTGGCATGCGGCCACAAGCTCACTGCTCTCTACTGGAGAAACCTTTAAAAAAAAAAAGGCTCCTAATTGATCATTTTGCTTTAATAAAAGGTTAATAATGCCCCACCACATCTGTGCTTTCTAGAATATTAGCTGCTTTAACAACAGATCAGTTGGTGCGCAAGTAATCACCAAGGATAGCAGGATGACTCATTGTTGATTTTATTTTTTTCATGGAAGTGGAAAAAGACATAATATAATCAGACTAAAATGTATGTGTGTATTTATTTGAATTTTTTTATATGAACCCAGTGGATGTTTACAGGGGGGAAAAAGACATATGAATATGCTGAATGTAATTCAACACACAAATAATGATACTGATGCTGACGTGTGTGGGAAAATGTAAAGAGGGGAGTGGTTATTTAGTATCTTCTCTAAGCAGATGAGAAGCTTACTTCCCTCTACAAGACCAATACAGAGCTTTGTTGTGGGGAGCGAGAGGCCAAAGTGACAGTACATGTGGAGGCAGGAGACAGACTCTGAGGAAAGCATGGCCTCAGCTGGCCAAACACGAGCAGTACAACACACAACAAGCTTTCCCTGTCACAGGCAGTCCAAAGTCCCTTGCCATCAGAATGCACTTTATGTAAACAAAAGATTTGGTTTGATTCATCCCATCACCCAGATTTTCATCTAGAAGGATTAACCTGGCAGACATGTGACCCTGTGTATACACTCCGACTATTGACATGAATAAATATGCTTCAGTATGTGTGACATGACGAAATCCCATAATACACACACCTCATGGTGTTAGGCCAGACTTGTGTGTGTGACATGAGGGGATCAGTGTCACAGCTGATCCCTGGTGTACTGTCAGACAGCAGAGACCCTCAGGCCCCTTTTATACTGCTGAGAATACAACAGTCCATACGGCATCTGTCGTACCCTCTGAACCATTGCAGGAGTGTGTGTGTGTGTGTGTGTGTGTGTGTGTGTGTGTGTGTGTGTGTGTGTGTGTGTGTGTGTGTGTGTGTGTGTGTGTGTGTTTCCTACTGGAGATCTTTTCTGGTATAAACATTAATCTCATCAGGACCTCTAGTCCTCATGGGTCGCATAGTCTGGTTCTAATGTGGCACAACATAATTTCTGAGTTCCTAGTTAAAGTTAAATTAAGGTTAGGGTTATGATTAGGGTTAGCTCTTGGGTTAGACTGCTATGAATGGAAATGAAAGTAACGTCCAACTAAGGAGAGCCATGTAACGTGTGTGTGTGTGTGTGTGTGTGTGTGTGTGTGTGTGTGTGTGTGTGTGTGTGTGTGTGTGTGTGTGTGTGTGTGTGTGTGTGTGTGTGTGTGTGTGTGACCATTTTGAACTGTAACCCTTCAAAAATAAGAACCTTTGCTTTTGTGGTCACTTTCAGTATATTTTTTAAGGTGAAGGGTTAAAACTGAGGGTTGAGGTTATTATTTGGTTTCAGTTATTGTTATGGCAGAATTTGCAATTCAATTGTGCTAATTAATCATATGTGAAGGGTCTTGGGGATGCATACGAATGTCTGAGCATCAGTGATGAGGGGAGTGTGATTCTAGCCACTTCCTGGGAAACTCAGGACCAGTTTAGGGATGATTGTTCATGTATTTGTGGTTACAGTTCCGTTAGTTGCGGTTATGATAGAGCTTCAAGAAATGTAATTTAAATACCACAAAAGTGACAAAGCCTTTCCAGACAGACATTACCAACAAGTACGTCCCCACAGCCCGACATCTTGTACACCCTCTCTCAGCAGCCAGCCACAGTGGCAACCTGCCTGCTTAGCCCCTCTCCCCAGAGTTCCTCCTGTGTTTGTTTGTCCTGTCTTGAACGACAGGTCAGGTTGCAGCCTGATGACCTTGGTTTAGCACTCCTGCCACAGTAGGACCACTCCATAAATGACCAGTAAAGACTGTGTGTCTGGAGTTAAAAGCCCCCACTGTCTTAAACAAAGGTAAGTAACAGTGACTTGGTTGTGATTGTGGTGGGGCTTCCTTTTGGTACCTCTTTTAGGGAGAGCGAGCCTGTAATGTCTGCTCTAGAATCAATAACTCGGTTTATCACTATGGGACATAAAGAGAATTTACACCTCAGAAATACAAAACATATACTCCGTTTTATTCCAGTAGTATTTCTTTGGTGTTGCACCTGTGTTTTACTGGCTTCAAACAGTTTTTCAAATTCAAATAATGAAGTCTTGAACAAAGTTTTGGTCACAGTCGTTTGTCCACTTCTTTGTTCCAAAGTGAGATATGACAACAACAGTAAAAAAAATTGTAAGGACTGCCATGAAATCACTGCAATAAGATTGGAATCACTTGTGATGACACTATTTTTCCTCTGGTCTGACCAAAGTGGGGCTCAGAGGCCAAATTGGATGTGTAGATATAAATGATAATAACAGGCCTATTAAAAAAACAAGTAAATATATAGAATAGTTTTTAAAATTAAACTATACATCTTTCTTAAATGCTGTTTTTCTTTTGAGATGTAAATATGTAATTAATCATTTTAATTCAATTATTTTTTGTAAATTGATCAGGAGGTAGAGTGACATTTATGCAGGATACCAGTCTGAGAGTAAAGTAAGAAAAAAAAGAGATACCAGAGACAGTGGCTCACAGACCAAAGACATTCGTTTAGTTTGTGAGTTGGCCGACCAAGGGAAAAAGTTTGGGCACCCCTGATCTCTCAATATTAAAATCTATTTTTCTCTGTCTCTTTTTCCTTTCGTCATGTTCTTGCATTTTTAGGGTTATACTTGCAAAAGTAACATTTTCATCAGTCTCAGATTTACTGCGCATAATAGCAAACGTTAGGCTGCACGGTGGTGCAGTGGTCAGCACTGTGGCCTCACAGCAAGAAGGTTCCGGGTTCGAGTCCCGCCTCGGGCGAGGGATCTTTCTGTGTGGAGTCTGCATGTTCTCCCCGTGTCTGCGTGGGTTCTCTCTGGTACTCCGGCTTCCTCCCACCGTCCAAAGACATGCAATTGGGGACAAGGCTGATTGATACTCTAAATTGACGGTAGGTATGAATGTGAGTGCGAATGGTTGTTCGTCTCTGTATGTTGGCCCTGCGATGGACTGGCGACCTGTCCAGGGTGAACCCTGCCTCTCGCCCGTAGATGCTGGGATAGGCTCCAGCCCCCCGCGACCCTTACTAGTAAGGAATAAGCGGAAGACGATGATGGATGGATGGAATAGCAAATGTTAGCATGCTAACACCTGAAGCATAGGTGGTGAACAAAAATACCAGGCTTTGCAACCTTGAATCAGAAGTTCAATATCTGTTTGTGGCCACAAGTTTTCACTTACGACGATGAGCCAAAACTTTCGAACACTGAGTTTTTCACTTGAATTGAAGTGTTTTTTTCTTTTTAAGGTCATTTTTATTTGATTAAGACTGGAAAGACTGGAAATCTATATCACCTGGTAGACTTATGTATCTTAGCAAAGGTTTAGTTTAAGACTCTAGATCAACTTTGATGCCAGCAGATGTAAGTGGATAAAAGTTGACAATATTTTTACTTTACAAACAAATGCATATTTCCAAAGTAATGAATGTGATGTGGTTCATTTGAAAAGATGTCATTTTATAAAGCCTTCACGTTCTATAAACAATGAGTCCAAAAAGGCTAAACACGTATTTGTTTAACTGCTGTGTCTTCATCCGAGCTGCTGAGAAAAGTGCTGATCTAACACTTCTATAGTTGCAGTGAAGAGAAGCCTCTTGAAAAGTCACCAAGGAGCTCAGTCCATTCCCTGCGTCGACACAGACAGAGTGCTCCAGGTTAACTGGTTTTCTTAATGTCTCCACTCTGGCGAAGTTTCTTTCAGCGAATGAAAGGCAAACAGGCACTGGTGAAAGACTCATTCCCCATTAGTGGAGGTAAATGGCTCTTCTGTGAGCAACCGGTTAAAGCATGGCGGGATAAAAAGCCTCTCCACCCTCTTCTTCAGACAGATTAGAGAGGTGACTCTTGTCTCGAGGATGTAAAATGTTTATACGCGCACAGAGGAGCACTCTACCGTAGGACGCTCAGCAGTGTCACCATCACGTTTATCCCGAGGAATTTACAAGGCGGCGGTCGTCAGTAACGAAAAAGCTCATACTGATGCATTTGAAACACAACACTGGATCATCGTGTCTACCACAGTACGGTTGCTCAACGACTATCCCGCATAAATTAAAGATAATGATTATATTCTTATTTTCAGTGCCTTTAACTGCTGTAAACTGACCCACATACGCACGTGTGAGACTTTTTTGGGGGGAACAACTCTGATCAATGCACAGCAAAGAAGCGAACTGTGCTCAGAAAAAGTTTAATTTCTGCAGTTTTCTCTCTGAATGACCGTGTCTCTCACTAAACATTCCTAATTATCAAAAAGTGCGGTTCGATGCAATTCTTATCGTGTCTTACAACAGGGGTTGTTGCACTTTTCATCTCAAAACCCCCAAAATACAGGCCACAGACTCGCAACCTCCACGAGCCCCTGAAATGGTTGAAGTGTACAAACACTGCACACACTAACAAAATGATCTAAACAGCAAAATTTAAATTGATTTAATGTTTTCAGACTATTCATAGAATTTTTTTAACAATTAGGTCATGTTTGATCATTTTTAAACCCTGTTAGATCTCTGGACATCATCTTGCAACCACCAATCTTCGTCTCGTGAACCCAAGGGTCTCCCAAATCCCACTATTGAGAACCTCTGTCTTTCTGCATGGTGATAAGATGGTGCTTTGAATTTAATTGTACTTTAAAATGCAGCATTTAAGTTTTTCTGGTATCAAACTTTCTCAGCTTAAAAATTATTTCAGAGGGGTTACATGTGCTTGATTTCTTATAAAAGCAGAACTTGTACCTTGCATTACAAATTGCCAAAATTGTTGAAAATATGCCATACATTTGTGTTAAAACCTCCACAATAATTCTAAAACATAGGAGCAGAAGGATTGCAAAACTGATATCGGCACCTTGTTAAAATAATAACTAATAACTCTTTATGAAGTTTGTCTCCAGGTTTTTGTATTTTCGGAAAAACTTCAAAAATTACATGGGCAATTTTTATAGGTAGGCAACGAAGTTCTAAATAAGCTTAATCAATATAATATAATAAAGTATTTTCATTTTATTTTAAATTCCTACCTAAGGGTCTTCAATAAGTCACCAAACTATTGTAATACCTTTTTTTTTTTTTTTGGCGTTTCACTTCTTCAACTGAAACTCCTCCTTACTTCTCAGGGGAAAAAAACATCCACCTAATCACAGGCTTATTGCTTTCTTGCCAGCCACCAGCCCCTGATTGCATTTCAGCCAAGAAGTAAATACTACATGCTCAGTTACCAGGTGAAATCAAGCAGGCCGATGTGTCTGCAGCCTCAGTAGACACTCGCTGGACCCTGCTCCTGTCTACCTGTGCCGCAGAGTTTCTAGCCAAGTCAGCTGCTTGTGATCCATGCTGCTGAGTAGGTGTGTGTGAGTGTATGTGTGTGTGTGTGTGTGCGCGCGCGCGCGCATGCATGCGCGTATGCAAAAGAAAGTCCAGCATGAATTCAGCTGACTTCTTCAGAAATAAATGATCTACGACGATTAATGCAAATTTACGAGGGCAGAAATATTAAGTAGGTACTCCGCCTCCTTTCAGTCAGTAAATGTTATATCATAAAATACAGTCTAAGTAGTAGAAGTACTGCACCCACAGTCTTCAGAGTTCATCAGGCCTGTTTGTTATGAAGAGTATACGTGGGAGGAGAGCAGCGGAGGCATGTTTGCCAGAGAAGGAGTGAGAATACAATAGCCCTCCTTCTAAGGGTATGTAACCATAGACTCTAATAAAGTCACCGCCTGCAAATAAAGAGCCACAGCTCAGCTCGCATTACAACAACAAGGGCGGCATTATACAACTCGGCTCTGTTTTGAAGTGGACGGAGAGCAACAAACACAGTACATTAGTGCTCGTGCAGTAATGGTCAGCTTCATTCTCCCTGGCAGACGTTAACACACTTTTTCCACCCAAACATACAATAATATATCGTAATAGTGCGTGAAGTTCTCCTTCAGAGGAGAGGCTGTTTGCGCAATTCATGCGCTTTACTGCGTCTGTGTGAACCGAGTGGGTTTTCAGCAAATGGTGAGTCATGACTGCCATGTCTTTGTTTTGTGTCATATGAAGAAGAACTAGCTTTGTCTGTGTACTTTAAGTTGAACCTTTCGCTATGTAAGATGAAGGCCATTTTACTGTCAGTTGAAGGGCTGAGAAGCATATCGACTTTTAGTAAATGTTGATATAATGATATAATGAACTGTAATTGGTATTGTGGATTTTTTCTATATCCATAAAAACGATACACAATTTTGCTGTTTAAAACACCGGAAATTATACAGTAAGTCAGATTTGTCACAAAGGTATTCCTGAAATCCATCCATTTTCTTCTGCTTGTTCCTATTAAGGGTCGCGGGGGGGCTGGAGTCTATCCCAGCAGCTACGGGGTTCAACCTGGACAGGTCACCAGTCCATCACAGGGCTAACATATGCAGACAAACAACCATTCACACTCGCATTCATACCTACGGTCAATTTAGAGTCTGGATTAACCTGGTCCCCTCTTGATGTCTTTGGACTGTGGGAGAAAGCTGGAGTACCAGAGAGAACCCACACAGGAACAGGGAGAACATGGGTTCTCTCTGGTACTCCAGCTTCTTCCCACCATCCATAGATAGGCAATATGGAACTAGGCTAATTGGAGACTCTAAATTGACCGTAGGTATGAATGTGAGAGTGAATGGTTGTTTGTCTCTCTATGTTGGCCCTGTGATGGACTGGCGACCCATCCAGCATGAACCCCGCCTCTCGCCGCTTGAGGCTGGGATAGGCTCCAGCCCCCCCGCGGCCCTTAATGTAGGAATAAGCAGAAGACAATGGATGGATTTTTTCCATATTGCACTAGTCTGTTTTTATTTATGTTTCCTGGCACTTTTTACTTGAATTACAGTGTATTTCTCACAATTATCAGCCACTTTACTGCAATTTATACCACAGTTTTACTGATACCATGCTTTTTTACAGTGCATTTTATACTGAAACTGGGTGTACTTTATTCACTTTGCAGAGTAGTTGTCGTTTTTGTATCCCGTACTGTATTTAATATCGTGTTTTGTACATTATAACATATATCTGGTTGGTGGTACCAATGCAACTTCCTGAAAAATTAAATACAATAAACTTTATCTAATCAGGGTCACCCATTTTTTTCATGCAGTTGATTCATGTCTGTTCATGCTGTCCTTCCAATGAACCAAGCAAACTAAACGACATTTTCACATTTTCTGACAATTTGTCAGCACAATTGAAATGGCTCGCTCTTCCACCATGTTGGATGGTATTGCATTTAAAATCCAAAGCAAATTAACTATACAAACTGTCAAATGTTGCTAATTATCACTTCATCTTCACCTATCAAAACACAAAGCTAAAAAGGAAATTAACTGGATTTTCCCTGAAAGAACTTTACCACAGAAATACTTGTTTGCCGTTGTGCCAATAGTTTGCATCCAGACAAAGTTAGAAGGAGCCTCTCTTGGCAAATTTCAGGCCTCCCCATTGCTAAAGGTTGTGACCCCACTTTTTATTTTTCCCGGGGCTGTTGGGTTAATGAAGTAACAACAAACTGGGCCTGCAGCTAATTTGGAGTGGCACTTCCTGGCCCCTCCTGTCTCCATGAAGACGTATTTCATTTTCTCTTATCTCTGCCTCAGTCATGTGGCTTTCCGCATGGACGCCCATGTCTCCCCCAGTTGCAAGACTAATGGAAACTTCGTTAATGTCATTAATCTGCAGACCAGGACATGAACAAAACATGTTTAACCTTCCAGGGCTGGCCGCTGCCACTGAAGCTGTCCGCGCACTCTGTACTTTAGTGTAACCTTCGACGATATGAATGTCTCTAGTCCACATCCATTTCAGCAACCATGAAGTCGCATTCAGCTGAACAAACAGTTTTATTAACACACAGATGTATCTTTTAATAAATCCAGTTGGGGGAAAAAAAAATCTGCATTCTGTGCGTATGTATCTCTGAGTTTAAACTCATCAGCGCCACTTGAGTTTAAAGGATGTTTATAGATGACAGCGCGCTCACTTCCACCATGCACATTTGAACAATGGCAGTGTCAAAAGACTGCTTAATGACTAATCAGGTGGCTGTGATTCATTCCTCATTCAAAGCCCTTATTCACACATTCCACCAGCTCCATGAATGGACACTCTCAGCCCTGCATGTCATATACTTTCATTCATAAAGAAGAAAACAGGAGAGGGGGGGGGGGACTGAGAGAGGGATCTCTCTGGTAGGATGGGTAACCCAGGGGACATCATTTTCTTTTGTGTGGCACTCAGCTTATGGGGCCAAATGCCAGCAGGCTTACCTCTGCACTGTCTGGCTGTGTGTGTCCCTCTTTCCTTTGCACACAGTAATTAGGAGGATCTTAATTGAGAGGGGGTTTATTAGTGTCTGAGGAAGGCTTTAAACGTCACTTTAATTAAGGGGGATTCGGCAGACAGCTTGTGTGGCGATGTCACCCGTTTTATAAAATCCTTGTTTGGACACAACAGGAAAATAGAAGTGGGTTTTTAAAAGAAAGTTTGGAAGGGAGGGGGAGCAGCTTTCTGGAGGAAGGCCGTCTAGACCTGCGGTCAGAGACAGAATAGATAGTCTGACCCTGGCACAGCATTAAGATGTTGGTCATTATCTGTGAAGAAATTCCACATGTGTGCATGCGGGGGGGGGGGGGGGGGCCGCAACACTCCTCACAAGGAAAAATCAGCTAAACACTGAAAAAGTATTTTTCAAAAGACCCACCGCTAAAATTTGGAGGGGGATTAATCTATTCTCAGCATATACTGTGGCAGTTCATGCAGGATTTAAAATCGCAGATTATTTCCTGCTTGGTTAACCTGCATCCGGCCAGTCCCTCTCAGAAAGCCATTCTAATGTTACCATTAGTTATGCTCCTCTGGTGGCCATAAGATTGATCCCACAGACCTGGAATCCAATAAATGTGTACATGGGCGAGATAACACGTTTCCCACAGACAGCGTAAGAACCGATCAGTGCTGCAACATGATTGGAAAAAGATGATTATTGATCAAAATAACCTCGACGATAAATCTGACGTCAAATTCTTCAATAGTGCAGGTTTTTTTTTTTTTACAGAGTTTATTTTATCTTCGAGCTCATTCACTGATATTTGGTGTGAACACCATTACGAGCCTAAAAAAAAAAAATCTTCGCTTTAATAATTCTTCCTTCAATTGTTTGACTCAGCATCAACCAAAATTCTAAGAGAATGCAAAAAAAAACATCCAGGCCTTTCAGCCAAAACAAAAAAAAAGGAAGTCATACCAGTGACCACAAAACAACATGTACTCACTCATAAAAGCCGGTGTTGTCACAAACATCATGGGGCTATAAAAGTCGAGTCTTCCACAATAACTGCAGCTGCTGAGAGCCTACAGAGGGGATCTGATAATGGGCCCGAGGGGAAACGACAACGTGCTCAGGGACCAGGGATTGTCTGGAAGACAGATAAGAAGACACAGGGGCAGATTATCAGCTAGTTTATGAGGTGTCACTACGCTCAAACACTCACCTGTTCTGCAGCAAAATCACGGACTGGCGAACGAGCCCGCTGTTAATTCATGCAAGGCTCTTGCTGTTATGGATCATTTTAACTCAGATGTCTTTTACACTTTTCAAACCAAAGTCTCAACTCTTGCACAGTGTTGCTCTTTCTAGCAGAGAAACTGCTGTATTGAATAAGGAAAAAATATATCAATAAAAAAAACAAACACTTTTAGAGTGCTCGTTTTTTTCCTACCTGTTCGTAAAGTAAAAACTGAAAATGGTGCCTTCACACACATCACTGACATTAGAACAACAACAACAACAACAAAAATTCCGAAGTCTGCTGGTGTGTAAACTTCAAACTATATGGCTTACGGAACACAGTTTTAGTCTGTCAGTTTTCTAAAGACTGCCCACCAAACCTTAGCATTAGTCTGCTGGCAATTTATCCGCTAAAAAGTCAGTATGGAAATCACTTCCCTTCAACTAGTTCCTTCTAGCGCCTCACACTCTGATCCCTGACCTGTGTGCTTGTGCATGAAAATATCAGCTACTGAAAACTTTACCTGTAGGTAATCAAACAAGTCATTTAGGAATATTGTGTGCATGCTCCCTCTTGTGTTTGAACAGGACAATGCTGTTGAGCCTCAGAGAAAAATGAGCTGCTATTCAAAAGAGATAAATGGCAGCTGACTAGAGGTGATGCGCCCCGTGGCACTACAGGACAGGTGCTCTGGAAACACATCCTGTGTTGGGGGAGAACGGCGGCCTCACCATAAGTGTGTGTGTGTGTGTGTGTGTGTGTGTGTGTGTGTGTGTGTGTGTGTGTGTGTGTGTGTGGTGGGGGGGTCACAACACCAAGATTTTGTTGACAATACATTTCGGAAACATTTTTTTGTTTCTCCTAATGAGTGTGCGATTGCTCCCAGAAACCTGCCCAAAAGGGTGCATGTTATTTTGATCCAAAGGAATATATTTATTACTATTAAAACACATTAAAAGGCGGTGCCAACTTTTCTCTTTTTTCCCCCATGATTTCTTCCATTAATGACTGCATCATCATGAATAATTTGTATTTTGTTATCACTTTAAAGTAGCTTGTCCACTACAAAAATTTAAAACAAGAATATATTGCTAAAAACATTTTTTATACACACACAAATATATACACACACACATATATATATATATATATATATATATATATATATATATATATATATATATATATATATATATGTTATTCAGAGTCCATTTTGGTTCATTTCTATCGACAAAATCAGATTAAAAAAATGTAGCTTTCATTACATTAAGAAAAAGAAAAAAAAACAACAGGTTTTTTTTTTTATTCGTATTCTTTCACCTACATGAATGTTCAAAACAAATGAGACGGAGCCCGCGAAAGTCTGACAGCCATTTCCACAACAGATGTTTTTACAGAGGGGTGTCTTCTCTCCACTGAGCAGTCTCACACATGAGAGACCCCCAAAAGCTTCAGATGAACGTCCAGAAAACCAACATGTAAATTTGTAACTGCCACATCTCAGACTGGCGGGCCCACGCGAATTTGATTTTGTGAAGAGGGGGAGGTTAAAAAAAAAAAAAAAAAAAAAGCAAGGTAAATGAGATATTGTCTTGAAAGCACTTCGATATTAAATAATGGATTTTAGAAATAGAACTTCAATACTAGAAAAAGACAACAGACAACATTGTTATGTGTTATCATGAAAAGATAAGTCCCTATTGATCCAGCTCGTGGGCAAAGGCTACACTATTGACAGGAAGACAGAATATGTCAGAGGGGCCATATTTCATACATTTGGCCTGTTCACTCCATCACTGTGAAAGGGGTGTTTTTTTCTGGGCTGTATATAATAACACGTGTGCTCTTTATTTCCCTCAGATCAATGGTAATGCGAGGGGGGCCACGTAAGATGGATGCCATGGGCAGGTTAACCTATCGACTGCTGAACAGAGACACACAGCAGCAAGACAAGGGGAGAACAGCCCAGTTACTGAGATGAAACTAAGCTTGTTGTGTATGGAAGTGGCCTACTTATTATACCTGTCTGCTCTAGCGTAAAATGCCTGGCAACACAGTTTTTATAAATTCAAATATGTAACATCAGTGTTGTTCACTTTGACAAAAAGACAAATATCTAAATTTTGCTTGATGAGGAGGTTGAATAAGGGGTAAAGTGCATTGGGCTGCCTGGCGACCACTTCCTGGAGGCAAGACAAGAAGCAGACGGGAGGGCAGGCTAGCCCGCACAGGTGGCCCGGATCTGGATCAGGTCAGCCTCGCCCTCAGATAAACACGCCAGCTAATCTCATGCTCATGTCCCTTGAAGTTACTAGCTCTTGATAAGGAAGAGAAAAAAAAAGTAGGTAAAATTTAATTAAAAACATGCCAACTTTGATTTCACAAGTGTTATTACTTTTGTCAATCTGCACAATTTTCAACCGCCTTCCAAACCAAAGCGGTGAAGTTATCAGTAAATCTTGAAATGATTAAATATGAAGGTGAATGAAACCTTATATTATCAAAGTTTCAACTAATTAAACTGCACTGTGCTTCAGTTCACCCTGTAAATGCACCTTTTGTGACGTTCAGGAACACATACAGTTAAGTGTTTAAAAATCTTTAAACAAATTCTCTCTCTAAATAATGTACTGATACGATCTAAACCGCGCAAGTGATCCGACTGAAACTATCAAATAATTCTGCGCCTTTCTATCGTGGATGCAAAGCTACACATTCACTGAGAAAATACAATCAAACCTAAATATGAAGTCACTGTAGCTGAACTGCAAATCAAATGTTAATAGAATAACACTGTTCCGACAGACAGCTCTCAACGTTATTGTCAAAAGTTGGGTACATTAGAAATTAAATTGGCAGTAAATCGTTCAGTGTTTTGATGACTCTGATGAGAATTGTAATTCTTTTTTTTTCTCAGACGCCCCCCCTCCAACCCACACACACACACACACACACACACACACACACACACACACACACAAACACACACACACACACACATACACACATACACCCCTCCCAGCCAACCCCCAGTCCCCATTGTCTGAATGAAAATGAAAATCTGTGCCACCAGTACAATATCCACATTATGTGCCCCGGCTCGCCTATGACATGCTTGATTGTCCACAGGCTTATAGGAACAGAACAAACATGCCTTATATTGTCTACCACTCACAGCCATGGATAATGCTAAATGTTGCTAAAAGTATTTCTTATCTCCTGCGCTGGGAGTGCAACTCTTAGTCACGTGAAATAGTTTGCAAATGTATCTAATAGGGCCTGACCAAAGGGAGATTTTGGGGGTTAGGGAAAATACTCCAGAGCCTTGGAGTAGCCAGTGAGGGGACAAAAAAAATTGCGGGCCAAAGAGACAAAAACAAATGAGGCCACGAGACGTATCATGTCTGCTCAGTTTAATTATTTTGAGACCACAAAGTATACCTGTTTCCCTTGATTTAATAAATACAAGCAAAAGTTATGATTTGTTCAAAAATGTCAATGAACCAATTAGGGGGAACAAATTATATATTGTGGCCCCAAAATTACAAAATCTGATAGATTAGACAATGTATATTACTAATTTTTTTTTTTTTGGGCAAAATTCCTCATTTGTGGTTGTCAAACATTCTTGACAAAGACAAGTAATGGATCGTTTATGGTTTAACGTTAAACTTTATCAACCAAAACGATTGACATAAGCACACTGAACAGTAAAACCACCTCATATATTGAAATGACTAGAACTTGACCCATACTGGATATTTAGGGCTGATGCTGGTACCAGTATTAAGGAGTTACAGAACTTTTTTTTTTTTAAAAAAAGGATAAATTTGCCAATGCAATTTCTGCAATGATCCCTAAAATGAAAAGAAAACTGATGACAAAGATACTTCATTAAGGAAATTTTACAGCTTTGAAAATAAACTCTCTGGTCCAAAATGACAGCTGTGCAGTATGTTCTGTAAAAATGAAAAAGTTTCATGGACGATCAGCCGGGATCATCCGCTATTATTTGCCACACTGATAAAAACAGCTGGGGAGTTAAACTCAATATGTTTAATCTACCCTGTTTGTGTTTTGTTTACAGTAACGATCAAAATCAATGCTTTTTATCCCATGTTGCTGTCTTCCTCTCGCACCACGGCACCTTTTAACACTCCCCATTAGATAGCAGGGTTCGTCATCATGTAGGCTGATATGATATTTGTTCTGTGTTCATCTTGGAGCAACAGAACAGTCCTCTCTTTTCTTGTCTCATTATGTACAGATTTAGCCCTGCATTCCTCCATTCGTTCTCTCACGCCGCCACACACTCTTTCACCCCGACTGGTTTGCCTCAGCATTGTCAAACCTGGGAGGCTCTCATAAGAAAAGCAAAAAAAAAAACAACTGCACATTTAATCATTGTAATCTCTGTTGTCGGTCCCGGAATAAGACTTGAAGTCAGACCTCCACCTTTCACGACATCAAGCTTGGTTTAGCCTACTTTCTGACAAATCTGAGTACATGAGTCCTACTTTATCTACTCCAAACATTTGTGTTTTAAAACAGATTAGCAGGTTAATTTGAACAACGCAATGAGCTTAATATATACATACGTGTGTGTGTGTGTGTGTGAGTGTGTGTGTGTGTGTGTGTGAAATAGCATGAGTCATGTAAATGTCCAAAACAATCTAGAATTTTTTTTTATATAATGCTGGCCGACATGACTTTACAAATGCGCTTATTCACTAAAGAAACATACATAGTTGTTGTTTTTCTGTTGTTGTTGTTGTTGTTTTTTTCAAAAAAAGCTCTCTTAATTCTTATTTTTCTTGATTGCAGACGCACATCTATTGTTTATTGACAATAAGTTTAATTTAAACCACCGCACATACTATCATAGATGGGTATTTCCTCAAAATGCATGAAGTTCTGTTTCTGTAACCATGTTTCAAAAGCGATCCATGTCGCAGAAACGTGGATGGGTTCCTACTATGACTCAATGCTGCCACCTTGTGTAAGGAAACGCTATCTATAGAAACACCAGCTTCAGGTCTGTCAGAATTAATTAACCATTTTATTTATCTATTACCTATTTCTCCCTCATAGAAAGGTAATTCAAGCGGGTTTTGAGTTGTTTCTTTTTTTTGAGCTGGTTTTATTTATTAAAGGGGGGAAAATGTGTAACAAAACTTGACTGTTTCTGTCAACAGAAACTGGAGACACGAGAGCTGAGTGTATGTGCGTATACTATGGCTGCCTGTTTTCGGTGGAGGGATACATTGAGATGCTCTCCCTGGATCTGTCGTACCTCCTCCCTCCCTCCCTCCTTCCTCCCTGCCTCACCCACACCTGTCTAGCCATGAGCTCAGAGTTGAAACAGAGTTCAGCCAAGTTGAGAATGGTCTTGCTTTTCTTTTTTTTATCAGTGGTGTGTACCATATTTCCAGATGAAATACTACAGCCGGCATGAGATACTGCCAGGAGAGCAAGGAAACAATTGAACAGGCATTAATGATTTACAGCTACATATCTGCTTTAATACCAACACAGGCAGTGGTAACTGAGAGCGGGATCTGATGACATCATTGATGCTGCCTCAGATAACACCCCCATCATCAACTATGTATGGAACTGGCAAAAGATATAATGTCCTAGTGAGAGTAGACTATTTACTGGCCTGATGTAAGCTTGACCAATGCTAATGCAGGAACCAAAGATGGGTCTGAGAAAATGAATAAACAAGTTAATTAATTGGAAAAGCACAAGTTTTCAGGGGGATGGGAAGAAAAACTGTGATTAAAAGGGTTGATGTGACCTTGAACTGTTTTGTGTGTGTGTGTGTGTGTGTGTATGTGTGTGTGTGTGTGTGTGTGTATTGATTTTTTCTGTAGCCTTGCTGTAGACTGGGAAAATGAGCTATTGCACTTGTAAAGTGTAAGTTGCATTGAAAAAAAAATCTAATTATGATTACGTTGACTGATATTGTGATGGTCATATGATTTGCTACATTTTTCATTGAAAAATCCATTAAATGTTTATGGTGTGGTTAGGGTTTTTAATGAGATCTTTGACAACAATATTTAGGACTGATTCAGTCAAAATAATATTTTTGTCACACAATTAGTATTTCAATTCATCCTAAAGCAGTACTGGGGGGGGGGGTGTTTTATGTAATACCAATTATTCCCTTGATTGAGCGTTACATCTGAATCTAGAAATGGTTTGTGTATGTTTGTTACCATCATGTCCAAAATGGTTACAACAAAATTACCTCATATTCAAGACTGAAGACATAGGCTATTTTAAATACCCTACTTTTATGTTTTTTAATGGGAAAATGCATAATGAACATCTAAGATCCTTGGTTATAAACAGCACTTCTTGCAAATAAAATTCCCCTTTGAAATATAATAAGAGGAAATGACGTGCCAATGTTTTGAATCGTTAACAAGCAGCAGAAATACTAACCACTGCACAGCCTCTCAGGAATACATCTGGGGACAACTTTGACCTTCATGTACTCATACATTTTGTAACAGTAAGTGTATTACATTACGGGTCCTTTCCATCTTAAATAACAGCGATGGAATTAGCACTAGGCGTAAATCACTAGCTGTTAGCAGCTGTGTTTAGCTAACGCTAGCTCTCACACCCCCACCTGACTAGCTAACACTTCAAAACATACCGTTATTTCTCTTGGAGGTTGGGCTGAACGTCGTCCTTGAGGATGCACAAAAGCGGTCATTTTTGAGGAAAATCATATAGAGCGGGTAATGTCTCGCTAACTGTCGAAGATTCATGATGACACGCTGTGGTCCTGCGTGTAGTTATTTAACGACGCGCATGATAGCATAGTAGTGTCCATTAGCCATTTGCTAATAGGCTAGCAACTATTGTCAGAGGACAATGTTTTGACGGCGTCTGCACCACAAGGGTGATGTCTTTATTGTCAGTAAGTTGCAGCGTAGTTGCTACGTTTATTGAAGTGGTTTCCTTATAGTTTGTGAGGCTAACTGATGTTGCATCCTGGCTAACTTTGTGAAGGAACCTACGCACGGAGAGGGAAATGATCGTATTTAAGTCGTGCTTACAATTGTTATTCTTGTAAACGTCTCGTAGCAGCTGCATTCAAATACTTTAACAACCATTTAAAGCTTTCGTAAGCAATGGTTTTGTAACCTGCTCTGTAAGTTCCATATTTGGTCCGTGGATGGCAACTGTGTTCGAGTTATGGAATCACTGGTGCTCAATTTAACAGCTCTGCCCCTCTGCTGTCTTCAGCTACTTCACTCTGCACTCCCTCCACTGCTCGGTCAGGAGAAGCGATGGACCTCCACAAGATCATCCACAGTGCTCTGCATGAATTTATCCAGACATACATTCCTGATGCTGACCTCAGGTAAAATCTCCTCCATCTTTTTTGTGTGCATCGTCAAACAAAGGTAACTTCTTTGTCGCTCTTCACTGCAGCACACTGGATGATGTTCTCCTGTCCTACATCACTGGAGTCCTGGAGGATCTCGGCTCCCAGCAGAGTGTCGAGGAGAATTTTGATGTGGAGGTCTTTGCAGAAATGCTAGAAGCTTACATACCTGGCTTTGCTGAAATTGACAGGTAACTGTGTCTGAGGTCCACAAAATAAATGGACTGACATTTTGTTATGTTTGAATAACTCTCACTTGAGGTTGACATCTTCCAACTTGAACATCCATTAATGTCCATCCATTTTCTATACCACTTATCCATTGAGGGTCGCTGCCTTCAGGCGAGAGGCGGGGTTATTTAATGTACAAACCACCCTGGGTTATTTAATGTGCAAACAGTAAATCAGTCAGAAATATTGCATGTAGCTGTAGCAGCTGCATATTAAAGGACTAGGTTTAGAATTAAGCCCAGGAAAAAAAACATAATTTTAGGGTTGTTTCACTAAGGTGTGTTTTCTATTTGTAGTGTCAAAGTGTGTGAAATGATGTTCAACCTGGCTTCAAAATTAGCCACAGCTCGGACCTCAGGTACTGCTTTGGTTGTTCTTCACCCATACTGTGTACATTGACCCTTTCCTAGGGGTCTCCTCATCATTGTTGTGAACCCTCTTTGTGGAATGACTCTCATTTTAGTTTGTTCATGTTTTTATATCTGTTTCTTTTGCAGCCGATGAAGAAAACAACATGCCAAAGAGAGAGGACAGCTCTCTTAAACTACCCACCCTGCTCAGTCAACCGCCACCAGAGAGAGACATGCAATGCCTCAAAACACAGACAGAGGGCGCCACTGCCAAGGCAATAATTTATGCACACATCTTTTTTCCTATTTTTGCTGATGTATTCCTGCATTAGTCTCAGTGTCAGAGATAGTGCTTCTAGGACCATTGCCTCAACTTGCAGAGGTGAACAGAAACCAGCCTCTGTCTTTACTCTAACAAAGTCTCACAGCATCATTACTCGCTTCACTCCTGGTTTTATACCCCTTTTTCCCTTCTTTTGGTGTTATTGGAAGTAAACTAAACACAGGCACCATCGCCCTCTGCAGGTTGTGGCTTGAACCTTATAGGGAAGCTTTTACTTCACAGCAGCCTGATGACCTTTTACCGGAATGATTTGATTATGTTCAAGCCCCTCTTTAGCTCACCTGCCGCAGTAGTGGATTAGTTTAAAAAAAAAAAAAAAAGAATTACAACAGGTTCTCATTTTCAATCCTGACTAGTCTTAAATATTGAAAGCTGTTATTTTCAGCTCCAAGCGTCTGAGTGGGAAGCCCAGGAGCAGCATCTGCTGGAGATGTTCCCCAAATGTAGTCTGTCTGAGGCTCGCAGTGCTCTGTCCATTGCTAAAGGAGACATGGAAGAAGCTGTACGGCTTATCATAGAGGGTGATGTCCAACTCAGTCCCACCTCTCTTACCGTGAGTTTCTCAAAGACACAAACACATGACCTGTGATCACTGATCAGAGTCTGACTTGATGATGGTTGTTGCCTTCTTGTCCCATAAGGTGAACCACGGAAAGAATATTTCCTCTGTGGCTGACCAGAAACTGAAAGAGAGCATCCTTGAGAAGTAGGAGAGCATCCTATCATAACCCTTTCGGGAGCAGAGCTCTTTGCTTCCTCGCTTATGGCTTCACTTCTTCTCTGCAGGTACATGCTTGTTGACAGGGAAGAAGATAACAAAACGCACCGGCCTGTTGCCCCCAAAGATGTAAGTCACTGCTCATGTTCAAACCATCATGGCCATATTCACTTGACACGTTTATTAAATATGAAAACACTTGTCAATTTTTTTGCTACAGGCTCCAAAAAAGTTAGTTCGCTACCACAGTAACCAGGTGGTAACCACAAAAGGAGAGCGATATCAACTTGTGAAGAAAAATGAGAATGAGGATATGAAGAAGACGTACGTCAACCTCAAGCCCGCCCGTAAATACCGATTCCATTGATGATGTGCACAATTCTTTTAAAAGCAGGTACTGGCTTTATTGTTTACATAATCTTTAATTTATTAAGTTCTTTTAGCCTGATTTTGTGACATATTTCCCAAATAAAGGATGATACTTGTTAGTTTGTAAGTGGCTTATTTGAAATATTGTTACCGTTATTTGCCTTGGTTCAAACATTTAAACTGCAGTGGTTCTGTTACATTTCCTTGTGGAGCTTTAGAAATGTTGTGTGACATTGGTGGGAATGTGGTGTTCTTGTTTGTGTAACAGGCCAACTAATCGTTCTATCTACCATCTTAGCAGGTCTAATGTTGCACTAAATCTTTTTTTTTTTTTTTTTTTTTTACATCTTATCTTTACGTGTATATTCTTTGACTCATATTTATGACAGGGTGTTGTTAAGATAATGCTATAATTTTTTTTTTCTTCTGTAAAGTTCTAGTGGTGCTGTAGACTTCCTCTGGACATTTTAAGTCTCAATTGCTTTTTTATGTACATAGGACATTATCGATGCCAATTTCATGTCAAGTTTTATTTTCACACGTGACAGGAGTGCAGTGCTGTGAAAGTGGTCGCTCAAGCCTTGTGGGTTTCTGGATAATGTGTTGTGCTGCAAAATGGCTTTCATGTGAAAGTCTTGAGACAGAATTTAATTAACGTTTATATGTGGATTGTGTGCGAAAAATCCCGTTTCTTGTATCGTTTATTTCAAAGACGAATACTACTGAATGTCTCAGGTTGGTTTAATCGTTTTTTTTTAATCGGAATGACTTCTTAACTGATCATTTATCAGTCCAAATTTTGGATTTGATTGGTTCGGGGATTTGTCAATTTAAATGATCCTGTTTCTAAGTAACAAAGCGGGTTTGTGCTTTCGAGTCAGTCATGTAACACAATGTGGATTTTTTTTTTTTTTTTTTTTTACATTGCTACCTGCCGTCACATTCTTATCTACAAATATTACGCGATATAATGTTTATTGTTCATTTTAAACTACAACAGCTGAAAAATGTATTACGAAAAAAACAAGTTTTAACAGCGTAACCTTGGGACGAAGCCGTCAAAATAAGATTTGATAACCTGTTGCTGACACCCGAACAGTTCTGATTTATTTGAGTCATTGTGATTAAGGGGTGTACTTTGATTTTTCTGTTTTATTTCTTTTACAAACTTCTAAATGTTGCATCGCTCCCAACATTGTACAAGTTTTAAATTCATCGGATATGAATTTTTCCAGTAAAACGGTCTCAGTTGTCCAGGCGTGTTGGAGCGCCATAAATCACTGGCGTTACGGTTAAAGGTTAACTAAGAATATGCTGCCAGAGAACTTGATTTTAAAGTTCACTGAAATGGCGTGATCTTTATTTTTGATATAGATGTTTAGATTCTCATGAGGACGAGGGCGTCTGTGTACTTTCAGGGTTTGTTTTCTCAAGTGGTCCTTCACACTTCCTTTTTATCTCATTTATGAATTTTGTTTCTTTTCTTCTTCTTTTTTTTTACTATTATAATTGACTGGATTCTTGATTACTGTACATTCAGAAATATGGGTTTTTTTATGGTGTTTTTTTTTTTGTTTGCTTTTTTTAACTTACTGAAACTGTGTAACCATTTGGTATAAGCAACTGTTTTTGATGGTGGTATATTTATCCTGAGTGTGTGTGTGTGTGACACGGCAAAGATGTGCTGTTACTATCAGCAGCGATGTTGTCTAACCATGATGGTGTTACTGTCGAGCATGGAAGGGATTTACTGAAACTGTTTTAATTTTATCCCCTTGCTTTGAGAAAAACGCAGACGCACAATTTCTAGTAAATACTAATTTTTGTAGACTACATTTAGGTTCTGTGTGATTCATTCAACTATACAGGACGCTACTGGAGGTAGTCTAACAGTCATACCTTATCATTACATTGGCTCATTTATTTGAATTATTAAGTATAAATGTATTTTTACACACCAACAAGACCACTTTCTATTATACGGGCTGTCTGTGAGATAGCGGTGAGAACCTTGGAATTGAATTAAACAATGACAAAAAAACAAGTTCTTCAAAATTGAATGGATGTGCCCCTCAAGAGATTTTCCTTTTTTAGCGACAAGCTAATGTTAGCAGTTAGCTTGCTTTCAAACTAATTGTCTCAAATTGGTGTTTGAAAATGGATTTTTAAAGGACAGTTCATTATTTTTACAAGCCATTGATGTATTTTTTATAAATGTAATATTCTGCTTTCCAAAAAAAAAAAATTCATTGCAAAAAGGGAGCTTAAACTTTTAAGTATTTTGTGGGCCTCTAGAGAGCACTTAAATGGGCCCCAATCCATCCAACCATTTTTCTATAAGCTTCTCCGTTAAGGGTCGTGGGGGGGCTGGAGCCTATCCTAGCTGCCTTTGGGCGAGAGGTGGGGTTCACCCTGGACGGGTCGCCAGTCTGTCTCAGGGCCAACACATAGAGACAAGCATTTGCTCTCAGCCACACCTCGATTTAGAGTCCCCGAATGACCTAATTTGCATGTCTTTGGACTGCAGCATGAAACAGGAGTACCTGCAGAGAACCCACGCAGGCACAGGGAGAACATGAAAACTCCACACAAAAGCCCCGGGCTCAAACCTGGAACCTTCTTGCTGTGAGGCAAGAGCGCTAACTGCTGCCCCGCTGTGCTGCTCGGGCCTCAGACCAGTGGTTGAAAACTACAACGTAAATCATCACATCATTCAGAAGTACAGCATTTTGCAAACAACTTTAATTACAGAAACAAAGAGAGCACGTTTTCAAATGAAACTGGCATCCGTGGGTCATGCCTCATCCATCCTTGTGAACCGCTGTCAGTCTCACCTTTAAAGCTGTTTCATGACAGGCAAGCAGGTTGGACATGAAATAAGACACACACACACACACACACACAAAAACAAGGTCCTTTCATACCGTGCCACAGGTAAGCAAGGCACAAACTGTAAACAGAGCAATGAATCATCAGTGAGATGTCAGATAATGGAAGTTTACAGAGGAATTAGCATTGATTAATTGTTGTAATGTGTCAGATTTAAATATGCACAAAAACAGAGCTTTGAGCCAGATTCCTGGTGAATTAAGGGCTTTTATACTGACTCACCTCATATCTTAGACAAATCTATATCGACTAGTTTGTTGGTTTGGCACATACAGGATATGTGTAATCGTCCTCTTTTTCTTTCATCTGTAACTTTTTTTTTTTTTTTTAATTTTAGAGCACTTAAAATGTCCACAGTAACACTTAGCATTCAAGTTGCTTCCACTTTAAAGTCTTTAAAATATGGCTGCATTCCCGCATGATGACTGTTAACCTACAGTACAATCACAGATCAACATTTGATACATATTGAAGCTAAACTCGTAGCCCTGTTGCGCTGCATGGACTGCAACACATTGAACAGAAATAATAGTGCATGAACCAGCTAATCACATAAAGCCCTACACGCTACTTCAAACCTGCCTTCTAGATGGTACAGTAGCAATGCAGTAACGATGGAAGCTACATTCCAGCAGATAATTCAGTCTGTTAATAACGCTTGAAGCAGTTTGCTAAAAGAAAACTACTTTACAACCATCATTTTACCAATAGTTTACCTGAAAAAAAGTTGCTGTATTTCATTTTAATTCGCCAAAGTTATGTGTAAAAGCAACTACAACTGCAGGATTTATTTTCACTGCTCACTCGCTTATCAGCGGTATACAGAAGAGCACATCCTATAAAGTCCTTAAAATATAATTCATACAATAAAGAGCATAAATAAAACACAAAGTCACCACTCAGCACAAGTTATTTGGCTGCAACCAGTCACAAGTTTCTTGAGTTGGATGAATGAGCCTCTCGTCCAACTCCTTTTTTTGCTTTACACCCATACATATTTTTGAGCATATTTCACTGCAGTTTTGTCATTGTACCTACGCCTGAACTTTAAGATACCATCCAATAACTCCCACATTATTAGGTATAAACGTAATGCTGATTACAAATAAATGTTCCAAAAACACTTCAATGACCCACTATCTTCATACGCATGAGTCAATCCATTGTAAAGCTACCTTTGGCCTCATTCAGGCTGCAGGCAAATTAGATTCAGCTAAAATCTGATTTTATGTCTCCATGTTATTTGCGAGTGCTAATATTTGTCTTATCTAGACATCCATAGGGTGCCTAATTTCCATGGAGAGACCAACTGCTGGGTGACATGGAAATGCTTTTTGATTGTCCAAACTGAGACACGTTCGAAATCTGATTTGAATCAGAATTCCAAATATGGTTTGGATTAGATTCCATCTGGTTTTTGGCTATTTAGATCATCAGAGTTTGATCTGGATATGCCAAAAATCTGATTTAGCCTGGAACCTGAACAAGACCTTTGTGACCAAGTCAGATACAGCATGGTTATTCCACAACTAGCAACACTGTGTTATCACACACACTGAACATGATTAATGTGCTGTCTTCAGCTAATTATATATAATATCGATATATAACCCTTATTTATTAGTGGTAACAGTAGAGGTTACTTCAAACGTACCGATCTCTGACAAATTTACTGGTCTAGCTTTAACTGAGAATGTGGAGAGAACATGATCAACGTGAATGTCCAAACTCTTGCCACATTCTCTTCAAAGACTAAAGATCAGACTTTTTTCAAGTACAGCAAATTCCCATGAGTTAGTCTCTTCTGCGATATTTGTGATGGCAATGGCACGTGACTGAAGCAGGATGGTTCCAAGATGTCCGACCTATTGCCGTGCAGCGATAATGTAGCTCCGATGTCACACATGCAGCAGTGTCACTTTCATACGTATTACAGTTTGTGGAGAAGTCCAGTTTCAAAAGTGGGGCTCAGAGTGTGACCCTTCGTATCGCCCCTTGATCATCATTTTCAGTAAAGGTCCAACCTACGAAGAGAGAGAACAAAAAGGGATTCTGGGTCAGAATAAGATACTTCTTTGTGTCTGACATTGTTTTAGTAAAACTGCATATATCTCCTCCTTGTGCTAAATCAGGTAAGCCATAAATATTCGCAGTAAGTGGGTTGCTAGAGGGGTCAGCGTGCCCCAGGGATCGGCTGCAGCAGGTGACCTAAATGTAGGTCTGATTTGATGTTCTAGAAACTGGCGGTCTGACATACACGTGCGACTTTTGCCATTTGATGATAGTAGTGAGAAAATATTCATGTTTTTTTACCTCATGTGGGTCTCCGAGTGCTTCGCCCAGCATCTTCTCGATATTTCTCATGATGGCCACCTTCTGATGAGCTCGCAGAGGGTACTCTATCCTCTTGGGAGTGGGCGCCCCCTGGACACATGAGGAGTCGACATGATGAGGAGGAAGTGCGGGCATGTAGGGGGGGGGGGGGGGGTTAAAGGTTCAAGTGCTTACTTTGTACCAGAAGTTTACTGTGATTGTCACTCCGCCGTTCAACAGGGATTCAATGTGATGCCACCTGAAGAAAAAAATAAAAAAATAAATAATAGAAAGGTCTACATTCGTCAAACTCTGCTTTAATGAGCAAAGAACCCATCATCTCACCTAACAACTGTGCGTACAACAGTATCATCCTAAGTGTAAGCACAAAACCAGGTTTCTCACAACATTTCAAGTCAAATTTATTGACTGATGATTATGATTCAGTTTTATGCATCGTGATGACGGGAAAAAGAAAAATCCAAAATCAAACGTGATGATGAAACATTTGAAATCTAGGATTTGAGGTTTTCTTTTATCAAAATCATACACCGCTGACACTTTATTAAAATTCCTTCAATAAGCACGCACTGTTCAGGCGATTGCTCAAACAAAGAATTAATTACAAGAGGGACGCTGTTGCAAAAAGTTTTAAGAACCACATGTTTATTCACTCATTGAGGATTTATGCCTCCCAACTAATACAACCACATTATTAAATAACTTTTGGCTGAGGAAGTAGTATCAGATTCTGCACCAATCCATTTGGCACAGTAAACACTCTTTTCTTCCAAAAAAAAAAAATTGAAATATTAAATAAATCCCTGTTTCTCTTGAATTCAAAGAGTATGAAACAACACACGCTAGCGTCACTTCTTACCAGTACATGGGGATGTAGAGCACGTCTCCTGGGCCCACCACAGCCTCATAGCCAACAATGTTTTTAAAATTGGGAAACTTCTCATAGTCTGGATTATCGAAATCAACCTAGAAAAGACAACACGCACTCATTAACAGGAAAATCACAGAATTTCATTCCTCTCCCACATTCTTCTGACATTTGCTCTGAAATCTGCTTGCAAGACACGATAGAAATACGTCTTTGTGTGTGTTGCTTACTTGACTCTGTCTGTCACAGGGGTGATGTACAGGATATGGATAGAGACACTCAAACTGGTCTGGGGGGAAGAGGAGACACCTCTTATGGCCTTTAATCTGTGCAAAGAAGTTCTGCTGCTCATCGTAATGTGCCGGTGTCACGTTACCTGTGGTGAGAGAATATGAAGATAAAAACAGGATGCCTGCATGCAACAGAGAAAAAGAGGGATCTAAAATGGGGGGGGGGGGGGGGGTTACGGCTGCATTCCTGGTGCACGGCGTAACAACACAACAACATAAAAAACCGTACCCTCCATGCCTATTAGCAGGAGGTTGGATGTCAGCTGTCCCCAGTTCCTTTTGGCCTGCTGCTTGTTGATCCAGTTCCAGTTGAAACCGAGGAAGTCGACAACAATTTTCTTTCCAACTGTGTCATTCAAGGTCTGCTGCAGGTACACCCTTGGCAAAGCATGGAGGGGAGGAACACGTGTCAGATGTATGAGCAGCTTTGCTTTACACACACACCCACACACGCATGCACACACCTACTTCTGCAGAATATAAACTTGTTTTCACAGTACTTCTATTTCAGTGAACCCCATGGCCTTAAACCCTTAATACGACATCAAACGAAGTGGCTTGTAAATCTATATAGATGATGACTCAAACAGGGAGTTGAGTTTAATAAGTCATCTGTGTGTGTGTGTGCGTGGGTGTGTGTGTGTGTGTGTGGGGGGGGGGGGGGTCATGGGAGGACGAGGGAGGCTTCTCCCATGATACTTCTGTGTAACTGCCTAGTCATTCACTCCACTCTCCTGTCCTGAAGTACATTTCACAAGAGGAAGAATGCGCTATTGTCTAGCAACACCTGCTACACAAACACAACATGTTCCTGACCTCCTGACCTGCCTGACTGAGCTTCAAAGACAGGAGTCCATTTAACTCCAGCACGGTTACATTAAACATCACACTACTACTGGAAAAAAAAAAAATCCTTCCATCTTTTACCTCTCCTCCCCTCCAATTTCCTCCATTTCGTGCATTTTTTTAACAAATTCCGAGAATTTCATTTCCATCCGTCGGGATCTTGGCACAAAGTTCTCAAAGTTGGACATTTTCTTCTCGTCGTAGTAGAGGAATTTGTGGTTTTCTGCGATGTAAACAGAGAAGTCGCCATTTCCAATGTTCTCCTGGAGGTATGCAATGTCCCACTTGAGAGCCGGATACACAAGGTTCGTATCAGTTAGAACCACCGGCTCCTGAAATCAGACACAGGAAATATCAATAACCTGATAAGAGAAACTTGGCATTGTTTACTCTCAAATTAATCAGTCTATTCTGTTGTAAAACAAGTAAGAGTGCAAGGTTAAATCAATAATTGTCCGCCTATTTCAAATTGAATGTGTAAATGTATTACCCTTTATCATCTAAAGGTATCATTTGTTTAAGGAGTGACAAAAGACTGCAATTTACAGTATCGTTTCTTAGTAGGACTTAGTGAAGTATCACAGTATTTGGTGTTGTTTCTAGCTGCTAAACTCAAGGGTAATTATTGTGTTAACGGTATTTTCTGAAACCATGTATCCATACTAGAGGGAAATAAATGCCAGCACAGCCACATCTGCGCAATATCTCCACACTCAGAGCAGCAGGGCTACGTGACTAACTGAACGTAGACAGGCTGAGCGCGCTCCCGCTGCCTCGGCACTTTCACTTTCGCCGTGACCGGGACGAGGCTCCGGTCCCCAGGACTTAAATCTGACATTTGTGGAAAAGAACGACGACGACGCCGTGCACGACTAACGTTTTAACTTGAATGCAGTTTGTGACTGTGTCTTTGAATTAAACATCCTCCTCGCACTATTTTCTATATATCTACTGGTTTTAAGCCGGCTTTTTGTGTCGTTCAATAAATACATGACTACTGTTATTGATAAGACGTCCCTGGCTGCAGAGTTCCGATTTGCTCCTGGTCGTGTTTTATCAGTTTAACGTTCTAACTTGCAGAAATATTATAAAAGCGGAGATTCGCTTCCTAAGTCAAGTGAAAATGCGTTGTCCGTGAAAGTCTTAATGCAGGACTGAGTGAGAGAGGTGGCTCGACATCACAGATCCCTTGACAAATAATACGTTTCACCATTTCTCCCCAAAGCTGTATCTCTAGACTAGCATAGTTTACCACCACCAGTCACGACATACAACGACAGGAACGGTCGATTCTTAGACAATTAAGGGTGTTGCGACAGCCGGACCTCATTTACGGCGAGTCCCCACCGTCGTATTACCCCTTGTACATGTGTGATACACTGAAGCCGAGTTAACATTCACGTTACACAGGGATAAGGAGCTAATTATACCAAGAAGCTCTACTACCACGTGTTCTAGGCAAAAAACAACCGAACAATAACAAAACGTCTCTTTGTCAACAAGTAATAACTGCTGTACTTAAACAGGAAAATTCTAGAACATGTTTGGGGCAGGTTGTACTTGACATCAGAGCGCTGCTCTCTGATTGGCTTCTTGGTGAGTAACAGAGGAATGCTGGACACCAAATGATTGTCCATATCCTCTAGTCTCTAATCATTCACGTCTGGCTTATTTTTAGACTTTAGTTTCCCTTTGAAACCATGAGGCAAACAAAACATATTTCACTCTTAAATATCTGAGCCACCTAAACAAATGTTCTTAATTAATTCCTCTAAACCAGTATTGTTCTGTTACAGTTTGACTGATTTTGTTGCCCATCATAATTGATTATTTGTGGAAACAATTTGTTTAACTGATTGATCAAGTGTAAAATAATCTGCATCTATTCTGGTCATTTGTTAATCGATGATTGATTCATACTTCAGTTACAAGTATTCTGTTTGCAAGCATCTCCGGTGCAAGGTGTTTCAATATTATACATGCATCAAAACACACATTATTATTCAGGTTTTTTTTTAATGAAAACAATAACATTTACAGCACAAGCAGTCAATTCTATTTTCTGCAAGCTGCAACTAACAATCAATCAATGAATCTGGCAATTATTGTCTCGGTTGATTGATAGTGGGGTTTTTTTGTTTATGAAATTGAGAACATTTATTTTGTGAGACCATTCATCAAATCCTTAAAACATATGTATTTAACTGTCACACATGAGAGTAAAAAAAAAAAAAAAAAAATCTGCAAAAAACATTTGTGAATGTAAAGGTAGCTGTCTGTTCTTTTTTTTTTGTCAAACAAAAAATCTATTAATCCATTAATTCCTGCAACTTTGAATGCAACAAGCATTCTCAGATAAGAAGATGAAGCAAGATAACATTAAAGCTACAAATTAGTACAAAGATAATGTTAATTGATTAATAACCATTTTTGAAGGCCTGGCCGCTCACTGGTAGCATCTTCCTCTCATGTTTGCTTTGACCACATTTTTCATATTGGATGCATTGTCTATCTATGGCGTTGCATCTGGAAATCCTAAAAAAAAAAAAAAAAACTACAAGTTTTAGAATTTCTTTCCTATATGAAGCCTATAGAGAAAAAAAAATCTGTAAGTTTTCAATATGCATCAATTTTACTGCGCAAACACTTTTGGAATAATCCTAACATCATTAGAGCATTTAGGGAGGATTAAATTGTGAATAATTTCCACTGAAATCAATAGGATAAGTAACAAAAACAAATGTTGCAAAGGGGGGCATAAAATCAGAGCAAATTCCTTTATGTAAATAGGTGTTTGCCGATGTAATGCCTTTACCAATAATTAAAATCAATTCTGTACTTTAAAAGAAACCGGTGAAGGAATCCAGACACCTTGCAGCTCAATTCTGAACTATTTGAAAGTGTTTAAGTAAATGCCAATAGAGTACAGAGAAAAAAAGGGCACTGCAGTAATCAAGGTGTGTTGAAATACAGGTGCGGATAGGATTTCCAGCATTTCCTCATTTTAAAAATGACTTCACCGTGGCAATACTTCCGAGTTAACAACAATCAGACTGCACCGAGCCTTAACATGAATGGACCCTGAGTCAAAGAACACATCAGCAGGAAAATCCCCATGAAACGGCTGAGTCCAGTTGGCTTGTTTTTGTTGTCTTGAATTTGAGGAAGTTACTGGAACAACAAATTAGTAATGTCCGCTATGTTTTACCAGGTCCTGTATCATATCCAACAAGCCCTATTAATGCAGCTTGAAAGACAAAGTGTAAATATATTCTAATTTATTGGCCACTATGTTGTAAAAGGAGTCCTGAAATAGATCCCTGAGGGACGCCACGTGCAGAGGAGCGGCTCATATCAGATTATCCACAGATACCACAAAATATCTATTCATAAGGAAAGACATGCACCAAATAAGCGGATTCTGTGATATCTGTCAATCATTACAGCATCATCCAAATGCAGCACTTACACAAACTCAATTAAAATAGACTTTTCCCTATCATCTGCACATAAATATGGTTTGTACCAGACTCTAAAGCTTGATTTGTACTAGTTACGCCCACAAGGGGTACAAGTGTCGACAAAGTAACGTCACACCATCAGACACACCCCTGTGGTAGATTTTCACTAGTCAGTACACATCCATTGTTTTCTAACTCTGATGGCAGGGGTGTTCAGAGAACAGGAAGAGCTTTAAGGAGCTGCTGGTATGTAGACACGAGTTTTCAGTAAACTGCCCCCATGGTTTGGGGAATCCCTTTTTGCTACGCAAGTAAACTATGGATTGGCAAAAGAAAAAGTGGACTTTACACATTTGCTTTCCTATTTTGAATTCAAAAAAATTAAAATTGGCAATTATAAACCATTACTGTCACCGTCTTTTAACCTTTACATAAATGTAACCTTGGTTGCACAGAGCCCCAAAACACCAGAAATCAGTTGCAGAGGTTGGTCTGAAAACCTTCTCTGAAAGTTATCAAGATATCTCAAGATATTTAAAGTTTTCTTTTACTGCATTAAATACATCAGTAATATGACACTCATGAATTTCAAAGTTTTTATACGTCTTCAAAACAGCAGTGGTCAACTTCGACCATAGTGCTGACTTGGACTGTACAATTAATCTTTATTAATCACAACTCTGTCGACAAAACTCTTCAAATCACAAAAAGGTGCAATATTTGTTAAAAGTTCTTTGTGCATTAAAATAACAATTTCAGTTAAATGTTGAGGTACCGCAGCGACGTATTTCCTACACGTCTGATTCTACAGGCTGGAAAAAAAAAGATCTTTGTGTGATAGAGGTTCCCACAAGTTTACACTATAATCATTGAAATTGTTTTTCGTTGAAAAAAAGGAATCTTTTAATTCTAAATTTGTGCAGCCTGAGCACTGATACATCATGAAAGATAATTCCTCAAAAGTATTCTGCAACTGTTTTGGAAGGGATAATATCTGTCAAATCTCTTTCCACTGGTAAAGGCTCTAAGTTAGGATACGTGCTTCAAATTTGTAGTTGTCAAACACTTGGCAGAAGAGCATGACGACTCATTGCACACTCCGGAGTTCTCAGTGAAGGCCATCTATGTTGAAGAGGTCACCAACTCACTTTAGGAAGGGTGCAGCTGACATGGAAACTAGTTGGTGCAACAAAAGGGGCATCTTCTTGTCGTGATTCTGCCAGTTTGCTGGTGTTCCCTCAAATATTCCCTCACTTCTCTGAAATCATCAGTCAGAACTACAACTATGGCATTCCCACACAAAGCTATTGCAATCTCAACCTGCGAGTGTGTGTTAAAAACAGGTGGAGCTGATGTTTCATTGTACATGTCATTTCAAAAACAACACACAGCCAATGAATGAGGGACACTGTACGCGCATGCATGTGTGTGTAATCGTGCGCTGCTTGTCTGAGACACTAAATTCACAACACAGCAGCCAACTGCTCTCTGTGACTTATATCTCTTTCTGGTATGCTGCATTGATATCCCAGCTGGTGTTTCCCAACAGATCTAAAGAGCAAACCACATGATGAGGCATTACTGAAGGATTACCCTTGAACTTGAATCCACTTCTGTTAGCAGAAATACCTTTACTGTCACACTTATTCCAAACATTCCCAAACATTAGTTTCAGTTTCCCAACGGCTCAGATTCATTTTAACTTTGACCATTTTTTTGTATCCCTTATCGAAATTATAATTCCGTTTCATGAGCAGCAAATAGTGCTACCTGACATGTTACCTGGGGTACTCATTCAATTAAAATTCAGGGCTGGCTCGTGATTTAAAAAAAATAAATCACTCCAAAAATCCAAGTTCACTGAATGTTCATTCCTATATTTGGAAAAAATTGATACCAGACTTTTAAAGAAATGTGCTTTTAAGCCCCAACAGTAACTAAAGTCCGTTTATCAGTTCGGTTAATTGTTGGCTCACATATTTGTCATTTTTCATATTATCTCTATATTGTCTGATTCAGTTATATATACATATACATATATATATATATATATATATATATATATATACATATATATATACACATATATATATACACATATATACATATATATATACACATATACATACATATACATATATATATATATATATTCGATAATGGGAATAGAGGGATGGGGGCACAGAAGTAAAGGTAATATTTGATTTAATTACTCTATTTTTCATTTTAAGATAAATGAATCACTGTTTGGCAAAGCCATACTTAACTGCTCATCAAAAAATATATATAATGTAGGAGTTAGTGAATGAATATGATTATTCTCGAATAATTCTAAAAGGAACCATTAAATGTGCAAATTTAAGGCTGCGTTTTGTTGCATTGCTGTAATTTTTTAACATCTACTATTTCTGAATATCGGATGCACAAATCGGATATCAGCCTCCTGGACGTACTAGTAACAGCTATCTGTATCAATCCTGAAAATACAGCATCGATCAATCCATACTGTGCATCTTTTTTTCTGATGAAAGTTAAACTGTGCTTCGTATTACTGAAGAAGTCTCATATCCCATGAAGTGATGGTAAGGTAAAGTTTTAGCAAGCTAGCAGGTTTACCTCGTTGTTTATTAGCATCTCGGCTCGGGGGTCCGTATGAGACAGCCTGGGAATCGGCTGCGTTCGGAAGGAATAATTCCGGAGCTGGGACTCGTCCCAGCCCCGACTGTGGATGTCGGAGAAAGCGGCACCGCCGTCACTTGCCGCCCGATCCGCCTCCACAACGGTCGCTGCTGCCATGGTCGTCAAAAAGCGCTGCTCCGCCGCCTCCTTCGTCCTCTCCATAACCGCACGCCAGGCGTTTCTCCCGGACGAGTCTAGTCTCTGCTGCACTTAACAGCTGTTATACAAGCGTTCCCATTCACCGTTTTTCAATTAATGAAGTAAACCTACGTGTTGGTACCCACTGCTGCCCCTGTCTGCTGGTCTGTCCCTTCTGTTCTGTATGGGTGTTTACACTACGTGTTGACAGCCAGAAAACAAACGACATATACTCAAACAGTCAAGTAGAAACGCGGACGATTGTATTTTCATATCAACGGACAGCGACACCTAGCGTTCTGGCGGGACATGAAGGTATCCTGTAAAGCATTTCTTTCACCGCTAGAGAGAGCTGTTGGTCCTGCTTCACAGGTTTTCAGAAAACGGATCAACTCGTCCTTGAAATAGTTGAAGCACCAGAAAACTAATGTGTTATCCTTTAGATATGGAGTCCAGATAACACCTACACACCTTTGTTAAAAAGACTGTAACAATGTGAAAACATGTGCCTTTATATGACTGCAATTCTTGACAATGGGGTAATGATCAGTAAAAATAACATGTTGGTACAAAGTAAAATGACGACCATAATATTACTTTTTTCTACAGCTACGTTTTAAAGGTTAATTATGTACAATAGAACAACATTTATGTTATATCTCTAACTACTTCGCAGAATATCAGGCTGAGAAAACAAAAACTAGCCCAACATAGTAGATAAAATGACCCTAAAACATGTTTACATGAAGATTACAGAATTTATTTCATCCGTATTAGAGATCTCATGGTCATTTTGAAACCATTAGATTGCAGCCCTTTGAATTGCACTGGTTTGTACTGAGAGGTGTTGTTATTGTATGTATGTCTATGTCATTTGTATAAATTACGGTAGACAATAAAAACACTCCACCAACCACAAAATATAGCCTCCATACTGGCTATAATATAAATCAACAGCTCTCTGAAGCAGTGATTGAGGAAGTATTCACATCAGTGTAGTTAAGTAAAAGTACTATACCGTAAAAGAATAGCACAAAAATATATAAAAGATATTAAAAGTACACATATTCTTTGCAGAAAAAGAATCGATGCATAACAGATACTTTGTCTCACTGAGACCCACCTGGTTTGGAAAATGGGTTTAAAATTAATTTTAAAAAATTAATCACATCATCATTTTGATTTGTTAAAAATCTGAAAATAATAACAAACACTGTCACAAGTGCGCTAAATGATTTTTCAACAGATAAATCGACTGATCATTTCACCCGCATAACAATAACACCGTGTTTTGTAGTTCTTCATATTTTGTGTGCAAAAACCTTGATTTGTAAAGTCCTTTGGGATGAAAGCATTTGGATAAACGTCATGAGGGAAAATATGAAGTGGAGACGATGTAGAAAATGAGATGACGTTTGAAAAACTTGAGAAAAAGTCAAGTGTCTCGAATAAACACAGAGAAAGAGATAATAAAGATATCAACAACAGCGATCTACAGTCAAGAGATTACAAAAAGGCATCCAGCGCAGAGCAAGAACATTTATCATATTCATGTATTGTTCATCAGGCTCCGCCCCCTCACATCCTCCCTCTCTGTATCTCTGTATGAGTAGATGAAAGGCTGAATAAACACTTTTGAAATCCTGAGCCAATCTTTAACTATGGTCATCAAAGCTTCAGGATTGGCTGTATTGATCAGCAGGGATCACTCTTCATGAGATAGCAGTGCACACTGTACCTTGCTCAGTGGACTGATCAGCTGATAGAGCCTCATTCTTTTGTCAGTGCTGGTCACTTGAATCGTTTTATTTTATATCTAGCCTCAAATATAGCTCAGATTAAAAAGAAGAAAAAAAATATTTTCCTAAAACCAGGTTGTGTTTTTGTCTCCTGAGTAAGGCTTTATCAGCAGATTTCCACCACAGGGTCTCTGGGCTCCCTGGTGGGTTCCCATGCTCTGTGTTTCCTGTGCAGATCAGTGAGATGAGCTGAGCTGATCCCCCTGATGCTCCTCTCTCCTCCCCATTCTTTACAGACACCCACGGCCACCCCAGTGAGCACCAAGAGGCTTGTGTCTCAATCCTGCTGATAGCAACAAACATATGCAGCCGTCTCCTCTGCAACAGCTTGACTGCTGCTCTTTTTGACTGCAGGAATTTGTATTCTTAGAGCTCATGGATGGATGGTCAAACAGGTAGGATGTAGGATCTAAATGTAGATTCCTCATCCCACTCATCTGTTCTCATCTGTGTTGGCTTTCTCTCACATTCATATTGACCCTCGCCCCTCAAGGTGTTGTAGGTCCAGAACCCCTAAGCCTTAAATCCTATTAGTCAGGGATTCTCTGAAGCATTATAAGTAGTTTTTTCCATTCTTACTGATTGCATTATCACTTACAAAGATCCCCCACCTTTTGTGCGTTTATATTATATTTTCTGAAAGTAAGACAGTGTTTAATGGACACAAAAGCATTTGACTTTTTCTGATACCGCTTTAATGACAATTACCCATCTGATCATTCAAGCTGTGTGAGAAAGCATCTGCTCGAGGCCCCGTGCTTCCTCTGTGCTGTCGTCTCTCTCTCCGCCACCTCCAGCTCATGTGTTACTACAAATTGAACATGGCAGTACGGGCCTGGGAGATGGAAGTCCCAGACCCCACGGTCGGAGGTCGTGTCACTCTCTGGGTGGGGGAAATGGTTGTGTGTATCTGAGTCATGATCAACATAATGTGTGCCATATCACACACGGTCAGAGTGTGTTTTGTTCCATTTATCTGCCTTGTGGGTTGTTTTGTTTGTTTGAACTTGAATGAAACTGACAGAGAAAATACAACCTTGTGATTCATGACTAACTAATTGTAGGATTACATGTTATGAACAAGAGGGCACACTTTTCTTTTTGAAGCTCAGATCTCTTTGCGTGCCTCAATGTAGCCCCTGATGTTTTCCATACGACCTCTTCGAGCAACATTGTGTCTATCATCTCTGCTACTGTTGCACTGATCTGAATGGAGCTGAAAAACTCATATTGTACATCCTCTCCAGAGCCAGACAAGATGATAGATATCCTTCTCTTCTCTGTGCAGCCTCAGGGAGCTTAGCGCCACAAAGACCAGCTGACTGCTAGTTAGCAGTTAGCATAGCACAATGATGGATAGAGGGTAGGAGGCAACATACATCTGTCAAAATGCATCAGATACACTTTTCTCCAAAATTGTCATTGTCTGCATTTAAAGAACTAGGGTGGTGCTTAACTTTATTAAAATTTTTTAAAATGATGACAATTTTAGTCAGATTCATAGTCAGGACAACTTTCCTGACAGGGCGAAGTGATTTGACGCAGCACCTCATTGTTACCTCGACCAGTAACGCCTCATGTCTGCTGAAGACTAGAAGAGCAACTGCTGCCAGTAATCATTGCCAAATTTGGAAGAGAGCATGAAGAAGACAAGCCAATATCCTGTACCGGACATGTATGATGAAGTTCGTCAGAGGTATGCTAGCACTTCCCATCCACTACCATTCGTTGGGCTTAGCTAACTAGCTGCCAGCTGGTCTCAGTGGGTCTCAGCTACCTAATGTAGCACAGAGGAAAAAAGGGCGGCTATCTTCATGTTAAGGATATAATAGATAAGAAGTGGATTTCCCAAAACGTTGTCACACGTTTTTCTATGCATGACGTTCTAACTACAGTATAATTCAGCGTTATGTTCTTCATGTGTACTCCCATCAAACTTCCAAAGAAGCTGCAGGCCAATAGCTTGGTATACTGCTTCTCTTGTTGGTGAGAGGACTTCACCGCATGCCAGGCCGAGCAATCCAGCCAGCCTGCAGGGGTCATCAGAGGAGGGAGGAGTTTTGATTATGATCATTATTTGTTAAATAAGATGTCAACAAGGTGTTTCCTTGACACTTTATTGAGTAAAAGGAGGAAGGTGCAGAAATGAACGCCCCTTCTCAATGGGCCCTCTAATCTCCTCTTTCATGTCCCATCTCATCTGAAGGGTTTGGGTTTCGGCTGCCATGTGCTAGTCTGCCTGGGCCTGGCACTTCTTACTTGCAGGTGGGGTGAGTATCCTGGCAAGCATGTGTTTATAAAACCCACTTGTTTGGGCACAATACTTGAACTAACTTCTTTTGAGCGAACAGTGTGAATCTGTGCAAAGCCTTTTCCCAAAGTCCTTTAGAAGGCGACAGTCCATTGAGAGCGGAGAAGAAGGGATTACTTTCCTCGACAGTGGTGCATTTCCGAGAGAGCTGATTAGCTCTGCATTCATTGTTAAATCGAGCAAAGGAAGGCCCTAGAGGAGTGAAAGGATCCAAATAGGTGGGCCCAGAAATAAAACAGCCGCAGGAAGCCTTGCACAGGCAACCCAAAGTTTTCCCAACATTTCTTTCCCCCACTCCTAAGTAGGTGCGGCGTGAAAAAGGAGATTAGCATACAAAATTAGAGGCGGGATGATTTTTAAGGGCAACTTGCCTCATGCCCTCCACCCCCAGGCCCTACTCTGTCTGGACAAAGTTAATTAAACTAGTATTAAACAGTAAAGAAACTTGGGAGTTAGGGGGCTCTTTGAGGATTACCATGATGAGGGAGAGAACGGGAGGTATTTGTTGAGGCGAAATTGAGAAAGACGTGATGGAAGGAAGAGTACGCTCTCTATTGCCCTCAGAGTATCCTAACCCCGGGGTGAACAATGTGAAGAGCAAAGCCGTGTTTGCTTCAAAAGTATCACTGTCACAAAGAATATGTGGAGATGGAATAATATTACCGTGATTTATTATTCTTTACATTTTGAAAGAAAACAAACCACAAAGAAGACTAACAATGAAACAAACCTAGGACATGCTGTGCAATAAATTAACAATGTACAGTACAAAGTGCTTCACTTTATTTACAATTAAATACATCACAAGGGCAGCAAAGTTCAGGGCAAACCAAAAGATGGGATGTGCCCTAAAATGTAAAAATGTGACGTTTTAAAATAAATCCCAAGCTTTGCAGTGATAGCTGACGTATGTATACACAAATGGTGGGATAATTCATTTAAAAGAAAACACCAACTTTAAATATTGTCAATACTCCCCTGAACCAGGCATGAAGATAGATTCCTTTCTCTCCTCTGCGCTATATTACTGAGATCCACAGAGAAAAGCTAGGTAGCTTAGCACAAAGAGTGGATTTGAAGTGTTAGCATACCTCTGTCAAGAGTCAGGAGAGAGGGATATCTGTCTTGTGCGGCTCTGAAGAGGATGGGCAATAAGCATATTTCACAAATTTGGCATATTGTTTGAACGGTTTTTGAAAAAAATATTCGTTTGTGAATTTTGCCATAGTTCAAACCTCATTATGTTTAATATTTTCATAAAGGTTTTTGTATTTGTATGAAAATAAATAAATCGTGTTGTGGAGAGTATTGAAATCAAGCAAATATTCTCATAATGGTGACTTTGTTGCAGAAAAGAAAGTACAAAAATATATTTTAAATACATTTATACCAAAAAGTGGTACAAAAACGCTGAAATGAATAAGCTGCTCAGTGCTTCTTCCTCAGTCTGAGGTTCTTCCGGTGACTGCCAGCGCTCTCGTTCCTTCCCCTCTGACCGCCTTTCTTTACACAGAAGTACTTGGTCACTGTCTTTCTGCACTGTTCACACTTGACGGCGCAGCACCAGTGGAATTTACAGTTACAGCTAGACACCATCTCAGCTTTGCGCTCCTCCACGGCCAGCCCACACTCCCCGCAGAGCCTCTTACAGCTCCGTTTCTCCCATTTACTCAAGTTCTTGCCCTTCTTGAGGCACTCGCGGCCTTCTGTGCCCGGCAAGCCCAGTGTGCGATTTTCTAAGCAGTAATCAGGCGAGTCCTCAAGATGGACGAGCTCCTTACGGGAGATTGAATTAAACGTCTCAGCGATGGCTCCTCGACTGGCGGCGCTGTTTCCGGCTCCACGGAGGAGATCCACCTTCAGAGCTCTGTGGTACTTTTCCTTCAGGTAGTTGCCCACCTCCCGGAACTCTGGCAACTGCAGCCAGCAGGTCTGTGTGGTGCAGCTCCCTGATACCCCGTGACATTTGCATGTCCTCTGCATGGTCCCCTTCACAGCCTAGAGCAGAGATAGAACAGGAATTAAAAACTTTATAAAAAAAAAAAAAAAAGAGTTTGCTTTGGATCCAACTTTGCTCATAAAAGATTGACTCAAAGACAAAAACCACACATCCATGCATACAGTGTTTACAAATCTAATTGTCACGGTCTCATTTGTGAATAATGCACTTTAGTTTGTATCCGTGTGGACTCGTTTGTTCGTTTAAGTTGGTTCTGATGCCTTATTTTTGTTTGCACCCTATGTCAGTCATTTTCTGTTTCATTTTGTATTCATTTCCCCGCTGTGTCTTTGTGTGCTTTACCCTTCCCGTTTTTGTCTCTTTCATGCCTTCTCTCCGGTGGCTCACCTGTGTCTTGTCTGTTCGTTAGTCCTTGTCCACCACAGGTGCCTTTTACCCCATCAGATCCTTCCCTGCCCTCATCATCTCCACACCTGGCTCTTGCTGTGTCATTAGCAGTGTCCACTTTTCTTCAATCACCTTTTGTCTTTTTTTAGTCTCGTCACGTCGTTGCTGCTCATCCTGGTTCATCTTTCTATTTTCCGAAAGGTTTCTAGTGTTTTGTAGTTGAGTTTGGTTTTGTTAGTCTTAGCTTTCATTTACCATTAAATACAATTCCTTCAAGTCATGTTTGCCTGCTAGGTTGTCTGCGTTTGGGTCTATCTGTCTCCTCCGCAAAACCTGACACTGACGTTTCCAGGGTGCAGCAAGGAGGAGGTGTACTTATAGGCTAAGCTGCAAGTTTAGCATCCTCGCGGGTCCCCTTGACCTAAAGCCAGTGGGACTTTTACATTGGATTTTAGATCATCACAGGTGAACAAAAAAAATTATGAAACTTAACAGGTTTTTGTTCAACAAGATCATCTTCAGAAATGAACACCTTTTTATGATTCACTCAGAGGTATAAAGCTAGCGGCAGGCTACGAACGAAGTGCTCCACGGACTTCAAGAGTCTTCTGTGTTTGGTGGGATGAGCTTTTATATCCATGACAACCTCTGTATTCTCATTAAGTTACTTTTTAATTACCTGCATTTGTAAGACATAAATTCTAAGGAATTCACTAGTGTGGTATTTACTGACATATTTTATGCCATAGAACCAGCTGTTAAATATTTTAAGCCAATGTGAACCACTGATTATATTGTATGCATTTAACCGAAATCCCATTGACCTTGACGAGATGGAATCAGACATTTAAAAAAAAACAAAAAAACGCCAATTTATTTCCGGGGCTCATTCCTACACTACTCTATAGTCTCTTGATTGATGTGTTGCCAAATTAACTGATTATACTGTCAAGAATTTCCAGTTACGTAAAAGAAAAGGATGAATACAGTGAAAGAAAAATAGCTTTCAAGTCCTTTGCTTGAGTTTTTTTGTTGCCCTCAATGTTGCCTGACTTTAGCCGACACACAACACCTGTCAGTTGAAAGGGGGGCGTTTGTGAGGAGAGGATGAACTCTCTGTTGAGATGAAGCTGAATCAAAGTTTCACATCGAGCTTCATTGTCCCCAGAGAAGAAATAGGAGTATTTATTTAGCATGTTCATTATCATCATGTTTTCTAGTGTGAGAAGACCCAATGGAGAGTCCCATTGAGTGGAGAAATAAAAAAGGAGTTTTTCTCTCTTTCTATCCCCATTTTTTTCTGTTACAATGATGCTCCAGGTGCCGTGGGGATCCTAGGGCCCAACAGGGGGGAGCAAAGGCACCATAAACAAAGAGCACTTCAGCTGCACGCCTGTGGTCCCTTCAGGCTCCCTCAAGGCCAAACAAAGACCAACATAAATGTGGGATCCTTATTGCAAGAATAAAACTAAACACTTATTTAAAAAAAAAAAAAAGCAGCATAATGCACAGTGCTTCGCAATGTCTGGCTCCCCTGGATCTCTAATTAAGCTTGCACCAGTGATCCTCAGATTCTTGAGTTGAGGTATTGTCATAAGGGGCATTCAGCACTGGTAAATAGGCCCTTCTGGTACACCGAACACACTGTTGTTATTATTGGGGACGAGTGGCACCTCACTTATAGCGACGTGAAAGGGATGCTTGGGTGGCACACTCAGCGTAATTCTGAGCAGGGGGAAATGATTCAAAAGGTGCTTTACACTTGGTAAATCAGTTGGAGGGCCAAGGAGAGATTTCCAAAATATGTGGCCTCTTCTCTGATACAGATAAATACTGTATTTTTCAAAGCCAAGAAAAACAAGGAGTGTGAAAGAAAGGTACTGCAATACAATCAGAGCATCTTAACGTCTACCTTGCGCCCGGCTTCGTTATTGTGGAGATTCATGGCTGCCCGTGCGTCCTGACCAGTCTCCAGTGCGTCCACAAACTGTTTAGCGATGGCTTCGCCGAAGCCAACGTTGTCACTGCAGCCTCCCCAGAGCCATCCATGTCCACCTGGGCAGAAGGAAAAGAACTTTTTTGTCATATTTGAAGATATTAAACACTTGGTTTTGCTTTATGTCTTTGTCTCACCTCGTTGTCCGTTCCTGCTATCGTCACAGCCACAGTTGTCAAAATCTCCAAGACTGCAGTTCCTGGTTAACGTGTACATGACCCCCGCAGAGCTGATGGCGTGGACGAACGCCGTCTCGCGGTTTGCTGTCGACAGAGAGGCTCTTTTAGGATGTTTGCTCATCACACGGACAATTGTACATTATATATGACATTGTCTCTTGAAGAATTTAAGTTGTGCACGTCAATATTGGGACGAGGAGTGCAGGTATTCATCGCTGCCGTGTGAATGAAACTGAGCCGAACAACTTGCACTACTTTCACAAGATGCAAACAGACGCAGCGACTGGAATGGACACTGCAAAGTGGATTAGTGTGTGTTTGCTTTGGATCTAGAGACCGTTGTTACTGATAAAGATTTCACTAAAGGTGGGGAAGCTAACAGTTACCAAGAAGAACATTTATTGAGTGGTATTTTCCCTTCCAGGTAGATTTTAAGGGCCCTACACTGGGACTCACCGCTACGTAGGCTGCTGTGCGTGGACAGCTGCAGAGCTCTCTCGGGGCAGTTCCAGCGGTCCCATGCGAACTGGTATTTGCACTCCTCGATGCCACTCTGAGCTCCTGCTGCTACGCTGCTAGAATAGATCAGGTACGCCTGCAGAAGCACGGACGAGGACTATGCAATAAAAATGTGCAGACACCTCATATTTTGAAGAGAAGGTTTCTAGAAGTTCAAAAAAAGAACCGTGACAGAGTTGCTCTTTGGAAGGGAGAACAAAAGTCGAACAAAAATATGAATGTACATGTTACACTGAACTGAATACTGATTCTAAACTGAATCGAGAGCTGAATCGTCTGTTTGAAACATTCATGTCGTGTCTAATTTTCTTACCGGAATGGAATTGGAACGCCAGTGTTTTTTTGTAACGTTGTGGAAACGTTCTGTGAACATTTCAGGGTGTCTCATATTACCACGGCATTCGTTTACTGACAATGACACAAACTGAGTTCTTTTTATTTATTTTTTTCTCAAATCTAGTGACCACGATGAGCTCTTTTACGCTCCATCCTTGGGTTTTTTCCGCCCGCTGCTGTGATGCTTGTTCAGGCTGTGAATGATAATATGACTAATATGTCTCAAGCAGTCTTTGGTGTGGATGGAGTGCCACCGTTTTCACAGGGCTCACTAATGATGACCACCCACTAGAGCGCTGCCTGCCCTCGCCTCTCCTGCCTCTTAACACATTCACCCGTGGATAAACAGAGCGTCTGAATAAGGTCAAGTACAGAGGGGGACAGAAAATCATGACGGACTAATAATACTGATTAATGCTGTTGCTGCATGTTGACAGGTACCAGGGCTAGTCCACACATCACAAGAAGTTTGGATTGAATTAAAACACACACACACACACACACACACACACACACACACACACACACACACACACTTTATCTCTCACTCTCTTTTGAAAAAAGGACAGGGAGGAAAAGATCAAAAGAACGTTGGCTTACCTTGGGTCCAGTCATCAAGAAATTATTCACTGACCTGGAAAAGGAGACAGCTTATTCACTCAAGGAAGCTCAGTGTCCATAACAAATTCCTCAGCTACCATCTCTCATTAGTGCACTTGGTAACATGTTAAACCCTGACACCGGCAGGCAACCGAACCGATACGCCTGAGTTTGTGAAAAGTTGTTTAGAAATGGAAGAAATGACGCACACTGGGAGTCACGCAGCGGAAACGTGATCAAGATTTTGACAAAAATAGGGGGGGGGGGGGGGGGGATTGAAATAGAATTGAAAAGTTCTAAAATAGGAAGAGTTTTGGGGGAAATTTTACTTTCTTGCCCTGAATAAGTTTTTTTTTTCTAATCTAAGCATAATATTCTCTGTCTTTTAATTAATGTGGTATGGTTCTTTTCCCCTTTTATATGACTCAAAATGGGGAGGTTCCAATATAAACCACTGATGAGTTTCTAACCTCACTTTCACATCCATTTCACCTCATTGCATTTTTATTGTTGTGACCAAAAAAAAACAAACAAATCAAATGTTGTCGTTCGTACAAGGATATTAACATAACGGTATAATACATAATTAATAAGTCAGTCATAAGCCACTGGAAAGTACAAATTTATTTTTGCATAATTGTGGAAATCCTCTGAGGTGCAGATTTAAATGAACGAATTTGCAGATGCTCGTAAATTTGTAACTTTCATCCAGTCAGCAACTGTAAAAATGAGCAAGTCATAAAGGAATTACTTCATCAAGTCTGCAGCAGTGACAGTATATGAATGGCTAATAAATACATCCGGGGAAAGAGCAGCTAATTTTGAGGGGTTTACGTCAGATCTTAATATTCTCTTACACTAAGGGAAAGCCCGTGAGTTGATCATGTCTCAAGTAATAATGATCTACTTGGTTGAAACTTGCAAAAGCGATGAAAGAGTGGTGATGCTTAAGAAAGAAGACGCAGCTAATTAGTCGTTTTCAAAGAAATTGTTAAATGAGGTGATTTTACATGCTATTAAATACATTTATGAAAGAAAAATCCACAAGGACACTTTTTTTTTCTTACAAAATGTTCATGTTAACATGCAACAAAAATGATGTATATCGTTGGAAATCCCTCTTACCAACAGCAGCAGGACCTCATGTGGGCAAGGAGGATGAAAATATAGTAGAAGACCTCCAAATGCATGAACATCCTGACAGGTGAGAGGGTGACGGCGCCTCCGAGCCCGTCCGAAGCCTGCACACAGTCGAGCGGTGGAGAGGAAACAGAGCTCCCGGGCCGTCCGAGACTCCAGAAGGAGGAGGGGGCTCTGAAATGGAGCCGTTCTCGTCCTCAACAAGAGATTATCTGCTTAATTAAAGATTTTCCCTCTTCGGATCCTCTTGACCAATCAGAGGTATTGCAGGGAGAGGAGGCTGCGATGATCAAAAGGGCACCCTGGGCCTTCAGGGCCGGCCAACGCCGGGTCCCTGCCTCCATTCACAGAGCAGGAAGATTCGCTTAATCCTGTAGGAAAAGTGTAACACTGATCCCTTGAATTTCTGCCCACTTTAAAAAAAAAAAAAGTTTATTTAAACTATCTAACTCGGTGCTGATTGTCGGGGATTAGCCGGAGATTGTTTGATAAGACGACAGAAATCTGGGCCCTCGGTGTTTGTTCTGGAGGAAGTAATTCGTGGTTGAACAAAGGTGATTGAATCAATGTTTATCGCTCTGAAACTACTATTATTACTTAGGCTAGAGCCCTGAAAGTGTCGCCTCATCCCTCAGATTGACCCCTCAAATGAGGCCAATAGAAAAACAGATTATTTCTACGTAAACAGCGTGTTATTAACGATATAATGTGGGATGTTATTTTCGGGTTGCCATGATCTCTATGAGTTCATGCGATTTTAGACAAATGACATTTCGGGGACATTTTAGGGGACTCCCTGGTGCTTCTGCACTCTCCTGTCATTTTCAATCGCAATAAATGTGGTTTGATTAAAGAGAGTAACTGGGTCCTGCAGCCATTGATCAGATCTTTGCATCGCTGACCCAGACTGTACCTGCTACTTCCACTGGATGAGGAGTTATTCCCCAAATAACCCCGTCTGACCCGCAGGTCTCTTTCCTTTGGTCGCATGCGGGATTTACCAATCTTCTTGTGTGCAAATTAGGATTAGAGAAAGAGGTGATCTGGAGGGTGAACTTTTAAGGGATGTTTTTGGATTAAGTTTTAAAGAAGAATGACAAGACAAAGGCAGGATCCACAGTTTGGCGTTTGAACTTTTTTTTTTTTTTCCTCATTCAAATCAATTAATAGGGAAATAATCGCTACAATGGGTGAAATATCAACGAATTTATATTTTGCACAGCCCCAAAAAAAAAAAAAAAAGATAAGACATGAAGGGGAAACAACTTTAGAGAAATTGTTCATTTCCCGTAAACTCCTAGGAGCTGTAGTTCTGCTGTTACGTGGGAACCTTCTATAATCTACAAAGGTAAAAAGGCACAGAATTAATATAAACTTGAAAGTTTAACGCTGTCAGCTGGTTACCATTATATTTTATGTCTCAGTAATCCATAATCAGTTTATTACTGTGATATGTGCTTCAGAATCAAGTTTCGTGTCATTCTAAAGTTTTTCATCGCATCTTGCCTCACATGTCCTGACAGTCAGAATCCATTGCACGGTTGATTTACATCATTTGAGAGTTCTGACCACCGACAGTCCGCCTTGATCGGACTCAGCCCTGCGGCTGGGACCACACAGGGTTGCTAAAAAATTTTTACAAATAAGTTTCCATGACTTTTCTTGCCCTTTAAGAACTTTTTTTATGACCAGAATCTTCTCTAAAATGTCTACATGTTTTTTTTTTTTTTTTTTTAAATTGTTTGGCTGCACTGCAGTGTTTAGCACTGTTGCCTCACAGCAAGAAGGTTGCAGGTTCGAGCCCCGGCTCGGGCACAGGATCTTTCTGTGTGGAGTCTCCATTCCCCCCCCGTGCCTGCGTGGGTTCTCTCTGGTACTCCAGCTTCCTCCCACAGTCCAAAGACATCAAGAGGGGACGAGGCTGATTGATACTCTAAATTGACCGTAGGCGAGGCTGTGAGTGTGAATGGTTGTCTGTCTCTATGTGTTGGCCCTGATGGACTGGTGACCTGTCCAGGGTGAACCCCGCCTCTCGCCTGAAAGCTGCTGGGATAGCCCCCCCCGCAACCCTTAACAAGATATGCTGAAGAGGATGGATGGATGGATGGATACTTGTCAAAATGTATCGCACGATATTTTACTAAAATTAACTTTATGCTACATGGTGTGATAAACATAAACCATAGTAAATTGATAATGTTTTGTCCCCCCCCCCCCCCCCCCAGAATATAGGGTTCAAATAAGATGGACTAATATGCATGCACGTATTTCAAAAAATTTCCCTTTTTTCATTTTTAAATGACCTTATGAAACTTGTCATCAGGTGCAACAACAATATGCGGAGGAAAGATGGGTTGCAGGTTCATTGTATGTTGTTTCAACATTTGTCCAGCAGAGGGCACAAGTGCACAGGCAATTCTGTCTCGAGGGAGTTTAACCCCAAACTCTGTCTGCCACACAATAAACCTTCTCAAAGCATAGTGTCTAATAGTGATTGAGGCTCTGTTTTAATCCAAATTATGACCTTTTCTATTTTAAGCTAAAGATTTTTCAAGTCTTCTTTGTACTTTATGTTTACTGATGTCATGGTGGGCGATGGTGCTGTAATGGAGTGCATTATACTGAAAGGTGTTTTTCATGAACGGGGTGCCCCACCTCTCAATATAACGAAGTCCAGATCAGCACTACAGTTTCAATAATCCACATGTAGTTGAAGTAACATATTTATCTGATCGCGTCAGCCACAGCTGGACATTATTATCTTTGTTAAGGACTTTTTTTTCTTTTTTTTTTTGGTCTAACTGTTGCAGGATCACATGTAGACTAAATTAATAAATGCAGTTTATCAACAATATCATTAAACAGTTTCACATGAGATTCAAACCCGAGTCACCTGGGTGAAATTCCCATGTTTAACTCATTTGGCCACCACACACTGGATTTGGCTGCTATTTAAAGGTCTACTCCATCAGCAGACTTCCTGAGAGCTTTCTGGCAGGAAGCCAGTGGAGAAAAACTTCTCACATAACCGTTAATGCTAACCCAAATATGGACACTTTTTCTTAGCCAGTCGTGCTCGAAAACTTGACACAAGAATTTCAACTAGAACTTCCAAAAATGACCAGCACTTAGTGAAGGAAGGAGTAGGCCGACAGTCCCTTTACTTAAAGGAACATGCCAACATATTTGGGGGAGATACCCTTCTGTTGATGAGGGTATGCTAACACTTATCACCCACTAGCATTCATTGCGCTAAGCTAACTGACACCATCACCACACTTTGTTGCTGTCATCAGCTTCGCCAAGGAGGTCATGTTTTTGGTGTTTGTTCTCTGTCAGCAGGATTACGCCAAAATTCTGAGGCCGATTGCCACCAAACGTGGTGGAGGAGTGTTCTGCAGAGTGAACCAAGGAAGAACCCGGTAAATTTTGGGGCTGAATAGTCAAAGGGCCACCCGGTGGCATTAAGATATGATACGTTTTCTGTTTGTTTGGTTTACCATTTGATGTAATCGTCCTTCAGGGTCAAGATCCATCTCAAATTCGGTGAAAGATATTTAAGAACTAATCATAGTCATAGCGCCACCTAGTGGTTGCAGAAAGTAAACCTGATATGTCAAACTTCAAAACAGTTGTCACAATGATGTACAATATAATATAGATGGGATTTGTTCTTTAGAAAACATCAAATATAACCATTAAACACTGTTAGTCAAGTTCAGATGCCTCTCCACGGTACTCAGGCAGTGAAGAGACAGCAAGACTGAACCATACCGTCGAGAAACCGTCCTCTTGGAATGTCAAACAATATCTGGAGGTATTTTAAATATGCATTGTGACACATCTTACGGTTGAAGAACACTGCTGGATGTGGGTGAGCGCAAACAGAGCAGATGTCTATCAGCAAAGGTAGAGATACAGGATAGAGCTTTCAATTAACGAGCACAAGATGTCCACCGATTGCGTCCACAACAATGACAACATAAAGACAGCTATATGTTTTCCTTCATTTTCAGTTGACTATCTTTGTCACATCACATCATTTATTCATAACTTTGTGGTAGATTTATTTGAACTTCTATATAGTAGTTTATTATCAGAAGTAACTGTAGTATCCACTGAATAAAGATCCAACAAAAACATATTTTGACACAAGTAGAAAATCTGGTTTATTTATGGTACATATAGTGGGCAAAAACATTCTTTGAAAATATGTGCCATCTTTTTTTTTTTTTTAAGGCTTTCCAACTTTGAGAAGTTAACACTGTAAAAAAACTGTTTTGCAAAAAGAGGAAGAGTGACAACTATTACAACGTCATGCCATTTTTAGAGTATTACTTTGCTTTGTGTAAAAGTTAAATCACTCTTACTCACTTAGGATTTCTTTTTCAAATTCTGAAGGAGGGATTTTAGAAGAGAAGTATTACTTACAAAAATGTAACAAGACGACTGTGATTACACAGCAAATTTAAGTTATTTATTTCCATAAAGTGTACTTTTTTTCTTTTTTTTTTTTTTAAGTGTGCAACTGAAAAGTACAACATGTTACCCTTATAAGGCATTTGGTTATGATTCAATAATATCAGTCAACACAGGAGGGTAAAGCACCTCCTACACCTCCTCGTTGACTCTGAGGGAGGCCCGAAGTGATTTAAGGGTAAACTACTCAGAGAAGTTAGTTTCTACGCCTGTGCAGAAGTGTCTTCATGAAGCGGTCGAATAACGGAGTCGGATAAAGCCTCGCTGTACAACCAGAGGTATACATCGTGTTTCATTCGGAGACAAGTTAGATGGGAGGAATCCCAAAGTCTGAACTGATGTATTAAAAAGGAGAAAGTTCAACCTTGTGTTATCCTTGGAACGTGTGGTTTAGTAAGACTGTGTGCGTACTACAAATTAACCTTTTCTCAAGAAAAAAACAAAACAAAACAACGCTTAATACGTGTCAAGATTCACTTCCACTCCTTGTGGAATGAAACAAAGCACTGTGCAAAACAAAAAACAAAAAAACAAAACCAATAACAACAAAAAAAAAAAACCCAAGAACAGACATAATTAACCTGCGGAGAAACCACACCATTATGAATTTCAATAAAGCCTCCAAACTCCCAATGACTATTAATAAATAGCACATGAATAAATAAAGATTAACTATTCTGTCATCACAGCTTGGACACACCGCCTGTCTTACTGCCGGCCTTAAATTTCTCCTCTTCTCTTTCATTAAAGGTGAAAAAGCAGTGCTTACACAAAGTCTGACTTGACGACTCGACTCTTTAAAGCCAGTATTAGTCTCTGAGAGAAGTTTAACTTAATAATCAGAAGCATGGTAATCACCACTCCACAACTACTCTCTCGCCGCTATCACTGCTGCTACGTTCTGTTTTGATTCCACCCGTCGCCATCCGTTCCTCTGCTCCAGTGACTCAGCCACTTTTATTACTGCCGTCGCCCGTTCGCTGTATACGAGCGACGATCATCTCCTTGGACACCTTCTTACAGTCCCAAGCCAAACCCAGGAAGCACATGAGGTCTATAAAGGCGGTGGTGAGATTGAGCCTGCAGCCAAACTCACTGGTGGCGTAGTCGAAGGGGAACGTGTGGTGGTAGTTGTGGAAGCCTTCCCCTGGGAACCAGAAAGAAAAGAGCCAGTGTTATTCATCGAGAGTTCAACAAGTTCACAGGCATGCGGCACAGTAGCTGCACTCCACGATGAGGCTGATAACAGGCATGTGATAAATGCAGCTACTGTCCACTCATCAGAATGGTGGTAGCTAGCAGATGTGTGGGGCCGATAATTTGATGCCGTGCTAACACGGAATGGAGATTTTTTTTTTTTACGAATTAAGAAGCAATTGGTGCGATTTCATTCACAAGGACAAAAATCAGGAGTGCTAAAGTAGTCCTCTAATCATCATCACCATGACTTTGGTGGTAACACAGCTGTGCATGTAAACTCCTGTCCTTAGACACAGCAGGCTTCAGGAAACTCCCCAGACATAATACTGCTGCTTGCAGTTAAACATTACGAGCTGTTTGGATGAACTCTGGTACAGTATTTGCTGCTTGTTGCAATAATTAAGCATTATGGACTACAACCTCAAATTGGCACCTTCAGTACTCGCAGTTAAATAACCAAGAGGATGGGTTTTTTTATGTGTGTGTGTGTGTGTGTGTCCAAATCCAACAGAGGAGAAGTGAAAAGGCAACAGATTGTTAGCAGTGGAACGGTGCGCTTCAAAACACACAATAACACTGGAAATATGACAAAAGGACTCAGTGGGCAAACAAACAAAACTGAATTCCACTTAGCGCCACTAGAGTTTGTATCGACGGCAACAATTCCACTATTGATTTTTTTCTAAATAATTCAACTTCAGTTGAGGTGTTTACACGAGTGTCTTAATATATTCCACTCACTGGCACAGTTTCGTTTGGGAATATCATCTGAAACCGTTTCTGTCATGCAGCTGTCTGTGGAGCTGGGCTTAGAGACGAGCTTGTAACACTGACAGGAAGCTCACCCATATGTCAAAGTTTTTACTGTTGTAGGTGTCGTAAAAACACTTTAAATACCCCAAATATTCCATTATTGCTTACTCAGGCAAACCCTGATTTATCCCTGATCAATTTTCTATATGCTGGTAACGATCTGGATTCTGGAATCCATCTATTTTCTTCTGCTTATCCTGTTAAGGGTCGCGAGGGGCTGGAGCCTATCCCAGCGGCTTTCGGGCGAGAGGCGGGGTTCACCCTGGACAGGTCACCAGTCCATTGCAGGGCCAACACATAAAGACAGACAACCATTCACTCTCACAGTCACACCTACGGTCAATTTAGAATATCAATCAGCCTCGTCCCCTCTTGATGTCTTTGGACTGTGGGAGAAGTCGGAGAATCCACGCAGGCACAGGGAGAACATGCAGACTCCACACAGAATGGGTCCATGCCCGAGCCGGGACTCGAACCCTTCTGGCTGCGAGGCGACAGCGCTAACCACTGCACCACCGTGCCGCCTTGGATTCTGGAATGATTTGGCTTTTTGATTCCCGTTCCCAAATACAATGACATTGCAAAAAGTAGTAGAGCCAAAAAAATGTGGCTTTTTTTTTTTAATAAAAAAAAAGAAAACTGAGTGTTAATCAAGTCTTAATTTCATGCTCTTGTAGTGGAATATGAATACCTCAATCGTCAGCACCACTAATGGAGATAAAACTTCGGCAGCTGGTGAAATTACTGCTATTTTGAAATGCTACATGTTTGCAGGATCACACCGAACTGATCTAATGACAAAAATCTGTGCCTTGTCAATAAAATTTTGATAACTACACAAATCTGAAAATTTTAAAGTGTCAAAACAAACAAACAAAACACACACCTCGCTAAAGAGACCAGACAAAATCAGAGCCCTGCTATACATGACACCTTTCAGCTAGTCATGAAAATATCACCCTTCTCACACGGTCGCAACACACACGCATGAAGCATAACGAAGAGGAGGTTTCCTTACCTATGGCGCTGAAAGCAACCAGCCTGTTCTCCCTCGGGTTGATGGTCTGATCATACGGCCTGTTGCCCCACATATGTGCGGCGCTGTTGACCAGCCATGTGGCGTTCAGTGAAAGAGTGTATCTCAAGAGTACCGGGAGAAAGTATCCTGCGAACAAGGTTTCGTTCCAGAAGTACCAGGGCACCCACATGGGCACCATGAAACAGAAGATCACCACGGAGAGCTTGTAGTGCCTGAAATCACACCCAAAAAAAATCTGTATCAGGGCAAAATTGTTGTCCGTCCTTCATGGGTGGAGCAGTAAAAGTCTGGGACTGATTCCAGTGGACTAAAAAAGCGGACAAATGACCAGTCTGTGGACGCTAGGTGGACAGAAAGTAGTCCTCATCAGTAGATTTGTTGTCACGGTGACCAAGAATGCAACGTGCTTAACAGCTCAGGTCAGACAGGAAGTGACTTTCACAAGAGACAAAGCCTGGCCTGTGCAATAGCAACACTGTATATTTACTGGCAGAGCGGCAGATGCAGAAAGCAGTGTGGGATCTTGTCACATCCAGAAAGGAAAAAAAAAAACCTGTTCTGTGATAGATATACAAGTTTTCCAAATGTGCTCAAAACAATGTCCCATCACGTTCCGTGGGATATTTCCCCCCCCAAAAATATTTTTTCAATGCAAGATTGTTGCTCAGGAGAGGAGGATTATGGTGAAAAATTAACTGTGAGAGAACATGTACAGTAAAGCCTGTAAGTCTGTGTAAACGTCCACGGGAGCGTAGTTAATAACATTCGGCTAACTCCCTAGTTCAATACTGATCATGTTGCTTGTTTGAATTAAATAAAAAGCAAATAACCTTTCCCAATAACAACATCCTTAATCCAGTGGTTTCTGGAGGAAGAGGGCTGAGGTATGAACTCAAACAAAGAAGAAGCTCAGAAGCACCACTCCCAAAATTCACGGATGCCAAGGCAATGACACGAAAACCACAATGTCTTTTGCTCCAGGGGACATTTACATTTTCAGTGGGAAATAACCAGTGGCCTATCTGTTGTGCTGTAAAGCTGTCAATAGTTAAGTATGCTTTAAAGAAAAAGCGGGACAAGTTATTGCTAGTAACTTCAACAGCAGCCTTTACTCTTCGATTACTGATTGCATCTGAGAAAATAGTGCATTCAAGAACAAATGAGAATGTTCTGAATGCCTTTCCAACTCAGATTATCCCAATATAAAAGAAGGAAAGATGACGCATAAACTTGCTCAAGGCCTTAAAGCTAATTTAGGTTGTGCTCATTTGCACAGGTGATTGTGATGTCAAACAAAACCTCGCAGTTGACTTTCAAAAATCGGTCATGTTTTTGTAGTTCATGTAATGTTAGCCTTCTGACCAGCGAAATAATTTAACCATAAATGACCAAAATCAACATACTGACATCTTGAGCTTCATTTCATTTACTTGAGCTATGAGTTACCAGCCACTTTTCTGTATTCTGACAACTGAAATAGTTGCTCTGCAGGCAAACATGCTGCCTGTTTATCATTATATGAAAATTCTTAACAAGGAGGTGGGACCTTTCCGAAAGGGAACTCTCACACTTCCCTGCTGCATGAACGCTTAGATTGCTCCTCCATGACCGCAAAGATGTTAAAATAACATGCTTGCAGTTTAAAAACATGCTAATTGTTCATCCTCCCCAGAGCCAGAGAGGAAAATAAATATCCTCCTCTCCTCTGTGCCCCATTAGGAAGCTGAAACCCACAGAGCCCAGCTGACTCTTAGCTGGCTTAGCACAATTAATGGTAAATGGTGGTGTTAGCATGGTGTTAGCATACCTCCTTCAGAAGTCCTCAAATACTTTCCCCCCCCCCCAAAATTGTCTTCCTTTGCATTTTAATAGAACAAGTTCAAGGCCAGACATTCACTGTAAAAATGACAATTTAAAATCCCAACACATTCATATTTTAGTGTCAGAAAGAGTTGGGACTACTTTCCCGATTGGGTGCAGTGATTTGACAGAGTACCTCATTGTAACCTTGGCTATCAACACAAAACATCTGACGACTACAAGAGCGACTGCTTCTACTACTCACAGTCGACTTTGAAGGAGAGGATGAGGAGGGCGAACCAACATCCTGAACCTGATCCATTAGCCGTCTTCTGAGGTATGCTAACTCTTTCTAATCACGACCATTAACTTATGCTAAGCTAACCAACTACCTCCGTGGATCTCTCAGGCACCACAGAGGAGGGTATCGATCTTCTTATCTGACTCTGGAAAGAATGGAAAATAAGCATATTTCCCAAAAAGTTCACATGTTTCTTTAGCATTTTTCTACTCCAATGTGTATCCAAGTACTTGTTCAATCCACAATTTTGAATTCCTGTGAGAGAGACACTCCACAAAAACAACAGTAAGACGAGTGTCTTCCTCACCGTCTTTGAAGCATGACTACTTTATCTGCTTTCAGGTCTGACAGCTCCAGTTTTCGTCCCTTTTCAATGACGTCGGGATGTTTACGAACCAGCAGCCAGCCGATGTGAGCAAAGAAAAACCCCCGTTTGGCATTGTGGGGGTCTGCATCAGTCTCAGAGTATTTGTGGTGCACACGGTGGTCCCTCGCCCACTCATAGATGTCATTCTGCACAAAGATAGAGAAGATTAAATCAGGCATACGTGCTGCAGACATTCATTTGCCATCGTCTGATGACTGTCAGGGATTTGGCGATAACAAAACAATAGATGCACATGACTTATCTCAATATAGATATTTCTATGTAAATATTAAGCCTAAAAAAGTATATGATGAGGTATTAACAGCCAAGGAATACATGCACCTATGTAACACTTCAATTAAGTTTTACCTGAAAGGCCATTGAGTTGGCGATAGCGAGGAAGACTCGCAGGGGAGATGAAGCTTTATAGGATCTGTGGCTCCATAATCGGTGTGCACCAGCAGTCACGCCGAGAGCACTGATGAGGAAACACACTACAGCTGGGGGGAAAAAAAAAGAAGATACGAGGTGGAAAGGACAAACGTCTTAGATTAATCTTACACCCTTGAGAGCAGAGTCACTAGGACACCATGTTCTTTCCAATACACCCAGGCATCTCTTCTGTGAGAGTGTATGGAGTTGGGATGGTGGGAGCTTGCTAGGTCGGCCATCACACTTGTTGTTGTTGTGAAAACGGCATGCATGTGTCTCTGTGTGTAGCCCAGACAAGGCTGCGCACAGGATCGGAGAACCGGGGGCTTCTGGCTGGCAAAGAACATTCTGTTGTGGTGCCACGCAGTTTCACAATGGTCTATCTATGGGAATGGTGATTGTGCTTTGTCTTCCACTGTGAAATAATATGCAGCTCAGCATTGCAAAGAGAGGGGAAAATTATGCAGTGGCAGAATGGAAACAAAGTTGAGACTGTTCAGGAATTTGAGTCATGCCTGGATAGTCTGAACGGGAGGGGCACAGATTCTTATATTATCCTGGTTATTAGCTCATTTTGGGTGCGCATTCATTTCTGTCTTTATTTACTACAAGCATGGATGTGTCAGATGAAAATTACAAGGCCACTCACACTCGCATGACAATTCTAGACGGTGTTCACATGCAGCAGGGGTAGCTTGTAATGATCTCACAACATCAGCACATTCTGATCTCTGGCACGGAGAGTCAGGGAGTGGCGGCTGGGGGAAAGTCAAGCCCTTCTGTCGCTCTGTTTACCGTCAATACTTACTCCAAACGAGCGTTTGCAGCGACGCGGAGGGAACGAGGATGAGTCCATAAAGCGCACCGATATGCAGCAGCGTCATGAGTATGATATTTCTCCACACCAGTATCCTCTGTGGTTTTGGACCTTCTTTTTCTTTATAGGTGTCGTCAAAAACATCCTCCGGCGTCGAGGCATCTCCGTTCTGTTGATGCTTGGACGCGGTTGAATCCTGGTGATGGTTCCTGGTTTCCGTTTCGGTCATTTCGCTGGAGGGGTTCTGAAAGAGCAGTGTGCGCAGGAAAATGCTCAGAAACAGAGAAAGGGGAGGGTGGTGGAGGCTACGGAAGCTGGCTCTGCACGAGTATCAACCTCAAATTAGCCATTACATGAAAAATCAAATTAGCCAACTCACCGTGTGGTGGAGGATTATGAAGATGTTGGGGCGTTGATCCGCGCTCACCGGAGTCCTCTTCTTCTTGCTGCCTTTTCCGTTTTAAAGCAATTGGTCAACAGGAAACTTCATGCCTCCAGCTCTGAATATCCCATTGGCTGCTGCTTATCTGATGTTGTGCACCACCATTCAACAGTCGCTGTGCCGTCACTGTTTGATCAGGGCCACTTTATGCAACTTGTGTTGGTGGGAGTTTTTTTTTTTTTTTTGTAATTCTCAAAGATGCATCATAGGTCCAGTCAGTGGCCTTGAACCGGACTGACTCAGAGTCAGCTGCATGCCAGACTATAAGTTGCTCATTGTTGCAGAAAGACAGTTAAACGGTGGCGCTGTTCCAAATCAGACTACATGCTATATAAGCTGCAGGGCCCCAGGCTGTCCACAGAGGAGCAAAAAGATCATGGAAAATATAGATCTGCCTTTTTTTTTTTAATGTAAATGTATACATCCAGATATTGATGGAGAAATAACAACACCGTGAATTAAAAACTCATTTGAACTTGTAAAATAATGTGAAAATCCTTTCACTGTATGGCTGCTTTTATTATGAGGCTTATCCTGATTTTGATCATACTCCTCTCGTGATCCTCACTTGGTATTTAGTTGGAAAGGTTACGAAAAACCAAAAAAGGTCCCGTGAACACATTTAAAATATAAATAAACAGATCAGTGAGACCTCCTGTTTTTTGATCATTCTGGTGTTTAGACGGAATTCAGAAATCTGGTTATTCATATCCCTGCATACACAGTTGATTTACTAGTGTCCCAATTTTGATAACTGCGTGCTCTGTGCAAATGTGGCTGTTATGTTCACAACAAAAACCTGCTTTTTTTTAATAATGCCAACATCACATTGCAGATTTGGCTCATCCACCTTTTTTTTCCAGCAATTAAAAAAAAATATGACAGGAAATATTAAAAATGTCTTTGCCTGTGTCAGCCTGTTACTGCTGCTGCACAGGACAAGCGATAAGAAGATAGGCAGCTTTGACTGGTGGGTTTGGTGTTAAGTTGTTCAGAGGTGTTGGGGGTTGTCCATGAGAAGGGTATCTTTTTACATAGTTGAAATGTTCATTTTATCAGATGAAATGAACATTTCAAGCAGTGCAAGTTCCTGTTACATCACTCGACTGAAGCTACTCCTGCTCAGGTTGTCGGTATCATCCTGGTGATTAGGATAATATAGTCTGGTTTATACATCAACCAGTATAAAATAAATTCATGCCATAGTATTCGTAAAAGTCAGGTTTCTGAAATAGATTGGATGTTTCCATGTGCACAGTGAAAGCTATTTGGTGGATCCCTGGATCAGTTTCCAACCCAGCTACTACAAACTAAAGATATTCATAATCTCTGTTTCTAACCCCTAAAATTTCACCTCGATAAATATAAGCATTTCTGAAATGTTCAGAAACAAGTTACTGCCACATTAGAAACCCTCCTGTTTTTGATTGAATTATACCTTAAATCTGATTCAGTTTGCAAGTGGCTGCAAACTCAGGTCAACTCCTCAGATGCCACGATGTCGTACGGCAGTGACAGTCTCTGTCTGAGTCATGTGGTCATCAAGAAACGTCCAGTCACGTAACTTTGCTTTGCCCTTTAGTTGGACTCGCGTCCCTCTTTTCCAAACAAGTAGAGACACTGCAGTTCAACAACACTTTCATGGTTGTGTAAGCTCCCAATTATTTTTTTAACTAGTTTGTCATGCTAAAACAGCAGGGGAAGACCGAATGAGCAGATTTGTCGCTCGAACTTTTTTTGAGGGGGTGGGAGGTATGATAGCTATGATGTCATTACAGAAAGGCAAAAAAGGCATTTTCACAGTAGCAGCTTATTATATTTTTAATGCTTTTTAATCAATAGTGAACCAAAGTAGCGAAAATTATTCATTTCAAAATTTTGTGGGAAGATTCTCAATTTTTCTGACCGGTATGTCTCCCCTCACCCTATGACAGTGCATGTTGTGGGGGTAAAACAAGGTCATTTTTCAGACTTGTTACATCAGCTTCATCACCCCATCGTTTCACCTCTGAGATAATCAAAATCATGCTATTTTAAATCCAAGGCCGACTTGTTGCAATGTTTCAAATCCTGGCATAAACGGTGGTCACCTCTCTGGAACAAAATTTGCCCCGTCTAACTATACACACATGATGTCATGACCGCTAGTGAACTGACAGTCATGGTGGAACAGCTAAGGCAAAGTTTCCCAAAAGAGGGTCTGAAGGAGTCCATGTGGCTCCATCTACTGCACAAATGAAGCTACTGCAGTCAAGAGAATACCAGCAGATGTTTAGGACGGTGTCACAAATATGAATATGATATGATGTTATGAGCATAATGTAATGTTGAACAACCTCAAAATATGAAAGACTGGTGCCTACCAGTCTTCTACCTGGAAAAATAAAAGACGTGATAACTCTACGGTCTCTGTGGTCCAGGAGGACATGTGATCTGTGCTGTTTGCTTGTTTATAATTTATGTTGAAACTACATGGCCAGTTTTCACCAAACATGGAGCAGGGGTCTAGCATGGGCCGAGGAGAAACCCATTAAATTTCTGGGAAGATTAATTTCAGATATTGGGTTTGCTGAGGTCTTCAGTCTCCAAGGGTTTGTCATATTCTTCATCCGTGTAGTATCCTTGTTGTGCTCTTTTCTCCATTTAGTTCTGGCTATTTTTAGACAGTAATTCTGTCATTGAAGTAATACAAGACAATCAATGGGGTTCTAACTTTCTTACGAGGAAGATTTACCTCTCTTCAGTTTAATTCATACACATTTTCATTATTTTTCCACACATTTGAAGAAATTTTTCATGACTGTGTGACCTCCAAAAAAAAAAAAAGTCAGTTTACACATGAAACATAAACAAAGACATCCATGTCAAAAACAAAGATGATGCCACATTTTATTGACAAGTCTTCAATCATTTTTCAAAAACATTTACAGGCCTGGAATTGAAATTTTTCTTGATTTTTTCATGAACATATGAACCCTGAAATAAAGCATATGATCATGCTAGAGTTACTGCTGGATCACAGTCCTGGAGAGATGTCCAATCCATAAAACACATCCGTGAGTGAATCAAGAGTGATGGATTATTGCATTTCCAATCACTACTCAGTTCTCTGTTAGTTTTCTAAAGCAGCCAAGGTCCATGTTGTAACGGAGTAAAACAGGTGTTTTCTACCTCTCAAAAAGTAGCACCAGTTCACAGTGTGTGGTATGTGGGAACATGTCCACAGGCACAGCCAACGTTGGCGAAAACGGCTTCATCGTGAGGTTCCTCTTTGGATCAGGAGCACAACAGAGCTCCTGAAAGTTCCTCATGGCCTCTCCGTCTGGTTTACAGGACACAAAGACAAGCCTGCGGATAGACGGCTCGTTCCGCAACGCTCTGATGACTTGGTAATGCAGACCAGCTCGCGCAGGGTTTACTACAGCTGTAAGACCACCATCTGTGGAGCTCAGCAAGGCTATAAGACCAGGGAGTACCACCTCTGCCTTTCCAGAGATAAACTTACAGTTGACTATGTTATTGAGCGCTGCATTGTGTCTAGCATCCTCCACTGCCTGCTCTATGAGCTCTACACCGATAACTCTGTCCACTCTGGGTGATGTGGTGATGCCAATGGCGCCTGTACCACAGCACACGTCCAGAAGAGTGCCTCTGACTTTTGTTCCTTCTCCGCCTCCCTCCGAGTTTGGGACACAGAGGTCTCTTACTGTGCCATAGAGAAGCTGCGCTGTGGCAAGGTTCACTTGGAAAAAGGCATCAGGGGAGATGCGGAACCTAAAGCCACATATCTGTGAAGGACAAATAGAAGCATATGTTTCACTGGAACTGCTTCTCGCTCATATCTGGTAAATATAATCAGAAAACAAAATACCAATATTATTTGATATTTGGGGTTTTTAACTGAAGATTCTCAGGGACGGTGTTGGTTACCTCCTCATACATGTGCGGCTGACCATGCAGGAGCTGGTAGGGAGATTCCTTGTGTGTGCAGCGAGTCATGGCGCTCTCTTGGAAGAAAAGTGAGTCCAGCTGGCAGACTGACCCAGGGCCTCGTGTGAAGTAATCCACCAATTCAGCCTTGTGGACTGCTATCTCCTCAGGTGTGAGCTTCTGTGGATGAAAGTACACTATAGCCATGGTGTGGCCCTCTGAGTTGGTCCTCACAGTGACCTCTCTCCAGTGACCCCCCGTGTGAAACAGCAAACAGGACTCCAGGGAAGACCCCCGAATGAATTCCTGGTAGCATCGGGCAACCAGTTTGTGCTTCTCCGGTATATTAAGGAGGTGGTCTCCATTGACACAGACAATGTTTCCCTCCCTCCCTGTGCCCAAGTAAAACCCAACAGTCTTTGGATTTCCATCCACACCTCTGTTAACAGAAAATGTATCCTTGTTACGGTAGGCATTTTTAACTCGAGAGGGCAGGATGGGCAGGACAGTAAAGCCGATCTTATCTCTTGCAGAGGATTTTGATCGGAAGTCGCCTGAGATATACTGAGAGAGCTTCGCCAGTATCCTTTCCTGATGTTTTTGTTTGCGCTGAAGTTGCTCATCATAACTCATCCTCCACAGAGGGGTGACCGCATCAGCCAGCCTTTCCTCCCAGGACAGACTATCATTCAAGAGGAGCTTTGTTTGATTTCTCCTCCTCCGTTTGCCTGACTGGGGCTTCCTTGCTAGCATAGTGTCTTCAGATGAAAATAAACGACACGTTTTCCTCAAAGTATACACGATATTCCTTCTGATAAATTTCAAAGGACTACTGTTCGGACGTAATAAAGCCATTTTGACTTTAACTGACTACAGATGTAAGCAAACAGGGTCACACAAACAGGGATCCTCCAACAAAAATTATATCAATCACGTTGAAGAGCTTGTAGTCCACACCGGAAGTACAATCGCGTGCGCTGCTTCTTCTTCAGTGGTGTTTTGCGGCACCTGTCCTCCAAGTTGACGCTTTACTGTTATCTTGCGCTATCAGTCCGTCATTATCCACTTTAATACCTCTGAAACAAAAGTATCCATTATAGAGTTGAAAAAATGTCATCTGAATTTGCACAGGCTATAAGTATAATGCTTCCTTCCACGGCCTCAGTAGTACAACTCTTCCTTTTTATACTGTTAAGACATATTATTTACGCGCCAGCTCCATGATTGCGTCATCTCTATGTGCCTGGGAGTAATCATTTCCGCTGTGTCGCTATGGACTCAAACAAGGACGAAGCGGAGCGGTGCATAAAAATTGCTGTAAATGCTGTCAGCAACAACCAGCCGGACAAAGCCAGGAAGTTTCTAGAGAAGGCTCAGCGCTTATTTCCCACAGATGAAGCCAAAAGTACGTCGAATAAGCTTGTGTTTCTGCTTTGGCTTAATGTCAGGGTGTACTATCGCTGTGAGATTGAACCAGCTAACGTTAGCATAACCGTTTAATATTGCGCTAGCTGCTTAACAAACACTGGTATTTGTAGTTTTTTAGCACCCAGGGACAATTTCTCTAATGCATTCATATAATTCATATTTCTTTTTAAAGTTGATAATTCGCTATTGACGTTTACACTCTTGACTTCCTGAATATCAGTCGCAATGCTAACATTTAGCACTGTGCTAATTTTGGAAACAACGTTGTGAGTCTACTATTAAGGTGCGTGTACTTCCTTTATAGACTTACTGGAATCGCTAGCGCAGAATGGAAAGCCTCCAGATGAGAATGGTGGTCCTGTGAACGGGGATGAACCGACTATGAGACACCGCAATCACCGAGAGGAAGCTGAGGCGTCCGCTCATGGGCCCTCAGAGTCAGCCAAACCTTACACTGCCGAGCAGCTGGACGCCGTCAAAAAGTCAGTGCTCATGTGGATCTGTTGTCACTGTACTAATGTTGTTACTTGGTAATATCCACTGGTAGAAGAGCTGGAGGGTGTTGGCAAGGCTACAGTATTTAGTACAATTCCTGATACACATTCATAACTCATGTAATTACTGGGATATGGTCTGTGAGGTAAGTGGTGTTGAGTTAGATGGACCCAACAGCCATTCTATTCATTTAACTAAAATAAGTTTATTATATTACCAAATGGTCTCTCTATTTGGTAGTAAGAGGAAACAACTTATTCTCATCATGGTGACACTGACTTTAAAAATCATTTGCGATATTTCAGATCACAAGTGGAGTAAATGTTTTTTTTAATTATTCTATCTAGTTGTGATTCAAAACAAGTAGCAAAGACACTGTCAGGTAGAAAGCAGTGCTGCCTGATTAATCAAACCACAATGTCAGTATGTGCAATTACATAATCATTAAAAAAAATTATATTTCACAAATACAGCACAAATGTTGCAAGAATTGCTTTATTTTTGTATATATTTTGTTATTGCCATTTATGTACTGAAAAGGTATTATTATTATTATTATTTCTAAAGCCAGTTTAGCTTTAAATATTGCATGGATCATGTTTGTTGTGCTTCAAATAACATTAAAGTATGCAAGAACACAGTTGAACTAGTAGAAAGGGCCTCAGTATTTTGGTTTAGAAATGGCTAAAGCAAGGGCATAGGAGAAAAATTATTGCTGAATCAATATGCTCTCTTTTCTCTAATTGGCTGTTCATTATTACACTGCACTGCTGTGTTCATGAGGAGTATTCTCATAATAGTACAGATCTTTAATCTTATTTTTAAGCAATAGTCTGGTATTAACTTTTTTCAGTCTCACTGGGACATTTAAATTCTACAAGTCTTTCAGATGTATATTTACGTGCTTGTGTCGAGTTTCCTGTGGGGTTTATTTCACAGTCCGCTAACTGTCTATATTATTCACTGCAGGATTAAGAGCTGTAAAGATTACTACCAAATTCTAGGAGTTGAAAAGACTGCATCGGAGGATGATCTTAAAAAAGCTTACAGAAAGCTGGCTCTGAAATTTCATCCAGATAAAAACCACGCACCTGGAGCTACAGAAGCATTTAAAGGTAAATGCAATGTTATCTGCAGTGCAGCGATAGTTGTGACCTCACTCAGTGTTTTTCATCTGGCTGGCTGTTTCAGCTATCGGTAATGCCTATGCTGTACTAAGTAACACTGAGAAGCGAAGGCAGTACGACCAGTATGGAGAGGAGCGGTCCCACCCATGTAGACAAAGGAACCACCGGGATTTTGAAGCTGACATTTCACCTGAGGATCTTTTCAACATGTTCTTTGGTGGAGGCTTCCCAACAAGTAAGTAAAGGATGGATATTGTGATATTTTAGTGCAGTGCTACATATGCTATCATTGCATGTTTGGAGTCACATGTTTCTGTGCCAAGATGATCCATTTGACATGAAAGCAAACTGAACATCTTAAAGGTGCTCTAGATTACCCGGGTGTTAATTTATGAAACTATGATGGCTGTGCCATTGTGTGTTCAATGCCATGACATTCTCATCCTACCATACTGCTGTTCATTTTCTACCAAATTTAAGCTTTATGTTTTAAAGTATATTTTTGTGTATGTGTTATCCAGACATACTTGGTTAGGGGGAGGGCAACTTTTTTCCAGAGGGCCATACTGATGTCAGTAAAGTAAGCAAAGGGCCACGCATCAGATAGTTGAGTTGAAACCAACCTTTCCTTGTTGAGTCTTGGATGTCTTGTAAAAATAATCTGCCTGGCATTTGACTTTGAGGACAAAGTCAGAGCTTTATCTTCTTTTTCCCACAATCAAGAGTTCCGAGAGTAGCTGGCACGCTTGGTCATAAATTGTCTCTTAATGTTGCTTTCCTTGCCCATGACAGTACTATCTAAGTGTATGAAAGACTCTGCCACGGAACCAACACAGGACAAAATATTTCAGTGTTAACATTTAATGTGACATCCAGAGCCAACTTTGAACTCTGATTCTATCATGACAACAACAACTGTTACTGCCTGTCATGTGAGAGAGCAGGGGTCAACCTGAGGCCCTTAGACCAATCTGAATGTAGAGAGCGCCCTCTGTTGGAGTCAAGTTTACCAGCAGTACAGATGCTTCATAGTTATTTTAAAAGACATAAATTAACATCATACTGTCTTTTTATTGATTTTTTTTTTTTTTTTTGAGGGGTGGGGGGGGGGCACTTCTGATGCTGGGGTTGTATGCTGCTCATGTGTGTACTAGGCTGACAATTGGCTGTCAGGAGCTGTTTGGCCTTGTGTTACCAACTGGCAGCCAGTTCTTGCACTCTCTCTCTCACCCCACTCACTCAGTCCTTAATCAGTTTGGCTGAGCCAGCATGTTGACTGGGATAGAGCTGTCTGACCAGATTCACAAGGCTCAAATGGAACACAGCACGCCAGCTACAACACTGCCTCGCACATTATACTACTGAATCACAATTTGCTCAGTTTTCCATTTTTGATAATGAACATTTTTACAGACTCACAAGGCTCAGTAGAAGTTATTTTTACCTCTCAAGTGCAAACAATGTCATGAATAATTATTTTGGCAGCTGTGGGTTGTTTAGAACATTAGAAGTAGAAGCTAGCAGATTAACAGTGGTATGAAATGGTTGTTGTTGGTTTGTTGGGTTCTGCTGTGAGCATTTTATCCTTCAGTCAGTCGGAAAAGGTCAGGAAAAGTGGTGGGCAAGTTTCTCTTCTCTGTGGATGGTGCAGTAATACCATCAATCACTGAGAAACCAGTCACTAGCCTGGCAAAGGTGTTTGACTGCAGCTTCAGAGACACAGCTTCAGTCCGAAAACAGTTCTTACTAGAACTGACAGTTCCCTGGGAGGACCGCATAGAAGAGGCCAAGGACACAAGTGGCTCAAGTACCAGGAGCTAACGAGGAGCGCCAGAGGAGGGGCTGGAAAGTTTGCTGTGAGCCAGTTGAGGTGGGGTGCTGAGGCTTTAATGCCTGCTCCCTGTGCAAGATCCACACCCTTCTCAGTTCTCACAGGAGTTGTGAGGAGGAGAGCCATCAAGTCGACCTTGGAGGCTGCAGAGACGCCATCTAGGTGGATTTGGATCAAGAGGACTGAAAAAAATGGGCCGACGCTGCTGGGACACAAGCCAGGGCCTGATCAACTCTGGCGGGGTCGCCTGAGGGAGGGTGTGTGATGTTGTGAGACCCGAAACCCCCGATGATCTCAGGGAGCGTCACTGACAATGTGTCCCAGCGTATCCACAGATTTTGGTCAATCTCCCTAAACTTTTAATGCTATGTGTAAAAAGAGTTCTTTAATATTTCCTTTTTTTATGGTTAATGATTCGGTACATGATGAAATTTGCTGGTGTTCTAACTGGTCAGATTGAACAGATGGACTCTTGGGTCTCTTTGTCTTTTTTCATCATCATTTTCTCCATTTATTTTCAGGTAATGTACACGTTTACAGAAATGGAAGAATGCACTTTGCACATCATAATAGACAAGAAAGACGAGAGCAACAGAGAGATGTAAGCCTTTTACTCTTAGTGTATTCTACCTTTACACTGTGAATACATTTATGTCACATGCTTTGTCTTTCTCTCTCTGAACAGGGAGGTCTGGCTCTGTTTGTGCAGCTGATGCCCATCTTAATCCTCATCATAGTTTCTGCTCTCAGCCAGTTAATGGTCACACAGCCTCCCTACAGCCTTAGCTACCGCCTGTAAGTGGCTCACCTCTGTCCATGCTCTCTGCAAATATGTGTACACATTCCTTTCACTCACAGTTGTTCTTATGCCTCCATCAGGTCAGCTGGCTACATTCACAAAAGGCATACATCACACCTGAAGGTGCCTTTCTACGTGGCGGATTCCTTCAATGAAGAATATTCTGGAAATAATCTGAAAAATGTCGAGAGAAGTGTAGAAGAAGACTACATCTCCAACCTCAGGAACAACTGTTGGAAAGAGAAGCAACAGAGTAAGTGACTGGAACTGAAACTGTTGGTCATCAAAATTGGAAGCTGTCTCAATTCCACAGAAAACCTTACCAACATTTGAAAAGCAAGTTGTACAGTTTTGCTTTAAATGTGACAAAATTATCATAAATTTTGATTTCTGTTAAATAATAGCATAGTTTAATCCCTGAACTAGACCATTAGAGGATTATCAGACGGCTGATAGAGGTCTGTCCTACAGCTGAGAGTATCCTGTCCATCTCTGCTTTCAGAGGAAGGCCTGCTGTATCGTGCTCGTTACTTTGGTGACTCTGAGTTGTACCAAAGGGCACAGAGAATGGGGACTCCCAGCTGTTCCAGGTTATCTGAGATACAGGTTATACTGGATGGATAAAGGAGGAGTTGCACAGATATGGGTAAGTTTACAGAAACATCGCACTAATCTTACCATGTGATTGTTGTAAATGACATGAACTCACAACACTGCCCGGGAAACGTCCAGTTCGGCTTTTGCTTGAACATTCGTGGAGTGTGTCCAGCTCTCGTATTCAGTTGAACCATCCACAGTAACTACACCTGACGTTTTTGGACAGTTTTGCCATCGTTAGCTGTCAGTTGCTACTTGCTTCAAGTTAAAAATATGTGAGTGACTCTTTCTGCATTTGTGCGTCACAAAGAAATGATTGACGAGAGGGAAGAAAATGCCTCAAGACACTTGTGAGTACTGAAAAAAGCAAAACGCACTCTTTGGGTGTGTAGCTTTTACCCCCTCCAGTTTAAACCCGTCATTTATGCACCACAGTAGAAAGACATGCTTTGACAATTCAATACTTCACTCAAATTGGTGATTCCTTCACAGAAGCTTTATTTTCTGTTGAGATATCTTTGCATGGTCATATGTCGAAGCATTGACTGACTACTGATATGTGAAAGTCAGCTGTGTTACTCGTGTTTGCCACTAGCACTTGACTGCATCAATAAGAAGTGCTTACAAAAGGGGGTGTCATCTTAAAACTGCATGGTCATGTGACAACAGGACTTTGACCAATGAAATAAAGGCAACTGATGGGTCACTTAGACAGCAAGCGTCAAGTCTCTGATGGTGTTAAGACCGGACTGAGATGAAGAAAACACTTTGCCTTGATTAAAAAATAGTTGAGGCGGTATTTACACCCAAAATGTTTTTGATTTTAAAAGGACTCACAAACAGGTAAACATTTTTACCCCCTGCATCAGTCACATGTAGCTCGAAGCTAATGGTGAATGACGGCCCACAACAGCTGCACCAACTAAACAAAAGCAAACCGGCCCGAAAATAAAACATTTCCAAACTCTCAAACACATCTGCCTGTACAATCCGCTTATTATTTGCAAACGCCTTGATACAAGCTAAAAGCAAACAATTTTGAAATGTGCTGTTGCTGTTGTTAGCCATCAGTTGCTATTAGCTTCAAGCTAAATATACACATTTTGCTCCTAAGTGAGCTCAAGACAGCGATATGTCACTACTTACAAGGCAAAATGAATTGATCAGTGTTTTTAATTCTTCGTTTGTCCTATAGGTTCGTCGGTACTTGAATCTGATAAGAAGAAATCAGTCGAAGCCCACACAAATTGGAGCATCTTCTGCAGCAAACCAAGAGAATCTAAAATGCCTTACGCACGGTGGGCAGCAGACCTTGTCAGGGAACCTCTGCAGCTTTGCGTAGATTGACTTCCTGTAGAACTGTGAGAAGCTTTGAGTTGACTGCCGACATTTTCATACTTCAGTGTCTTCAGGATGGTGCGAGTTCACTGGACGTCGCAGGGAGAAAGTAAGATCATAGTTGTCCATATGAACAGTAAACAAAGCTGCTAAGATTAGCTTTCTCTGTCCCCATCTTTTTGTTTTCCTTCAACATTTTGAGAAACCTCATGGCCTTCTCATAGACTGGCGTCTGAGCCACTCACAAGGAAAGTGTAATTTTTATAGATCTTACCTGTGTAAATATTAATTTTACTTTTAACAGTGTAGGGTTTATAGGAGATGATATCATTTACTATCATGTTATTGTGTTGATTTGCTTGTAGCCTGTTGGATCATGAGTATTGAAAGTCATTGCACAAGTAAAAGTAAACCTTATTTATTAAATTAACATGCTAAAATTGTATAAAAGTTTCTTTGAATAAAAATTTGTCTGATGAAGGATTTATGCATATTCTTTCATACTAAAGGACAAACCTATGTCCTACTAATTACGCTACACTGGGTGTGTTGAAACAATATTGATGCATTGTCTTTACTTATATATGTCAGTCCTTGAATTTTGATTATCTTGCATAAATGGAAAGATATATACAAATCACAGAAAACTACCATGTCAGACTATCATAAAATAATTTATTTGGTTTTTTTTTTTAATAAAAGCTTTTAAAAAATACAAAAAGCACATGGTTCAGATGTTAATATTTGACTATCAAATACATAAGTCATTTCCAAAATGATGGGACTTAACAATCATACAGAACAAACTGACGCAAGGGTCTTCACTGTTGCATCACCTGCAACCATGCAAGTAGCTGCCATCATTGGTTCCAGAGAAACCTTTTGTCTACACAGAATACAACATACAGACAGGTTTAATGAGACCGTTTGGTACACATCAACCTCTCCTCACAGTTAGGACATTCAGTTTTTCACATAAAGGGGGGCTAAGTTAGCAGCACTCCTCAATCAGCAGTTCCCCTGAACAGTACAGCTTCCTCTTTATCGCCCTGAAGCTGGTCCCCAGCCTCAGAGTGTTCCGATGCCTCATCGTTTCAGACGTCTGTGTGGACTTGCTACCCTTGAAGAACTTTTGAACCTTTGGCCACAATCCACTGGACTCAAGTCTCAGCACCAGTGTCACTTGGAATGTCGGAACCAGGGTTGCATCCACTGCTATTTGATCCACGGTACATAAGGAGCCCAGGTCCCCCCTGTCCACACACAGGTCTATGAGGGCTCCCCTGAGGCCACAGGGCTCGCTGACAGCCAGGTGGAGCAGCTCCTGGCTGATATTGTACAGCAGACAGTCAGGTATGATGAGTTTGGAGCAGCTCAGGAGGTGTGATGCATCAGTGAGACTTTGTGTGATGGTGGCTGCAACCTCTGTAGCCAAGGTCTCCTCCAGGGGGTAACAAAAGAAACTGCTCTCAGACTCTGACAGGGACATGTCGAACACAGACCCTAAAACAAAGACATACAGCTTGATGAGATGTACTGGCTTTAAAAAAATATATATACATATAGTTCATCCATTTATAATTATAAAACAAAATGCATGTCCTCCTTTCATGCACCTCAACAAATTAGACTGATTCTTGGTAGCTGTTACCAACCTAAAAAAAAACAAAAAACGGCCCTCTTGAGACAAAAGTCTGCAGCACTCACCAGTTTCACTCCTGCTGCACTGATGATCTGTTGCGACCCTCTGGTTGATCCCCTTCAGCTCAGTCAGCCTCTGCAGCAGGCTGCCCCAGGACAGTCGCTGGGAGACCCTGTCCTCCGCTGGGGACGGAGGAAAGCTGCCGTCCAGAGACTGGTTGCAAGAAAATGACATTGTACAACAAAATGTGACAAAAAACTAAATCTGTTTGTAAAAAAAGAAAAACTTCGGAGGTATCCTCAAACAGTGGACTCCTCCTACTGCGCCAGACCAGCTGGAAAACATACCCTGCAACAATGGAACAAAGCATTAAATACCCGAGCTCGAAAGCCACGCCCATTAGATTTCTTAACCAATCAGGTTCTATCACACGTCCTCAGCGTTCTACCCTGCCTGGTAACATTTTTTTTTGGCCCCCCTATTGAGGTAATAAAGGCTATAACCCCACCCCCAACCAAACAAGTTTCTTATACTTTTAGGTAAAATAATTACATATATTAAATTTAGATAGTCTAGTCTAGAATGCCTATCGATAAAAGAATAAATAATAAACAATAACAAGCCACACCCACTCAGCTTTGAGAAACTTTTGAGCCAAAAATGATTCATCTGCGTTAAATGGAAGACTGGCACGTTTCACACGTAGGCTGTGTGATGATCGGAAGTGCCTTTTTTTTTTAACCCAAAAACGTATCCATCACTTTAGCAATGTAGCTCAAAAGGGCAATTAGAGCCCCAGGTACAGTTAATTATTTTATATTGTGTCTCTGTAACGATAGGGGGGAAAAAAAAGATTTTGCTCATCTACATAAAGGAAATAGACATGGATTAAGATTTATACGGGAGAGACAAAGGAGGTTGCTGAAATGCCCAGGTGAAAGCTACAAAGGTTCGGTTATGGATGATGATTGAACGTGTGTGCTGGAGGTGCGTCAGAGCGGATGTTTATCAGAGTTTAAATTTGTAATCATTGAGGTATTCTGATAAATTAAATGAACACTGTGGGTTGTCGGTAAAGAACACGACACCACTACACCACAGCACCCCTCCTCCGCCTGAGTGACTTTAAACACGTAGGCTTCTTACACCCGTACCATCCCCCAACTCTCTTGTTCTGAAACTCAGATAACTTCATTGCATCTTCTAACATTTACAGGGATATTCAGAAGGAAAGTTGTATCCATAGAGTAGGATATAGACCCACTCTGGGGGGGGGGGGGGGGGGGGGGATCAAAAATCCAACTAGGGTTTAAGATGTTAAAATCTTAACATGCATGATCTCTTTAAACTCAATGTTGCACACAATAACACAAAGAATTATCTTTTAATCCAATAATTTTCAAAGATATAAAATGTTCAACTGCAAGCTGGAATACTATAAATGATGCATATACACGGACTGAAAAGACACTAGATTCGTAGAGAATTAAAAAAGATTATAAAAAACAGAATATCAGGAATAATGACAATCGAGAGCAGATGAACAGACAATAAAACTGTGAAGACACAAAAATATCGTACCTGCTCTACAGAGCTGATATAACATAACTTTAACACACTGTGCTTTTAACACTTTAAATTAAGTTCTCTCACATTTTTGCCAAGCATTTAACACAAATCAGCATGCCTGGGGGTGGTGGGGGTTACTTACCCTCAAACTACTGTGCCTCCCACCCACAGACCAAACCAAACTTTGTGTTGGAAACAAATCAAATGAAAGAAAAAAGAAGCAACAACTTGTTCATGTTTGGAGATGTAGTTGAGGCATTGCTTTAAACTGTTGTTGTTCCACGAAGATATTTGCGAGCGTGCCAGATGAGGCTTGATGTGGTTGGAATTTTCACAGGACTTTTTTTTTCCTCAGTGAAAAAGTACTGAAGGGTGCTTTCCTCATCCTCGCAGGTGACGTGAGGGAGCAATAATTGAAGATCGTGACAAAACAAAAGTGTATTCTCAACCCCTTTGAGATCCCACAAGTGATATTTTCAATTCTACTCAGGAATGGATTGCAATATTCCAGTTTCCACCAGCAGAAGCAGGATACCGCATCTGACCTCTGATAACGTCTGATACAATTGATTCTTCTGACCACTTGAGAGGTTCTGATCTGATCAGATCTAGTGGGACAGTCCATAAGGGTGAAACGTAATACCGGGATCATCCAGATGATGGCCTCAATGCACCACCTTTACTAACACACAAAGGAGGCTCTCCGACCTTAAACGTGTATGTTTCTTTGTTACAGTACCTGCAAAAAGAAAAAAAAAGAAGAAATATAGAGGAAACTTATAATCATTTCACTTCTTCCACCTATGTACTGCTCCGTTAGATGCACATTTCATGCTATAATAGAGAAAATTGACCAGCGCTGATCAGCTGTACAACCAGTGTGGCATTTGTTCCAGTGAGTATTCTTGTGTGCACTGATTTTTTGTTTTGTTTTGTGAATATACCCATCACTAACCATTTTGTCCTTTCGTACGCACCAGCTTCAACTTCTCTAATGTGAGTCTGCATTCCTTTGGATGGAGATCGCTTAATTAAAGCATGGGTTTCAGGTACACTACAGTGTTTGGGGGGGGGGGGGGGTTCAGCATTATTTGTTCCTTGTTGAAGGGAAAAAAGAAAAATGGAGAGGAAGAGATAAAGCGTGACAGCCTCTGTGTTTTACAATTCAAACAGGCCTGAGAGAGCTGTTAGGCTGCCATGCCTCAGGCTATTTAATTCATGTATAATAAATCTACTACCAAATAGATTGTTAAGGAAGTTTTTTTTTTCTTGGTGCAGTTTGCTTTAATCTGAAGTGCAGCAAGAGACCCTATTTTTATCTGAAGAACTATTTGTTGCAGTATTTAGGATGAACTAACCACAGCAATTATGAGACACGAAAGCAAAAACTGCCTGATATTTACATCCGAACCAGCTCAGATACAGTCTTCTTTTGAAAACGCTCTCACTGTTAATTAATTTAGTCAGAGGTGAAAGAATAGCAGGTTGTGGTTGCCACGCTGTAGCTATAGCAACCACATGCTATTGTGTGCGGGGTTCACGTCGCTGAGGCAGCTGAAAATGTTTTGTCGAATCTTAGATGCTTTATGTTTTTGATGCTCAAATAGTGTGATCCCAACTAAAGAAATAAAGGATCATGACACCTCAGTGGTGAATCTCACACTGGGAGCCATTACACTGTCATCTGAGCCCTACATGAAACCCTTTAAGAACCAAGTGCAGGAGTCTGCACAGCTTTGTGTGCCTCCAAAGTTAGAACTGGGACAGTGTTACATTTAGGTTTTGATTTATTGCAGGAGGAAGCAGAAACAGACCTGCACTCTCAGGGGGGCAAGTGATGTTTGGCAAGTTTTGCTGAGACGCACTCTTCTTTATCAAAGCATTAACTCTTTACACACCGCTTTTGAATGGAACATGCACCGGAGGGTGGGATCCAATATTTTTGCTGATCTGTCGTGTCTTTTTCCTAAATGTCAGCTTTTGTAAAAATTTTGCTAAACAAACGAAGCCTTACTCTGACACATTATTGATGAGCTAAACCGCCGGAAGTTGAAACGACAATACCGTGAAGAAAACCAGGAATCTCTGGTATTTCTTACAGTGGGAAATCTGCCTATTTCCACATAGGTTTGTATGATGTCAGCAATTTGGTATTATGACCCCAAATGTTCAACGCGAGGAGAGTTGATTATTATTTGGAACCCCATTAGCTTCAACAAGAGTGGTCTTCCCAGAGACCATAGGTCAAAATGCATCATATATCATAAAATCTGTTACATATATAGCCCAAACTCACAGGCATGATCGCATAAAAATCACATACAACGATCATCGTGAGCCTGCATGAGCCCCGATGTTGTCATTACACATACAAAATGCAGATTGGGTAAAAAATCAAATAGATTTGGAATTCGATTGGAATATATAAACTCACACATTTTAGACCCGCAGTATGTGTGCATATAAGTAACACATCAAACTCAATCAAAGTGTGTGAAATGATCACGTTTATATATGTAACTGGTCAGAGAATACTAGAATATAGTTAGATGAACTGCTTTCCTTAAGAACAACAGTAACCTATAATGGAGGTAAATTCCGACAAAAAGATACGGTTCTTGAACAGAAATGTCATCTGCTTATTTTATTTCACACATCCATGTAGAATTTGAACACACAGTACTGCAGGGACAGTTGCAGAGATGGCAGTACCCTGTTTGCTAAGTTGTAGCCTGTTAGCTTGTTTGTAATCCGCCATCGGACATACTTTTTTCTTTTTCGAATGTACTCGCGGCACATACCAGACCAATGAATCAACTGTAATTAAGTGAATTCAACTCACATTGTCAAATTCTTCTGTTTTGATGCAATTCTATTGCCCAAAATGTCTCTTCTTCTGCTGCGTATGTTTCACAACATTCACGAACTTTCCTTTTACTGCGTGTGTATTTTCAATAGCATTGCATTCTTAACATGTGACTTATTCATGTCATCATTGTCATGACTTAACGTGCTTATATCTCTTGGTGTGAAAATTAAGAGGATTGTCTGGAGTTTGCTGACCTGGGAACGAGCCCTCTTTTTGATATTGATTGAGTGTCATCAGGGAGAGACACTGTGCTGCTCGGTGATAGGTGCGCGAGTAAGACAGTCAATAAGGACATGATGAACTGTAACCACATGACATCAAACAGAGAACGAGATCCTGATCATTATTTATAAGTACGCTCACTGTGACTTGTCCTTGAGTGAAGCTCAGGGACTCATTTTAGAGTCGCATGCATTATTTAGCATTTCTGCCAATGTTACGCTTTATGTTTTCATTTGATTCGGTGGGGTGTTGCAACTGCTCTCCGAATGTGAAATCAGTGTGAAAATCAAACGTAGTTTAGCTGACAGACAAAGATTAGATGTAGGTCACAGACTGCATTTTCACAACCTGATTAAATTAATATAATTCTCATCTTAAGGAACTCTATTGAAATGTTTTGAGAGGACACTTTTATGACCCGATATGAGCAATTTTATCTCATTACAGAGACGTGATGTTTTCATACTTAAAAAAAAATACTGTTGATCTGAGGGACGGACGCGCAGATCGTGTGAAAATCAAATAATAATAAAATGATATTGTGTGCCAGATTTTAAAACTAGTTTCACACTGGGCTTTAAGAAAAACAGTTAGTACAACAGCTTGTTTACAATGTACCCTAATAAAATTAAGTTCTAAGTTATTTTGTGCTGTTGACTAAAATAAGTGATCCAGTGTAAGAGTTCACCACATGTACAAATGATGAAAAACACCTTTAATTTTTTTTTAAAGGGGGCATGCTCCATTTATTTGAATGAGACTGATGCGATATGAATTTCCCCTATAATATCTTATTTTATGAGTAATACACCTGAGACATGCATCCAAGTAATTGCAGCCACTTTGTAGTCCTCAGTCGACTAGCCTCCAGTAGCCTGAAGCCGGTAAGTATTATCTTATGCCTTGGCATGCAGGGCGCTTCGTCTCGATGACAGTAATGTGCATGTTTTGTTAATGGGCATCATCTGATCTTTACATGTCTCCACCCTGCAGCAAATACAACTGTCACATTTGCATTCCATCCTTTTGTTTCACAGAGAGCAGGCGGGGGACATCATGTTCACATCTCTGACAGAGGAGCAGATTTTTCCCCAGCGTTTATAAGGGGATTACCTGAAACTCCCCGTGGCCCTGTGATTCTATAGGATTACTCTGCCATTTTTACCCCTTTAAATTGCTCCTGTGAATGAAATGGATGCTGCAGGCTGTCTGACTGATAGTTCATATCCGTCTATGGGTTCATGATGGGGCAGGTGTCTCACTTCCAGCAGCTTCTAGGATTAAATGGGTCTTAAAGGAACATGCAATACATTTGGGAAATATTGTCCATCCTTCATAGAATCAGACAAGTTAACAGATACCAATCTCTTGCTGAGACACACTAATAAGCTTATCACAATGCATGGCAGCAGGTGGGAAGTGTCAGCAACACTGTCAAAGGTCATCAAATGATCAGATTCAGGGTCCTAGTTTCTCCAGCAGTAATCCTCCTCATCCTCACTAACAAAGTCCACAGAGGTCACTCTACTGCTGCTTCAAAACCCTTCGCCCAGCGGTTTCATCAGTAAGGCACTTCAATATATGTGATACTAAAATGACATTGTCACATTATTTAAAATTGTTGTATCATAGCAAATGTTATCCACAACCTTTATTCTAATCACGCATGCAAGGACGGATCTGGAGAAATATTAATTTGATGACTTTTAATAAAGTTATGCTAACGCCTCCCATCCACTATCATTCATTGCGCCAAGCTAACTAGCTGGTCTCCGCATGTCTGGGTTTCTTTGTACAGCACAGAGGTGAGAGGACAGACAACAAGAGTATTTCGCAAAAAAAAAAGAAAAAAAAAAGAAGAAGTTCCAATTACATTAGCATTTAGTTTCACTTAAAATTTGCTCTACAGTTGTTAATTACTGATTGATTATGACTGCACAATGAATTCAGGTCCAATCATGACTACGTGAAGAACCATCCAAAACAAACCAATGGCATGATGAAATTTCTTGCTTGCGCATGTTCTTATACTCATATGACCTGGAAATGATTGTACTGTGTTGCCCTTTTCTAAAATTAGTCTGATTTTAACCGTATTACACTGCGTGCACGGTCAATTTAAACTTCCTCCCTCTGCATCTTACCCTGTAAACTTGATTGCATTCAGTTGCAAGATTACACGACACCCAATCTGGCCTCTATTTGGACAGGATAAAATAAAGCAGACGTCAGTTAATCAAACGTTTCAGTCACAAGTTGTCATTCAGCGTGAACTGGCTCAAGCTGCATTAGGGATATACAAAGTGGTCTGACCAGAAGCAGTCAGATAGCATGTCACAGTGCAAATGCTCTCCTCCCTAGTAATGCATCAGTTGTTATCTATCGGACATCTGAACACAGCGGAACCAAGATTAAAAATAAACGAATCCAAACCAACATCCTTGCTGTGTTGTCTCTGAATCAATCCAGGTAACGGTTCTGGGGTAGAGCTACAGCACAGTGATCATGATTCCATTTCATCCACAACACGAACAAAAGAAATGCGCTTTCTGCGACGAGGAGAGAGGATCCAACTCAGCGGTAGAGGGACATTTTCACAGCAGGCACATGTGATAGCGTGGATAACACAGGATGTGCTATTAACTTTAATTATGGCAGCTTTTTTCAGTCTGTGTTCCAGTTCCAAAGTGGAACACTAAAGAGCAAACAAGAGTGCTGAGAATTGATTTACAAAGAATTGACTTTTAACTGGTCTGCCATCAACAACAGAGATTGACTTTTTGTTATTGTAGTGGAACAAAATACAGTTGATCTAAGTAGAAAAAGAAGAGTAGAGAATGAGCAGTAAAGGAATGTAAAGTGCAAGTACTTTGGACACTTAAACTGATAACTGGTGTATAGCTACATCTGTGGATGCGCTGCAACACATCGTCGGTGATGTTTCCTGAGATCATCGGGTGTCACGACATCAGACACCCTCCCTCAGGTGATTCAGCCAGGGTTGAGTAGGTCCTGGCTTGTGTCCCAGCAGCGTTTTTCAGTCCTCTTGATCCATATCCACCAACAGCGCCTCTCCACAGGCAGACTTGATGGCTCTCCGCTTCGCAATTCCTGTGAGAGCTGAGAAGGGTGTGGATCTTGCACAGGGAGCAGGCAGCAAAGCCTCTGCACCCCACCTCAACTGGCTCACAGCGAGCTTTCCAGCCCCTCCTTGGTGAGCTCCTGGTACTTGAGCCGCTTGTGCTCATTGGCCTCTTCTATGCAATCCTCCCAGGGAACTGTCAGTTCCAGTAAGAGGACCTGTTCAGAGGAGGGAGATGTCAGTATTGTAATAAAACAATCAAATTGTTATCATCACGTTAAATAGAAGATAATTCTTCTGCACACATTTCATGAAACCCTGAGCATTATTGGAAAAACAAATTTTAAGAGTCACCTACCACTACACCTAATGACTGATCGACTGAGGGTTTACCTACTGGATAAATAAACATTGTGCCTCTTAATCACTACTTCATTAAACATTGAGGGTATGGCTGGATGAAGATGTGGATTATATTGCATAGTATATTTAATATTTGGGACAGTTTTACTGTTGTTAATAGTCGTCTCCATTAGCTCAAGCTAAAAATAGATGGCTAGTGCTTTCTGAATTCTGGAGTCACGAAGAAGTTATGCAGGACGGGAAATGTCCTCCTGAGTTCAATATACCTGATTGAGTGTACTCAAAATGCAAATTACACTTTTCGAGGGAAATATCACTTTAAAGCAGTCGAAGTTTCCCTTTACACAGAAGCTCTGAGGCTAACTAGCTAACAGTGTGGCTAAAAAATAACCCGCGGTTATGTAAAAAAGGAAGAAGCCATTTCTTCTATGTGCAGTTCCCTCAGCATTTCAAACTTTTCATTGATTATCAAATGTGTAAAACTATAAGTCATTAAAATAACATACATTTTTAATACATTTTCTCAGTGAGCGTAAGTTGTTGCTACTTTACATGCTAGGACATTAGCAAGATAGCATTAGCGGGGTACATGTCTTCCATGTTAATGGAATTTTACATCAGCTCAAGTTTTGAACTAAGTTAAAGGCCAAGTTAATTCGAACATTTTTCTGCTGTTAAAGTGGGTCAGCTGAGACATTTTTCGTGAACATGCTTGTACTATGTTTATTTTTGTTCTGTACCACCTGCTGGGCGTCATGTGACATTCAAGGTTGCGGCTGGTAAACATCAACTTACATTTAAAAATGTAACTTAGTCTTTCAAGTATTAATGGGTATGCAACAGTGTCACACAGCAGTAGATTCTAGGTATCTTCTCTCGGCTACCCGCTCTCTATCTCCCTCCCTCCACCTCTCCCCCCTCTCTCTCCCAGCAGCAGACGGAGCATCCTCCAGGCTAATCAGTTGGTAGTTTCATTCCAGCCTCAGCATCCTCCTCCTCCGAGAAGAGGACAGCCGACAGCCGGTGTGTGTGACATCTTTTTTCCCGCTACCATGGTGGAAATTACGGATATCATGTGTCGCCTCGTCCCGCTGGTGGTGCTCGTGGGGTCCAGCTTCCAGACCGACGTGAAGAGCGTTAAAGAGGCGGAAAAAACGGGGAATTTCATGGAAGACGAGCAGTGGCTGTCCACCATTTCACAGTACAGCCGCAAGATCAAGCACTGGAATCGCTTCAGAGACGTGAGTCCGCCGCTTCGCTTCTTAGAGATGTGCAGTAACAATGCGGTATATAAGATGCGCGGATCGGAAAACACTCTGAGACACCGTTAATAGTTGCCCCTCACTTTCTTAGCCGGATAATACACAAACTTGACGCTGTTGTTCATACACAAGTACGAATAAATGTTTAGGAATGAGAAAATATTAATAAACATTGAAAAGATCTGTGTTGGGTTGCCTAAAACCTCAATTATATCTATTTTTGGCCATTTAATGTAATAATAAGATAAAATCATGAGGCTTCGCAAGCGTTATTTTATTTTTTGCAGCCATCTTAAGTTGTTTTAAAGAGTTCCTCAAAATATATCGGGTTAAATGTAGCTTTATTTTCTCCTTTTAAATTAAAGGGTGTGATATAAAATCCCAAAAGCTTCTATGAGTGGAAACAAACATCCCGGGGAAGCCCAATTAAAGTGAAAGATGCAAATATGCACTCTTCCTACTTTTCCTACATGCGTCTCCTGTTTCAGGCACATTTGCACAGCAGGATCCGGGTAGACCTATTCCGTCATACCGGCCCTGATAAGGGCTTTCAGGATTCAGACATGTTTCTGGAGATTTCACATGCAAGAGAATTAAACAAGTAGAGGGGTGTAAGACTGATTGATGTGCATATTCACCTAGTGAACAGGCTGAACCGGGTTGCAGGGATTGATTAAAGCCTGCAGGCTGTTCAGGGTGATATATTGCTGCTGTGTCTGTGGATGTATATACTCGTGCCTTCAGCACTGTGAAATGATTACTAATGATCCCAATAGGATTTGGACAATCGTGCAGTTGGATTATGTTTCATATGAATCCTGCTAATTGAGTTTTAATTGATCCAGGGAGGCTCCTGCAGCACACGATATGTATCATTATAGGATTTGAAATGTGAGGCCTCAGCTGGAGCATCTTTATGAGAGGAGGTGCTGAACCCTCCCAACTGTGATCAGCTTGCTTAAATTAAGGGTCATGGATGTCCCCGAAGAAAAAGTGGATGCGTGTGAAAATTGGCGGGCAGCCTCCAGGGGGGACGGATTAGTTTGACTGTGATCACTAAAAGAGTATGTCCTCTGGAACTGTACTTAGAGAAGTAATGAAACTGTGGCCATGGAAAGATTAAACAAGAGTTATTGCAGGATTATAACTCATTGGATGCTGCACTGTATTAACTTTGATCCAAAAATGTCCAAGAAGAAACTTCGCTGTCTTCGATTAAAAACATGAGCGCACACACCTGGAGAGTGTGGAGCATATCAAGATAGAAATGGTTGAGGGAGATTTTTGGGATCATCCTCTCAACATTGCTAAAGGGTTTTGCTATCAAGTACAAAGAAGCCGTTTGCTGTTCTTCCCCTTTTTTCCTCAATTTAACATCAAAGCTGCTGTGAAACACAAACAGTTCCACACTGTATCTCTCAGGATCGTTACTCCCAGAGGTGATTGTGTGTGTGTGGGTGCGTATGCATGCAAATGCGTGATCTATACTTGTGCAAGTGTGACTGTGTGTGTGCGCGCGCGTGTTTGCGTGCGTGCATTTACACAAGCATGTGTTTGTGAGTACGCTTGAAGGGCAGGAGTGGTGGTGTCTCTGGTGATGATGATGATGACAAGAGAAACATCAGAGAAGCGAACCACTGAAACTCCCGGGGGAATCGCCAATAGAAACCACTCTGATTTCAGCTTGCTGCTGTAGCAACAGCAATCTGTGTGCTGCGGTGTTGAAGCTCGGTGCGTATCTCGGGGAGTTTGATGACTCTATCCCCTCGCCAGTCCCGCTTTAGGCTCTGTGAATAAGTGGGAACATCCTTCATTAGGTTTTCTTCCGAACATGCTAATTGTAAAAACTCTTCCTTTGATTTATGGAAGCTGCAGAACGGTTATATATTCATGTATATAATCAACCTTTAATTCATGTTTTGGAGCGAGAAAAACATCTGAGATGGAAAATGAGCGGATCTGGGAATTGTGTACTTGATGTTAAAGCCAGTGACATAGTTATAGGTATTCAGTAGACACAAATTGATGTTGACTGGCACAGTCCTCCGAGAGCAGACAGTTGAATATTAATCCAGTGCCGGAAAGCAATAATCAAAGCTGCACGACATGAAAGAGCAATGCTTTCATTGTCCTTTTTGCATGTACTCAAACAATCTCACGCAAACCCTTATAAACGCACACACAAAGGCTGCAGAATGGGTACTGTAAATATTTAATATGTATTCCCTTACAAAGCGTAAAAGCAGAATCGGCTCTTTCACTTTCAATAAAAATGGCTTCCACACTTCAATCTATTTCACAGGAAGACAAGAGGATTAGATTTAACAGTTCCAGTCAACAAATAATAGAACGGGATATGTTCAATCCTTTAATCTGACAGGTGCACTCAACATTTCATTCCACTAATGCACCAAATCCAGTGAAAAGAGAAAATATGGGGAACGAGGAAGACGAGTAAATGAATGGAGAGTTTGTTTGACCCAAAGGATTTGAGATTTTTAGAGGTCTTCTCATGACATTATATGGACATTGACATGGATTATTTCAGTCTATAGCAGGTCAGCACAGACAGTGTTCTTACTGATAACTGGAAAGCACTCAGAGAGTTCATACCTCACAAGAGGCTACATGTGGACAGAATATAAACGTCGCGTCATCAGAATTTGTTTTTCAGATTTTCTTCCCATTTGCCAAAAAAATACTACCTCGTGAGACAGCTGGTTTGCAAGGTCGCAATGACACGACATCACGTGAGAAACAGTCTTGATGGGCTTCTAGTTTTCTATTTGCATCCAAACTGCTAGTGGTTCTGATCAATCAACATCCTTCTAGGAGATAATAGCGTGGTTTACATGTGACAACAGTGGCATAGTTTACATGTGGTTGCTGGTTCAGTATAACAATGGAGGCTCTTGAAGTCATTATCATAGAAATATCAGAATTTCTTCTGGAAAGCATCTTCGAAAAAACAGCAAAGAACACCACTGAAAGCTTTTCTCCCCGGTAGAAAGAAGAAAGAAATATTTTCACTCTTCTACCTGCTGGCTTCGGCTTCTGCTCAGTTCATCGAACTGAGTGGTTGAAGTTGGCCCATAGACACGACAGACAGATGGATCATCCAATCACCTGTAGAGTATTTCTTGAAAGTGTATGACCTTTTCCGAAACAGTTTCCATGGGCAACATCTCTGTGATGGTTTTGTCACAGAACGACAAAACTTCCACGAAACAAACCCCCTGACAAGTCAGATTAACAAAAAAGGTCTTTCACCTGGGACACCATGTCATACCTTACATCGGTGGCACATAGCCGGGTTTTGAAGCAGCCGCGCTTGCTCCGTTTGTTCTGGCCGCCCTGCAGCAAAACAGAGCGGTTACTATCAAGAGTGTGACATTTTAAATTCCCGGAGGACCACATCATCGCACAGTGAGAAAAGAAAAATAGACCTGCTGTGAAAAATCGTAGATGCGTCGTACAATTATGTGCGTGCTTCCCGCAGCGAAAATGGTCAGTGTGGCTGTTCCAAATGATTATGATGATTACTGTCGGCAGCTGGCTCATGTTACATGTCACAGATGGACCTGGTGTGTTTCAGGCATTATGGAACACTGACTTTGATATGATCAAGATGATTTCTGGAAACTGCCGAGGGTCTGGAACAGTCTTCAGGACCCAGTATCTACAGTATTACCTCCAATCACATGTTCCTAGTTATAGTACCTTATCTTTCTTGTACATTTCATCAGTTCAATCAGTTCATTAGCTTTTGAGTGATCCTGTTAACAGATGCATTACCTGCTTGGCGGAGCTAATGAACCCTAAATATAGAGATCAAAATGAACAGCAAGAAATAAGCTGCAGATAAGATGAAAGGAAAACATTTTTTGTCTGATTACTCTTTTCGGTTTCCCCCCCTTCAAGCACGATTGAAAGCACAGACACTGAAAAACATCAATGTCACATGTTCTTGGAGGTTGTCCGAAATTCAGAGCCACGGGGAGAATACGAGGCATATCATCTCATGACATTTAATGGATGGAGACTGCTGTATTTTATTCATAGCAGATCCAATTCGGCATCGCTACAAAAGCCAACTAAAGTAAAATTCAATATTTTGCTCAACTCCTTCTGTAAAATTGATACTGCCCATGAAATCAGCAGGCTATGAAATCGGTCTGATGTTTTACTCCTGTTGATTTAGAAGTCAGATAAGCACCTAAAAAGTGATGATGAATTGGGCATAGCAATGCAAGTTTATTGCCCGCATCCATCACGCAAGCCAGTGTGAACATGACGCAAAGGGCGTTGTGTTTATGATGTGATTTTTGTTTATTTATTTGCTCCCCCCCACCCCCACCCCCACCCCCACCCCCGCTTTCCCCTTCACATCCAGCGCTGTGGTGCTGTCTGTGCCTGGTAAACCCTTATCTTAAAAGTACACACCTCTAACAGTCAGGCAGCTCTGGACCACCCAGCACCAACCCTGTCTGCTTGCCTGCACCTGTTATTTATTCACTACATTTTTAATGAACAGAAAACACTCCGTGCCAACACAGAACATCAGATCCCGCGTCAACACCAGTTGATTAAATATGTAGAACGGTGGAGGCTCTTGGGGCAGCTTCTGGCAATCCTCACCATGATGTGATGTTATGTTCTTTTTCATCACACTAATAATCATCAGACAACATTTGAGAAGAGGTTTCATTTTTTCTGCTCCTTAACTGGCCTCGGGCAAATGAAACATGGTTTTGGATAATGGCACGTGTAAGAGTGGAGCCAAATACTCCATTAAAGACCAGATGAACCATACGTCCTTATCGGAGGCTCTACATTCCTATCACATAAAGCTGCAGCCCTCTCATGAGGAACTGCCTGTGATTGATGCATTCATGTTATGAATGACTTTAACAGTGTATCTGTAACAGTTACTCTGGCATGGGTTGTTTCTTATTTTACTCTCTGAGACTGCTTAAGTCCAGAGCTCTGTTGACGATGCAGATGGATCTCCATCACTGCCAACAGTTTTGGGAGAAATGGCTTTGGTATTGAGGGTTTCGGATGGGACCGCTGGTGCACTGTGGGGTATTTTGGCTGCTTACCAGAAGCCGAGGTGGGCTGTAATTGAGTGGAAGAAGAAGAAGAAGAAAAAAAAAAAACAGCCTTTCATCATGCCCTTCGTGTACAGCTACAACTGCTTTCCACTGCAGTACAATAGCCTGAGCTAGCCAAGGGCACAGCTGCTGCAGAGAGGCAGGGATGGCTAAGTAGTGAAAGAAGGTGATGGATATCATGTTTATTTAACAGTTACAAAACACAAGATTGAATTAATGCCTCATCATCATCATCCAGAACTCTCCAAACTGTTGTGACTAATAGATGCAGAGGCAGACAAAGGTCTTTTTAAAGCATCCCTTTGTTCTACATTCGTCTCTGCAGATGCCAGAAATCCCTGCCTTCCAGCATCCCTGCGTTTCACATGCCTGACTTGTCAGAGTGACCTGCTTCGGTGTTGGATACACCTGGGAGCTAACAGGCAAAATAGGTTATTTGCCGTAGACGCCCTGGAGTCTGGCTGTTGGCGGGATACTTCCAGGATCCTCTGCTGCTCTCATAAATATATGTACAGTAGATGATTGTGTTAGAACAGAAAATTCAAATAATGTTTAGTACAACAAAATAAAGAATGAAAGATACATTAATAGCAGTCTTTCAGATTTACAGAACAAGACAATAAATCTTGAAGAAGAGGAGGTGTAAAATACTCCCCTAAACTGGGAATGTGCACCTATTCTCTTTTGGAAAATATAAGATTAATGCTGCCATTGTTTTTCACTTGTTTATGTACATTTTAATCTGTCAGACAAGAATGTGGGTATTCAAACCTGTAATCTGTGGTTGTCTCAATAAAGCCTACAATTTTCAAACCTAGACTGTTGTGGCCTGTGACAGCCATGCAGATCAAAATCAAGACATGTCTCCTGATTAGCTCTAATTTAAAACATCGCATTTTCCAAATATCCACGTGGCGCAATCCATCTGACCTTTTTAACTTCTAATAATAACAAGATCTCAAAGTGTACCGGAGTATCCCTTCCTACAGTGAATGCAAAACCAGTGTCAATACCTTTGGGCTGGAGCCAGACTGAGTCACTGACAGTGTGAGATCAGCTCCCGTAGGTGCAATAGATAGAAGAGAATTTGGTGAGTGCTGGGGGAGGGGAGGGGGTGGGATTGAAGTGGTATGGAATCTGAATTCTTTCGTACCTGAGAGTGAGCTTTTTGTGAAAGGGTTTATGGCAGGGCAATTCAGTTACAAGTTCAGTTGGGCTGGATTTTCAAAACAAGAAATGATCTCGGCCAGACTGTTTCCCTGGCTGGTAGGCAGCATGTCATAACAATTAGTTCTCCAACACCAATGAGTGTGTCCTTTGATGGCGGTAAGTCGAGGGGTTCCTCTCTGAACTTGCCGTCTCTCTCGGTTTTGGAGTCTGTAAGTAACCTTTTCTTCTTTGCCAGTATCCATGAGACAGAAGGGGAAGGTGCTGTTGCTCTGTCTTGGGCTGTGCATGAATGCACCAAAGCAGAGCAGCTAAGGTTATAAGATGCTGTCAAACTGCACTTTTGTGGCCCTCCCCTGAGATCCTTCGGCAGAGTTTGTGCAGAAAGTCTGGTGTTTCTCAATGCCGTGTCTTCACACATTGTAATCTTTAAATACCACAACCTACGCGCTGCAAATTAAACACATGTACTGGTCAAATAAACAAGTATTTGTCAGTCCAAGTGGGGTTAAACTGAAGGTTTCCATTGTCAGTTTTCCTACCTTTCTGGGTTGAGAGAGACATGTTATCATTTGTAGATTACCACCTCTTCTAAACAGGCACCACACACTACAGGTTGAATGTTGCCAGGCACAGCTTTGCATACACAGTCTGTCCGACAGTCAGAATGTCTGGAGGGTTGCAAAATATGTTTTTCTCTGGTTTTCTGTTTCTTATGGGACTGGTCACTGGCCACTTGAGGTATTTTGTGGGCCACTTGTGTGGGTCATGTGTGTCTCACTAAAATTCCAGCAGAAGAAATATTTATTCATAATTTGGGATATTTGTATCAACATATAATTGTGTCGAGGAGATCACGGGCCTGTTTCAGAAAAGAGGTCCAAATAATTCTTAGTCTAACCCCGATATGCAAGTTGATTTATCCTCAAACTTTTGAGTTTTTGGTTTCAGAATTGCTGATTTGAGTTAATCACCTCGGAGTAGGTTCATTACTGGAGCCCCGATTCTAGCGTTCACCATGGCAACCACTAACAGAAAGTTTTCCAGCGGGTACGAACATGTCTTAAGGGGAGAAAAATAATATGGCAGCAGCAGCTAAGGAGAAGAAATTTGTGTTGGAGAAAATTGCTACTTAATGCATAACTTTGAATGTATCTATTCATTTAATATTTAATCACACTAATAAATTACAAGCAAAATGTAGTGGAATGGTTTGAAGCTAAAATTTATTTTCATTTATGTGAAATCCTCTGGGAAAAAAATGAGTTAGCTACAGCGAGTTAGCCGCAGCGTGTTCTAACATCAACTAGCAGTAACATAAAATTATGGGAGGCAGCTGGGCTCCATCCAGCACAGATTATTCAGCTCAAATACATTCCAACTAAAGAAAGAGGCCGCTTTTGAATTCTAAGAAGAAAGTACAGATTTTCAAAATAAAATGTTGAGCGTTAACGTTTTAGATAGGACTACATTATGAAAATGACATGTTATTATTACTGTCAGGAGGAGTGAATTGAGAGCCACTGTGTGCTTTCTGACCTTCATGTGATGTCACTAAAGGTCAGACCTTTTAGAATTCTCAGAAAACAGATTTCTGAGGTTGGTGCTTCAAAAGTCCTTCGATGGCGCACGAAAGAGCAAAATTCTGAAATGGTAACTAATGAGAGGACTTTGGCCTCAGAATTTAAAACATTAAAAAAAAAACTGCTCTAACATTTATTATACAGATTTAAATTTCAAAACATTGTGACAGGTGACACAATAAAAAAGCCTATTTAAAGAAGATGATGGCTGACAAAAGAGAAGTGACATTGGAGGCTGAGCAGCAGAGGGAGGTAGCTGCGGCCATCACTGCTGAGGAAGGAGGCCAGGGTCATTAGGGTTCTGCGGAAGGCGAAAAAGCCTGAGAAACAGGCGGAGCAGTGGCAGGCGGCGTAGGTTCTGCAGGATGAAGAGCAGGCCAAAGTAGCCAAGACAAGGAGATAGCTGAGGAGGGAAACCCTGGCCTATAGAGCTCAGAAGAATGTGTAGAGACAGAGGCAACACGGGTGCAACTTAAGAGAGAAAGACAGGAGACGGAGCGGCTTGAGAGCAAGGAGGAGACAGAGCGACTTAAAAACCACTTGCTTTTTACAGCACTAACCAACAAAACCTTAACTATAGTGTTGATACATATTAAAAAAATGACTACGATTTTTGTGGAAAGTGTTGTAAACCGTTAATGGTCACAGTCTCTGTTTACAGTGTCACTCAGCTGCTAACGGAAATCTTTCAACAATGTCCATGCAAGTGAGAAGGTGCTGTGTTTAGTTTGTTGTCGAGGCTATCCAGATCTTCTTCACGTAATAATTCCTGTAGAAGGTTACTATTCTTTCATCGAGAGCTGAAAAATATCCAGGACTGCATTTATTTGAAACAAAATGCAGACGTGGGAATTGCAGCATTAGATTTGAATAAACCAGATGAACAGGCAGATCTGGAGGTGACTGATTCTTATTCTTTTCTAGCCCCTACCAAGGCAACTCCGCTGATTTTCCAACAAGTCTTTCTTTTTCATGTGAGCTCTGTATTTTCAATGAAGTGTGAAGGTTCGTGCTGTTTTGTATCAGATTCTCTTGTGAGTTGCAGACTGTTTTCTCATTCCCTGCAGGGCCCTGAAAGGCACAAGGGCGGATTATATTTATAGATAGTGAATACAAGGCTGGCATGACTACACAGCAACTTTGTGGACTAAGTGTGATTTTTATAGCTGTATATCTATGCGCGCACGTGTGTGTGTGTGTGTGTCTGTGTGCGTACGTGTGTGTGTGTGTGAGCAGAACACGAAAGTTCAACGCCATATGAAAATGTCTGAGTGACACTACCTTTAGCTTTTACTTTGAATCCAGTTAAATGCAAACATCATTTCAGCTCGGCTTTGCAATTGGCAGTCAAAATGTTAGAAAACGCTCATCACTATGAATGAGAGATGGTACTGTTATTATTATGATGCACTCTGTCTCTTGTGTCACAATTGATGGCACATGTAATGAATACATTTGTCCAGCAGCATGAGTGTAAACGAGATCACTCACGCTTGGATGGTTGCACAACCCTCAAAGCATTTTTGACACAAAGTAATGATTCCTGATTTTAGATATTTTACGTTTAATTTTCATTCAATTTTTTTTTTTAACTTGAAAGCACACAGAGGGTGGACGTCTACGCCTGTAGGTGAACTTTCATCCCTTGACACTTTCATGCTGAGGCCTGCAAGCAGCAACGAGCGATCCCTCGCGATCCCTTACCCCTGTGTGTGAAACCTAAAATACTTTGATTTAGCGTAAAGGAGTGGAGTAATACGTTCATTTTGATGGAAATATCACTTCCTGCATCCACTAGTTGTCACTGGAGAACACGTGATGTTACTGTACATCATGTAAAGATGACACAGTTTCACTTTAATGTCCTTTAGCCATTAGATGGCGCTGCAATGTATTCGATTAACAGATATCTTCAGGTCGGGACTCTTATCAAATGTGTGAAGTTCGAAAAAAAATCGGACCACACGGAGTCCAGCTACAGCAAGGGCTCCATCATTTGGAAGAAATATCTAATAGTGATTACTTTGACTGACATTGCGATTACGATATGATTTGAGACATTGGAGGGAACGCTAAGTTTTACATCGTTCTCGTTTTCATTCGAAAAACAGTCAAACAATAATGGTGTGATTTTTGTGGAGGTCGATGTCAAAGTTTTCTTAAACCCGCAGAATAGGATGTGTAGGAAGGACATCTTGGCAGCACCACAAAATTTAATTTAAGATGTTATTTTGATAAAATTGAATATTTCACCTTCCTGCGGTTTCAAAATGACAGCAGGTTTAACTGCACAGCCCTAGTTACAACAGTTCCCTGTTCTATTGGTTTTATTCAGTGGCAGGATTTATCTAAATCTTTACATTAACCAAAACTGAAATCTGACACAGAACGTTCAAACGCTGTTTCATAACTCAACCGTTTTGTGGATTGTTTGAGCGTATTATTTGAAAGCTATTACTATAAGCCATGTTTAAACTGAAGGAGTGCTCTAGTGAAGCTGAGCTTTCTGCAATGAGGCCCCCGAGTGTTCGATATATCCACATGAGAAAATCTCTCTCAGAGATCGAAAATGTGTGCGCTGCAGACACAGTTTGTCTCAAAAACTGAGGATGAATCAATACAGAATGCTTTCAGGGAATCAAAATAATGGAAATACATATCAAAGATCCATCCACGTTGCTAAAAGGATCTCATTTATCACCTTTGAGCCGACAACACCGTCGACCATCCTGCTGTATCATGGCTTTGTCCCTGCTCATATTCTGTCCATCGATCTGGTCCTGGTGTCCACTAAGAGTACTTGCCCCCACTTCACCTCTTACTCATCCAATCCTTTCAGCTCTCTTACACAAACCACGCTCTTGACTCCGTCCTGTAAGAGAAGCAGACCGGACTTCTGCATAGTCCCGTGAGCATGCGGGAATATAGGAACCAGCAGCAGGCTCCTCTCTAGTGCCCTGCAGGCCCGTGTGCGTGAGGAAAAGAGAATATATAGAATGAGGATATTGTTGCAGTTTTGTTTCATCTCAAGCATCTCATGTGATCTAAAGAGCTGAGAGGCTGTGATATGAGCAGTCTTTATGTGAATCTCAAGGTGGGAGGAAGTGATAAGATACTGCATGCAGGATTGCTGCCGACAACCTCAGGGCCATGTAATTTTTTATTTTTTGGTTTTATTTCATCAGATGTGAGGTTTTATTTTATGCTACAGCTGTAATCCAGTAGTGTTTATTTTACCACCGTGCTTCTGCTCTGATGTGAAATAAAATGCCAGTGCAAGAATGTCTTAAAAATGTTTCACAAAGCAGGCGTTTATTGGGCATTTTTAATAGTGGCAACCCATAAATCTCTTTTATTCACCATTTTAAAATGAAATAAGGTGATGTTGCTCTCATTTTTTGCGTGCTGTGGCTTTTAAGAGCTTCTTGCGTTTGCTTCAGTACCTCTGGCTGTTGACAGAGTTGGGAAAGGGACTTTAGCAGCAGAAGGGGTGGGCATAAAGCCCAGTCCTTGATGAGGTCTTTTGGGAGATTACAGTAAACAGCACCTTCAGCATAGCATCTCATTCTGCAGCACAGGTGACTGATCAAACCCTTGCTAGCTTGTCTATCCTTCTGTGGGAAAATTCCAGGGAACTAAACACTGAAACATCTCGCCTGGATCAAAACTGAACCGATGAGCACGGGGCTGTTTTTATCAAGGAAAGAAATGTAGAAATGAAGAAGTGTAGAAATCACTTTTCTGCATTAATTTCTATTCTAAGGTTGAAACTAGTTTACAGACTGGAAACTGTCTTCATGTTTCACAGCAGCTTTGGTGCTTCTGTACTGCCTAAAACAGTTACACTGACATACAAGAGAGCCATTTGTTGGCTGCAGTGTTGGCTTAAATGGATTATTCGAGCACATTTTCAACACATCCTCGACAAACATTCATATGTTGATCCTGAAAGAGGTTGTCCACAAATATTTGTACATAATCCTAAGAAAGTCCTGCAACATTAGCAGTTCGTGCACTTGTGCAACAGTAGTCAGCAGGTACAGGGCTGCTGTGCAACACCTTAAGACACGTAGCAATAGGCGCTAGCAATCAGGTTGTTTTTTTTGGCTACCTTGCTAATGTGTTTGCTTCCCAGGCTGCGGTTGTGATTGTGCTTGTCTGCACAATGCTGATTAAGGTTGGTTCATACTGCTGCGTCAAACTGATGTTGTAACGTATGTCGTTGGAGTGTGTCATCACTGCAGCCTACGCTTGTGCAATCAACTGCAGTGACAAACTCGGGTTACGTGCCGGACATCTTTTTTCTTCTTAGTGGAAAATGCAGTATTTTAAGTTAGTTGTGACAATGCTGTTGTTAAGGCCCGGTTATGTTGAGGCTCAAAAAACACATGGTTTGGGTTTGGAAATCATAAGACCCAAGGGTATCTTCTGATATAATCATCTTCTTATCCAGCCATATGCTTAATGATCCACAAACAGTATTAAATTTATTCTAACTTGAATTTTGTTTCATGAATTAAATTCCTATTGAATTTCATTTAGTATTTGCAATGTTTGCCTGTTTGTCTCTCAAAATTGCACTGAAACTGAGCTGTTTTCATCGGCAATTATATCATTATCATAATGATAAAGTTTTATTGCCCACCTCTGCGATGCATGCAGATAAAAACTGTGATTATGAGGAAAAAGTTACTCAGCGGAAGAGCCTGCAGAGAACTCCAGGAGTGTTGTGTGTCCTTGATGAGGCAGCGGTGCATCCGCTGTCACGATGAGCAAACCCCTCAGGGTACCCGCAGTGAGCGGAGTGCATCCGACAGCTGACATTTGCCCAGAAACACCTGTCAGTCACTAGTACATCCTGACAGATAGACATGCTCCAGCGTCCATCTCAACCAGGTTTTTTTTTTTTTTTCTCCTTTAGTTCAACCCACCCAACAACAATCTGTCCGACACACTTTTGCTCAGAGATGACACAGTGCAGTTCCTCCTGAGTTGAGCTCAATTTTTGCTGGGATAGGCTCAACGGGTCGTGATCTTCATCCCACAGATATAGCAGCAGGGTGAACAGTCTGCCATGTTTGATGTGAGGGGAAAGCTTCTGCTGCGCTCTGTTTAACAAGAGCAGATCTTTCTGATCTCAGCTCCCGGATACAGCCGAGTGTTTGCCGTGCAGTCTTTTCATCAGAATTTGGTTTGTGAGTAATTTTTCCAAGTGAAGTCTCCTCCACGCTGCACGTCAGGCTTGTCAGCGTGCCCTGCGTCTCATGCTCACTTTCATTGTACAATTCACTCAGTAGGTACGACATTTTCTGTTTTGTTTTTTTTTGTTTTGTTTTTTTTTTGTTTACGAAGTCATTGATTTCCAGTCCTGTCAGCACAGCGGGACATTTTCCTCATAGGTCCTGGCAGAAAAGCAAATACAGAAGGGCTATTAAATAATTCAGGAGGTGATGCATCAACAGAGAAGACGTGGGAGGCGTCAGATTAACGGCCAGGTCATAAACTCCTGTGACGACATCTGGCCCAACAAGGTTACAATACACAAGAGTGACAATAATTCATGGAGCCCAAGTGAAGTATTGGATTAAACACCAGACTAGCTTGTTTACTTGAATTTTTTTTTTTTTTTATCAAATACCAGATGTCAATTGCTAAGAATACATAGCCAAGTTGCTACTTATCTTTTATGTAGTTAAACTGTTTTGAGTGTAAAAATGCTGAAATGCTGAAATATCAAACAAAAGAGCCGAAACACTACTACTACTACTTCTACTACATTTTTATATTTATGTTATAAAACAGTTGTTATGGTGAGAATGCCAAAGACCTGACAACCAAAACCAAAGGCAAGGGTTTATGCGCTTCTGAAAAACATAGAAAAGTCATGGAATTTCCACACCTAGAAAAGTTTTAGAAAATGCCAGAAAGTTATAGAAAAATGACACTGAAGGTCAAGATATGTTTAAAAAAAAAAAGGAAGAAATATTCACGATTCTACTACTACTACTACTACTACTACTACTACTACTACTGTGGAATGACATGAGCTCAGAGCAGCAACGAGAATAGTTTGGGTTCACTTTTATTGCTTGGGGGAAAGGATCTTGGAAATATTTAACTCTTAAGAATAAAACTGCAAGAAATGAAAGTCTCAGCTCCTGTGAAGGCTGCTTATTTTTCTAATGAAACTTTGTTGTTGTGTTTCTGCTTTCTAAATGTAATCAGAAAGGTTTTAGATTTTAACGTTAAATACATTTTAAGCTGAAAACAGACAGACAAAAAAACAACAACAACAACAAGGCTTCCTGATTTAGGGATTTCTCTTGTGGCATTATGAACGTGAGATCCCACACCAAGATACTATTTTCTGCCAAATTGTCACCTGTTTTGGTAAGTTAATTTAACAACGCTTGAATGAAAATCTGATCCAAAAACAGTTATATGTTTACGCACACCAAGTGTGGTCAGACAGCGCTATCGTCATCATCATTTTTCAGCCGAAAGTCTTGGTGGTAGAGTCATAAGGAAGCTTTATCTGAATTCCAAATTTGATTTTTAATTATTTTGTCACAAATATTCAATGTTTCAAAGACGTACGTGAGATTTTTAAAGGATTTATGATGAACAGAAGTCTCAGTCGACTGATATGTTGATGTAGCTGATAATAAGGGCCGACATTGTCCCGTCTTAGATATATCAGTATCTGAGTACATGTTGTGCGACATTAGCTTTTATAAAAAAAAAAAAAATAATAATAATAATTCTGTTTTCCGAATATAAATCAGAAAGATGTTTGGAGTAATTTACAATCATTCAATTCTCAGTGAAGTCTGTTACTTTAGTGCGCTGATGTCAATTTAGACAATAATGAGTGTTTTTTAACCATAAAATATCCTTCCTCCATGACATTGTCGACTGGTAATCACATTTGAGGGATGATTCCAAAAAGATACTGGCTGACAACCCCTAGAATTGGTTCCAGACTTCCAAAATCCAGTGTGTGTCGTTACAATAACCGAAGTGACTTTAATGTTCAGTGCACTACTTCCCTTGATTTTGGATGCTACATAATATCGTGAAACAGGATGTCATTCTGCCCCCATACATATCTTTGCTCAAGTGTTTCATAAACTTGTATTGATAACAGAATTTTCTTACTCTGTAATATCTTTATCAGCATCTGCCCGGAAAAATCCTGTATCAGCCGTGCCCGAATTACAATGTTAATGACTGCATCATACCTCTTCTTCACTAATACTGTCTCTTTTCTCTCCTTTTGCTGTCATTTCACCAGGAAGTAGAGGTCAGTTCTCTTCAGATTTTTGTACAATGTTCCTCCAGCTGCCTTTTATATTTTTCATTAATTTTCTCTTTTTTGTGTATCTTTATCGCTGATCCTCTCTATCTCTCCTTCAACTTTTAATTTGGACCGCTGAGGTTCTAATTAAGTGGCAAAATGGCATCGCACTTAAAAGGCAGCTCACCCCGCTGCCATATGTCTCACATATAGTTACAGATTTGTTGGGCTCATTTCCATACTGATCTGCAGCCGTATTATACAGCCGTCTGACTCCAGCGTGACTCATTTGGCTTATCATCGCGCTCCAACACTAATGTACACATAATAATCAGTGTGCAATGATAATTCCAACTACTCCTCTTTGAAGATGACGGAGTGTTGATATGTCATTCCATCGATAACATTGTGTTCTCGAGCCTGCGGTGTGAATTATATGCATTGCCATTTTCATCAGTTGCTAATTGTTGTTTGTTGTTTTTGTTTTTTTGAATATATATTTCTGCAGGATGACTACGTGCGTACCTGGGATGAGAATCAAGCCTCTAATGACAGTAAGTCGCACACCATCTCATCTCTTTGTCGCTTAGCGATTTGTGAAATCCCCGAATCCTTAAATGTGATTTGTTTCGTTTTTTTCTATCCCTAAAAAAGGCTCATTATTGCGATGTTATATTTCTGTGCAAGTGGGTATTTCATCCAGAAAGAAAGGAGTATTCACGCACATGTTCATGAAAGAATTTCCCCGCACACTGTTTTAAACTTTAAAATATGAGTTTTTGTTGCGCTCTTATATGATTATTTTACTGGTCTCACCTTTTTCCTACCCACTTGTGTCTCAAAGCGGATGTGTGAAGTATTCCTTTTTTTTTTAAGACATATCGTTACCATGAAAGCTAGACTCTCGCTCTAAAATCATGCGTGGCCCAGCTTAATTCATTTTTGGTTTTAATTCTGTTCTTTTCTACAACTATCAATGGCGTCCACAGAACAATGCCAAAAATGACGCTTCATAAGTATAAAGAATATCAATAATATATGTGTGGGGTTTCTTCTCATAGTAAACTTAAGATTAAGATGAATTATTGCAGTGTACTGTCTTTTCCGAGTACACTCTAATCGTCTTCCTTTAGCGAAGCTGCAAAGTCAAAATTGAAACTTGTTTTTGTTTGTGTACAATCTCATTGTAAATATTCTGTTCTTTCTCAATAGAGATTTTAATCTCTGCGTTTGAGCTCAGACTTAGAGACTTCCTATTAAATAAAAGAACAAATGATGCCAAGGCATGGCTTTGTGTTTGGACCTAGTAAATGTTAGCATTGCTAACACATATTATATAATATTATGAATCCATCTGAATTTACTGAATCATCACTGAGATTCAAGAAAAGAATCACACACCAGCCAAACAAAATGGGGATTCTGGGGGCACCAGTCTTAAAAAGAAAAAAAGTTTTTATTCATCTTTTTTCATGTCAAGGAGAAACCAGCGGAACAGCAGTGGCTGCTGCGCCACACAGCTGTGCAGCGCCACCTTGGCGAGGAGAGGGACACTGGCACGGCTAGAGCGTTTAGAACATCATGAGTGTTGATGCTTTCGTTATTGCTTTTGTTGTCTTCTTCATGGTTATCACTCTAGGAATCTTTTTCACTGATTTAATACATTTATCGTCATCGTCATTTTCCCTCAAACTAAAAAACCCCATCATTTTTTCTGTGCTTTAATGCACTCATAGGAGCAGCACAAATATAACTCCATATATGTAGGCCAAATACATCTGTTTTTTTCTAAGTATACCTGCCTGTGCTGTATGCTGATGCAGTGAAAACAAATCCACATGATTTATTGAAGCTGTGTCATCAACTCCAATTGTAGCATGGAGACAGAATCCCTGGCCTGTAGTTTAACTGGGATGCTTCCCACATGGTCAGTAGCTGACTGTAGTAGACAGTGTTGTGTATGTGATGCGTTTGTAGTCTGTGGTCGCCAGCTGCCACACTTCCACAGTAAAAAGGTTGAAAGATGTGAGCATTGTGTTTTATCTGCCTGAGTGGATCTGATGCGCATCCCCCTGAGATGCTGAACATCGGCTCTTCTACAACCCGCCGTCACCACTTTGTTCTGCCTACTCCTCCTGTCTTCTCCTGGCTGAGCATCATATATATATATATATATATATATATATATGTGTGTGTGTGTGTGTGTGTGTGTGTGTGTGTGTGTGTGTGTGTTCCTCCTTCTGCAGTGCTGGCCTTAATAGAGTTCCTCGCAAATGAAGTTATGACACACAGTCATGTCTTCAACCGTTGCTGCTTGATTTGCAGCTTAAATGAAGTCGCCTGAATGGCTGAGTCCATTAGCAAAATTTCCAATGGCTAAATGAAGGACTAATTATGGCTTCCGATGAAAGGCCAGATAGCGAAGGAGAAGCATGAGGGTGATTTAATGTAAGGCGACTGCCATTAACATTATTCCTGCCAAATCTATGATGAGTAACTTGTAGACTCAGGGGAAAAGCCAGATGACTTGTAAGGGGTTAAAGGTTGGAAATGAATAAAAGGGAAATGAAAGGATGCATTCATGCCCGAGTCAATCAAAGAGGAAGCTGTTTGTTCAAAATAAAAAGAATCATCAGGCCTATACACTGAACATGAAAGACAAGATATTGCTCCCACGCAAATACACATGTGCTGTGTGATGCTTCATACAACAGGTTTCATGTATATTCATACATTTAAAATTAGCCATTTTTTAAAGAAAAAATACAGCTAGAAAAAATGCAATGTTGCAGTAGAAAAATCAACCTCAAGTCCAAAGGCATTACAGAGAACAGGACTCCAATGTCCCATCGGAAAAACAATTGGAAGTTGTAAGGGAAGACGGAAGGGAAAAATAGCTATTTTCAAACTGAAAATGAGCGCTGACAGAATTAAATAAGCTTCTAAAAGACAAAGTGTCAGTGTTGTGCGGACATAACATTCAGATGTTTGAATGAGGTCGTGAACAGCACAACTTACAGCCAACAAAATATCAACACAAGCTGTCCTCAGCATTCCACATCAAACTGAAATCATTTCATGTTGTCTTGACCTTAAAGTGTGGTCACCTGATGTCACAAATACGTTTCATCAAATATCAACATCTTAATGACGTCGGTGTCCAATTGTTTCTTACAGCTGTCCTCACAATTATTTTTTTCCGTCATTCATTTATTATCTATCAGTTAAACAGCTCATCTGGTACATGTCCCGGCTGACATTGACAATAAATATTCACAGCATATTTAAAGTGTGTCTTCAGGTCCGTAAAAAGTCTTAAAGAATCGTTTTTTTTTTTTATATATCCTTAAATCTTATTTCATCATTGAATATCAACAAAGCCTGCACAGCTACGTAAGGTTGGGAATGCCATCGGCTGAGGACGCTGGCTGGCTAAATAATTGTATTTTTTCACCATAATCTTGAAAAAAAAACAAAAAAACAAAACATTAGCAGGTTGTGAGCCCAGTATGCAGGAAACAATATCAAATTCACAATTTATATCCAGTCCCAATATCAATTGCTCAAGTCATGTGATTGTGTGTCTTTCAGGGTACTTGGATTTAAAAGGTGTTTGCATTGAACGTAATTGAGTCTTTTGGCAAATTGTCTGATATTGGCCCCTCTGGTCTGGCATTAGGTTTGGAATCCGAGTCTGACTTTTATCCGAGCCCAAAGTGACATAGATCAACTTCACAAGTGGCACCCACATAATGTAGGTGCTCAACTCTGTGTGCTCAGCTTTTATGAAACTTTATCAAAGTTTTATATGCTTGCCTCAGGTTGTCAGATGAAGAGAGCTTCACTGCTTTCATTTCACACAGCATAAAGCCCTTCATCTATCTATTTCCCTTTCTCTCTTTCTGACATGAGTGTGCTATCTCTCTCCATTGATCTGCCGTCTTTTATGAGTGGCCTAATGAGGCGAAGGAGCAAAAAGAGATTTGTCCCTCAGAGACATCACTAAATCAGTGTGATGTCTTTACTCGTGATCTCAGACAAGCCAGCAGGCCTCATTTCTCAGCCAGGCAATCCAAACCACTATCCCGCCACAGAGAGGAAGAGGCTGCTTTTGAACTGTCAACACTCTGAGCACACAGGCAGTCAAATTCGACAAGGTGGAAATGTGCATTCAAGCATGTGCTAAGTGAGGGAGCGGTTTAGGGTAATTTGCTTTCTACAGTCAATTCATCAATCCAGCAACTGGCTGTGCTCTGTGATTGAATCAACTCAGTCTCCAGACAGTCAGCACTGCAGGAGATCTGCAGTTTGGATTTGCGAGAACAAACAAATGTACTTACACACGCAAACTCACACACACGTTCACAAAAAACACTCAGAAAAGACCTGATCTTTTCCTTCTAATACGTTGAACCGCACTTTGGTTTTCCAGATGCTTATCACAGTCAGGTGAATGAGGCAAATCAATACCTGGCTATCTATGGCAGACACCAAGGAGACTTACCGAGCCCACTCAACAAGGTCTAGGGTTTAATACCCCTTGAGGGTACTGCATGGGTAGCTCACACACACACACACACACACACACACACACACACACACACACACACACACACACACACACACACACACACACACACACACACACACACTATAGGTGGTGAGAAATTGCTTGGCTGAAATCATGTCTGCCCACCAGCTTAACATCAAGGTGATTAAGCTGCTTATTTCTTCTTATCTTGCATGACCCTTGCAGGACACATTTCTAAGAAGAAATCTTTTATTGTCCTTGTTCAGAGTACTTTCACAACAAAATGTATTTGACCCACTCCCTACCGAGTGGCAGTGGCCTAGAAACAACCGCTCATGCCATTTGAAGGGTTCCTAACAAGAATAGCTGGACCACCTTAAAGGCTTGTCAAAGTTTACTTGATACTCACAACTTCATGACCATGTGACAGCAGAACTTTGACCAATGAAATAAAGGCAGCTGATGGGTCACATTGACAGATCACTATCTTGAACAGGGGTCAGGTCTTTGATGATGTTTGACTAAAATGAACAAAACCCTTTGCCTTGATTAAAAAAAAAGGTTTAAGAAAGAAAAATTCTGATAATTAATGTGATACTTCACCCAAAAAGTTGTTTTTTTTAAACTTTCAGGTACCTACAAAGCTCAAAAGATGTTTTTCCTCCTTTCTGCTTTCTCCATTTAGAAAGCCTGGTGTATTTAGCTGATGGCTAACAATAGCTCCATCAATAAAACTGCAAAACTACCCAAAAAACTTCAGTTTAAAAACTCTCAAGCACATCATTTGATATCATTCATGTCTTCATTATCCAGCCGTATGCTCAGTAATCCACAAACACTTTGAGTTGAGGTAAAAACAAACTGCAGCGCTTCCGGTTTGTGAATAAGTGAGGATGAGCTTGAGCGAGTTGGTTCAGCTTAATGCTCCAGCTGGTCACACTTGACACTACATTGAACAAGAGCTTTTTTGTTTTTAGTTCAACACACCTATTTGTGAGTATTTGACCCCAAAAAAAAAATGACACTCTTTTGGTGAAATTCCACTTCAATGAGCCTGTGAGCCAAGGTCACAAACTGATCCCCTTCACTTTCATCTCAGGCTTTGGTCACTTACTTACAAATGGCTTCAGCTGAGCACATACGTGGATGATGGTGGTGATGGTGTCACGAATTTGTTTTATTTCTGCAAACTTATACTTTCTCTTCTTGTGGGTGGGACCGGTTTCCTGTTAGACAAAGAAAATATGTAAAAGGACCTTTTATAAATGAAAACAAAAAGTCATGGACGAACCGGGGTGTCATTAATGGACGACAGAACATTTTTTTATTTTTTATTTTAGATTTTTTTGTCCCTCATTATTAAAATCAGACTCTTACTCCATAGGGAGACAGGCCTAGCTCTTGTGCACCCTTAAAACAACCGCTACAGACTGCTGCTGGCCTTCTCACCTTCACACTCTGTAAATCCTCCCAGTGTCACCCTATTCTACACGCCACCTGGGGCTGCTTCTATAAAATCCCTCATGTGAGATTTTGAGAGGATCAGCTTGTTACTTTGACTCATGTATCAGGAGTATGTCTCAGGATTAGCGCTGGGTTTTCACGATATTGCTGCAATAAAAGTTTTTTATATGCATAAGGAATTCTTTGACGACTTTTTCTCATGCAGTGTTTTTCTGTAAAGGCAAAGCTAGCAAGGTGGCAGGCAATTAGCTTGGCTTAAAGACTGGGAGCAGAGGGAAAAGGTTAGCTTCCCCCTGTCCATAACAAAAAGAGAATCCACCCTTTGGGTGTGTTCACACCAAACACGATGCGAATTTTCACCTCGCTTTACTCGCGAGAGTTTGGCCGCAGGATCTATTCGTGTCATTCGTGTGAACTTTTTTCCCCCACGAGGAGAATTTATTTCTGCCATTTCTTTCCATTATCAACCATGGCTGACATTTCAACCATTGCTGGCTTGTCTCAGTTACGGTGGAAAACCAAACACAGCTGTATTTGGACCCATGACACAATCAGAGGTGCACACAGGGGACTCTAAAGGCTGATAGCCTTTCTCGACACAGCGTCACGTGAATGTCACGCCCAAGTTGACTACTTTTAATTTGCGTGTAGACGCAATTACGTGACATTCTCGTCAAGTGATTTGCGTCATTCGCACCGTCCTGCAAGTATACATGCGAATTTGAGTTCATTCGCCTCTCTACACAGACTTTACATGTAATCTTAACGCACAAAAAATTTGCGTCGCATTCGGTGTGAACACACCTTTAGAAGTAAGCTATGGGTACTGTAAAAGGTAGCCTTGAAGTAAGAAACCCACATTGGCTTATGATCTAACTCTATGGAACATTTCAGTGCCTGGCATTGTTTTCATTTTAGTACTTACATGAACCATTTTGGTTAATTGTCCACCGCATCAAGCAGCTGGATTCAGCAGTGCTGGTGCTGCCTGCCGACACTGTCCTTCAAGCTAAAGGCGACAGAACTAACAGCAGCAAAACTGCTTTAGTTTACAAACTCTAAAGCGGCAGCAAAAAAAAAAAACAACTCTTCTTCTTCGCACAACCAGAATTCATTTATCAATGAGCATTTTGATTTGAATAATTGTAATTTCAAGTTTGAGGGACGCATATGAGGCATCAACCATTGGAGCAAAGGAAATTGACAGACAGATTAGAAAAACGTACAAGTATATTGGTTCTCTACAGTGACCAACTTTCAGCAATAAAAGCATTTTGCTTGTATGTTGTATGAAGCTTAACAATTGTAGCGACAGATTTTTGGTTTTACCATAGAAGACAAGACAGGGCTGATGATATTACGGCCTGAGAAAGGGTGTAAATAGTAGATAAGAGGGTTATTGATGAGAATGTGTGCTGAGCTTTACCTTCGCATTGCAGGGATAAACCTCATAAATCTGGATTGGTTTATATAGCGTCATTGGCAGCCTAATTAGGAGAGGTTTATGCGGGTGGCATTAGTTTAATACCAAAGGAGAGACTTTAAAAAAAAAAAAAAAAAAAGTACAACTGGAGAAAGCTGAGGAAAAACAAAAGTACAAAGGAAGAAGAACTAAAATAGAGCGCGGAGATGTCTTATCTGAGGTGAGGACAAAGGAGTTGTGAAAAGACTGAATAAAGATAGATTGATAGACATGATTGCACAACAGGGGTTTCAGACATAGAGAGCCAGAGAGTTCTCCGAAAAACCAGATTGAGCTGCAAATCACAGTCAACCCAGAAATGATTCCCGGACCTCTGAGAGCTAGTTGCTATGGAAACGTCATCATCACAGGCACTGCTTTAATCCGTGGAAGCCTGTTAAGTTAACATGAGGCTCAGGCAGCTACCTTATGCTTCTGTACTCGCAACACGACGCCTTGCCAGCATTGTAGCAGCTCCCAGCCAACAGGATGTATTTACACATGTTTTGCTCTTAAAAGTCAGGATGATCTGCTCCCTGTGTCTTAATTTCTTTGGTTTTAAGTTTGGGAAAATCATCGTGGAATGCAATGAAAAATACATAGTTTTACACCCTGCCTGCCACCGTATAGCTGCTGTTCCTGCTTTAATAGCCTTGTCCTAAAAAGTATCCTAAAGGCTGATGATAGAGAAATACAAGGATAGGAATAAACTGAAGATAAACTGGAAGATGTGTGTCAGACCCTGGGATACTGTATACATTCAATGCCAACTGGAATATGGAGCAACCAGAGAATAAGGTTTGGCTGTTGACGCATCAGCATCTGGGCATTAATGCCTCTGAGCCTCACACTTTCTCCCCAGCAGAGCAGTCAGTCAGTCAGTTATACAACCAGCTCAGTCATGACGTGGGGGGGTATTGTTTTGGATTTGCTTCTCAAATCAGATATCTGTCGGTTCTCTTCCATAATCCTGTGATGCAGGCAGCATTAATGTATTCAACCGAGCGAGAGGACAAGAGAGGAGATCCTAAGCCTGCCTGATAAAACATAATATTGTCGTTACCGATAACAGTGAGAGCAGGGGATGAATGATTTACATGGCGCCTCTGTCATGTTCATTAAATCTTGGAATAGACGATTGACTGTATGTGGTCCCCTGATGGGGAGGGTGAAGAGAATAAGACATGCAGGTCAGGCTCCAGGAGGCTAACAGAGTGTGTTACAAGCAGCTAGCGCGCATTAGCTTCTAGAAAATACTCGATGCTCAAATATGAGCAAAGTACTGACCATCTGAACTCGCAGCGTTAACGAATCTCTACATAATGACCACAAATCTGTACTGCAGCTAAATTTGATTTTTGTTCTCTTAATGTACAGCTAGTGACACTACTGGGTCGGAAGTTGATGCTCAATACTACGTATCTAGTTGGTTTATGATGAAGCTTGCCAACTTTGCCTCTACCATTTGATCACAGTGAAAAAATAAGAAACGGTCCTGAAATAGTCACCCAATTTAATTGCCACGGTTGGTTATTTTGACGAAGCAGTCATCCAATAAACAATGAAAAATTAGCTAAAAGCTGTCATGAGAGCTCACCAAATAGAGCAAGCAAACCCACATTTCAACTCACTTTATCTACTTCAGTATGTCTCTCTGGGAGGAGGGAAAAAAAGAGGAACCTCGCCCATCCCTGTTGCCTTGTAGTATGATGGATGAGGTTGCTTTCACTGGTCATACAGGCTTTCACCTTCATCGTGAGAGGTATTTCAAATCAGCATACCAGCGGGAGTGTGATATTGATTGTGAAAATCTCTTTTTTAAAGAAAAGTGATCAGCCTGTGACAAGACACATTTGTACTTTTTCCAAGCACAAATTTGAAGAGTGTTGCTGAGGAAGAGAAAGGTCCGTCAGAAAAAAACCTTGCTGATAATCTGTACTCAGTCGCTTTGAGATCTTAGATGTTGATGTGGGGGTTATGACTTTAACCTCTAATAGCTTTGATCACCACAGAAAGACTGCTGGTTTTACAGTGTGATGATAAACTCAGGACCTACTGCTTGTGTCTTCAAGGGGCGGGGCGCTGGTGAGACTCATGTGACACTGATATAGGAAATGACTGTTCAGTGCCTTAACTGTCTGTGATTCTATGTCCCTGAACCTTCTGAAGGAATTCCAGATGTTCATCTGCATTAACAGTTATACTATTTGATTCTGTTTGAAGTTTTTATTTGAATTTTTTACTCTCAGTTAACTATAAATGAGATATTTGTTGCTGTCTAAAACCAACAGAACTCCTCTAAAAAGTCTGACTGACTCTCAGGTTATGTTGATTACCAAGAGCGGAGAGGTTTGGGAATCGAGAGTGGAAGGAAAGACTAAAGAAAAACTCAGCCAGGGGTGAAAAGTCAAACCGGGTTACTGAAGAAAACATCTCATTTTCTATTTCTTCCCAGATGTAGATACCACCAAAGACCCCTGTCAAAAGGTTAAGTGCAGTCGGCATAAGGTGTGTATTGCCCAGGGCTATCAGAGAGCTGTGTGCATCAACCGCAAGAAACTTGAACACAGGTGAGTGTGTGTGTGTGTGTGTGTGTGTGTGTGTGTGTGTGTGTGTGTGTGTGTGTGTGTGTGTTTGTGTGTGTAGCCCCCTTGGCAATTATTGACTAATTCCTAAAACACACACGCACACCTGAAATGAAAAATGTTTTTCTGAGGTCACCACAACCAAGTTTAGTCAGCTAACAGTGTAATGATGGAGCGTGTTTGTGCATCGGTGCTGTTTAATGACGAGCTAACAACATGGCAGACAGCTGTTCACGAGGCCTTCGCGTTCTGTTCGGAGCAGCTGTGTCTCCACGCATTAGCGGAGCAGTCGCTGTCTCAGCTGAAGTAAGAGAGGCTGACGTCTAAGTGTGTCCTCTGTCCCTCAGACTCAAGCAGCCTGCTCTCAGGTCCTCTGATGGAAACTGTCAGCCCTGTCCCATCTCCTCCACCGGGCCCGTGTGTGGATCCGACGGACACAACTACGCCTCAAAGGTACACAGAAACATGCGCATACACGCAACCATTCACCATTGGCTTTCACTGGTAATTCACAACATTCTGCCATTTATTTAAATGATTTTCATCAAACAGCAATTTAAATGAGCTTTTCCGTGTGATTTTTACACACATTCAGTTTATTCTCAGATTTGTTTATGAATGAAAAACGTGTCTTCTTAATGTTACTTCGACCAGTTTTATTCCTGTCCTCAAAATGATTCCTTTTTCGATAATTTTTCTCTTTTTACAACAATAAATAGCGTTATAATATAATGATGTCACACTGTCTTTTGCGTGAGCGCACTACACAGAGGCATAGGATGACAGTGTGATATTTGTAGATTTCCCTCCTGCACAGTAACGTGTTACAGTAACTGCATCAGCCTCAGGTTTTTGTCCGCTCGCTCTTGAGATCACGTGAGGCACTGCACTTCTCCCTCTGGCACAGTTATCTTAATAAAATTCTGCAGGGGATGATATGCCTTATTTTCAAATTTTGTAGCGTGAGCATGTTGGAGATTAGAAGGAAGAAGATCTTTGGAGATCCTTCATTAGTGTGTGCTGCAACCAGAATTAACAGCGTGTCAGGATTTTACAACTCCTGAGGTGTGTGCCCAGCTTTACGTACAGTTAACTTAAGTAGCAACACCAGCGTTAACCTACTGTTGATGTCAAAATGGCACCTGGGGATATGTTAAACTCGCTCCAGAACCTCAGACCAGGCTGAAGATTAACCCTGCAACAGGGGGAAAATTATATTTAGGGCACAGCCGAGACATGGCGGGAGTGCCTTAGAGACAACTCTGTAAATTTCCCAGCGTGGCCTGGCTAGAACTTGAACCTGGTCTTTGTAGGGACCTTTAACTTGAGAGGATCTGAAGGGAGTAATGACAGAAAATCCCCAAATCAGGTGTACGTAGCTTGTTGTGTCATAAAGGCTTGAGGCTATACAAAGGTGCTTCAACTCAGTCTTGAATCAAGGCAAAGAATACTTACATCAATAATGAGAAAAAAATAATTTACTTCGACGTGGTCACCGGGGGGGAAGTGAGGATCGAACCAGCCGTGCCGTCCCTTGTTTGAAATCTGATCTGCCAATTCTTTTCACAGTCATGTGACGTGATCAGACTGAATCAGTATAGAGAACATTAACACATCTCTATTAAAAACAACAATTATGGTGTGGAAATAATGACTGGGTGTAGGTGGAGGCTTGATATCATTGCTATGGAAATTGAGATCACTTCAAAAGTCAAGATTATGCATTTGGATTCATTTATGTAATATGTTTCATGCTTCATAAGCTTTGTAGTAGGAATGAAACCTGACACATGCTGCAACATGTTACAATCTCCGCTTTCACAGAAGTACCTATGTGTAACAAGGGTATCAGTCGAATGCTGACACATTAATTCACAGCTTCGAGTGTTTTAAAAGCACTAATACCGCATACTAAATGCCGCAGGGTAAATACTGACGTAAATCCAGAGCTTTGCGGTGTAAAGGCAGTCTCGGGGGGAAAAGCCGAGACACAGAGTCTTGATATATGGGCTCAGAAGGACCAATGGTGGCTTGTGGTGGCAGAATCCCATGTGTTTATTGATTTATACTTTGTCTTCTGGATTGCTATTCCTGACCTTGTGTGCTGATAGAGGTTGGAGAGCACATCCAAGAACAAGTCTCCCATGTAAATGAAGGCGTACAGTGGGTCACCTCATGAATATTTGATCTGTGTCGCAGCAATAACCCATTTTACTTCACCTTTAGGTCCCCTTCTTGGTATCGCGTGTGTGTCAATGTGGGTGTTAATGTGGGTGTTGCAGTGCAAGCTGGAGCAGCAGGCGTGTCTTACAGGGAAGGATCTTACCCTGAAGTGTTCAGGTCTTTGTCCTTGTCCAACCGCTGCCTCAACTTCCAAAGAGAGTAAACACGGTAAGATCATGTCATATCAGTTAGAATGAATAATAAATGCAATATAAAGCATCCTATTTGTCATTTTCACCCTCCGTCTCTCACTTGCACAAGCCAACTATCAACATCATAAATAGGAGCAACAAATATCCCTCTGGCCTCCACAGATAGCTGCACTGGACAGGATCTAGCTGATCTTGGCGAGCGTCTGAGGGACTGGTTCCAGTTACTTCAGAGCAACGCCAAGCAGAATAACAACAGCAAGCCCGGGGCCAGAAACACTCCAGCCAACACCGCATCAGGTTAGAGCTGCTACTTCATACATCTCTGAGAGGGAGTTCCCCAATTTGAGTTAACACTTTGGACTTTTAAATGGTAAAATGACTCAATTACCTTACAATTAACATTTCAGTGAGATAAATGGACTAGATTTTAGACAATGTGTCTGTCTATGTCTCTCTTTTTTATGGAATCTAGTCGTTCCATATTTTATCTTGCGGATATTAATTAATTTGATTTAGACTTTCTGCAGCGCGTGCATTCATTAGCTGCTTTTCACACAGCGTTATTTCAGTTAATTTATTTCATACGCAAGAAATGCCATATCGTTTTGTCTACTTTTTAGAGAGCTTGCTTTTTTATTTTCAAAGTAAAAACCATGTGAAGACAATGTTATTTAGAGCACTGTTTTTGAAATATTCAACAAGTAGATCTTTTATGTACTGTAGTTCGACGTGTTCACAGCACTGACCATGTGAGAGAACCTGGTAATAAAAGTTGAAAATAATTGTATCGCCCCCCCAAACCAAGAACTTCTGCTCTACCTTCTGAGCCAGAGGTGCCTGATTAAAAAAAATAATAAATGATGTCTTTTATTATATTTACAGGTCTTGGCAGTGTTACACAGTCACCATCAAAGCCCTGGAAATCAATAGATGCCCTTTCACATGACATTTACTGCCTCGAGATGCTACATATAATTACTGAAATTGGAAAAGTCCAACAAGGACTCAAGGCCAACATGTGGTCGTGCAAGTTTTACATGCCTTCTCATGTTTTTCCCAGTTTGGCTGGGGTTGATCTTGCAACCATGTTTTGAGAGCTGAAATCTCAAAAACTATTGAGTGAATGGCTCATGAGCATTAGCAGACACATGCTGCTATAAAGCAACAGGAAGCGAGTCTCTGGATGTCGTTTGCAAGCTGAGAAGTCATGAACAAGGAAATTGGTCTTAATGGTCGGAGACTGTTTTTTATTTCTTCCATCAAGGAGCATGTGTTTTCAGTGGCATTTGTCTGTGAAGCTGATATTCACCAGAGGGATGTTTATATGGGCCAAAGAACAACCCACTAAATTTTGTGGCAGCATAATCAGAGCGACACCTGAAATTTGGTCAGAAACACCCTCTGAGTTGTTGTCATTTGATGTACAACAGCATATATGGTGTGTGTTCCATATCGCCAGCTAGTGGATGAGGAAGTAATATTCGCACCCCAGTGCACGTTTTAGTCTGCTCCTTCATGCAAAATAGAAATATTATCAGGCTTCACCTGCCTGTCTCTCAAAGGAACAGACACACACCGCCATGTGAGCGAGGGGTGCCAGGTTCTGCTCATCACTACTGACAGCTTTCAGTAGGGCCCTGACCATGAAAGTGCCAAGGTCCAAATGTTTGCCCTGATGGAGATTCTGTTTCTTGTTTCTCTGGAAATCAATACCATCATTTGAAAATAAAAGAATTCTAAAGAAAACGATGAACAGAGTGAATTTACATTGGAAACATTTGTGAGGACACTGGCATAGTTTCAGTTTCCATTCGTGCAGCTGTCCCAGAATAAAAATGCAGGCTTGTTTGTCTGTCTTTGTGTTTTCAGTACTGGATAGGAGCCTGGTGGCCAGCTGTAAGGACTCCATAGGCTGGATGTTTTCCAAGCTGGACACCAACAGCGACCTGTACCTGGACCAGGCTGAGCTGGCTGCCATCAACCTAGATAAGTACGAGGTCTGCATCCGTCCCTTCTTCAACTCCTGTGACTCCTACAGGGACGGGAAAGTCTCCACTGCCGAGTGGTGCCTCTGCTTCTGGAGAGAGAGTGAGTAAACTGGGGAGGATGTTAGCTTCACATCCCCCCTCGTGACCCATGCATTCAAGCTCCAAGGCCGCCCTGAGGATGGCCATCTCTGTGTTGTTGTCGGTCACTATTTGTCTTCTTTCATCCTGCTTCTCCACTGTGGGGTGAAATGGTCAACAAAAGGCACTGAATACATGCTGTTTGTTGACAGCCTCATTTTCCCACAGCTCCCAGATTGTCCATCAGGCAACCAACCAAGCAGAAATGAGGTCCAGGTCCCAAGCTTATACACGTCTTCGATGGGATTTTAAAATTGATGTGAGCTAGTGAGAAAAACTGCAATTTATGTTACAGCTCAGTAATAACATGGTAATAGTGTGACAATAGACAGTAAGTAATATTAGAGTGAAATGGATGTATTACGATAGTAAGCAACTGTAATAATGGGAAAAGACATTTAACAGTAGTAATTAAAACTATTTAATGATCGTATACTAATATTTTGCTGCCTTGCTACAAACAAAATGGCGACATCAGTGTAATATTTGGATTAAAGAATGTTATTAGGGTGCGATTAAGGGGGATGTGGTCTCTAAATGTGTTTCTCCATTGGAACATTCATTTTGGCTGCCAATCACACGTTCCCATTGTTAATAACAAGCTATTATCTGACTACTTCAGTAATTACATGCTTTTACTTAATGTTTACCTCCTTATTATGTGCCTATTACCTTATCACTTGCATAATGTAAAGCACCACCAAGACTTTACCATGAAATAATTCATTTTTTGCTTGTTAATTTGTTATACTTTATTTTATTTATTTTTTTTGTTATGAAATCCATTTTCTATGTGTTTTCTTCTCTCAGAGCCTCCCTGCCTCGCTGAACTGGAAAGGATTCAAGTACTAGACGGCGGTAAAAGAAAGTTTGGTAGGTATTCTTGTGAGAGGATTTGAGCCCGTTTGGATGTGTCTGTCTAGGATAAAGGTTTTAATCAAATAGATCCCGAGCAGGAGGCGAGGATTAGTTCCTGATCAGAGTCGTAGATTAGAACTTGATACTGACTGTGAAGGAAAGTAGTGTGTGTGTAAGTAATTTGTAAATGTGTGTGTGTGTGTGTGTGTGTGTGTGTGTGTGCGCGCGTGCACGCGTGTGTTTGGACGTGTGTGTGTGTGTGTGTGTGTGTGTGTGTGTGTGCGCGCGTGCACGCGTGTGTTTGGACGTGTGTGTGTGTGTGTGTGTGTGTGTGTGTGTGTGTGTGTGTGTGTGTGTGTGTGCGCGCGCATGCGCGCGCCGGCTGAATTTGGCTGGCTGACTGGGCTCTGAGTCAGGACTCTCCAAGGACATGGAGTGGTGAGCAGAGGGCAGTCAGCCAGCCCGACACTCAGATGTTCCCTTAAAAGGCCCCCCCCCCCACACACACACACACACACATATTCCTGCTATGCACTAATTTTTCTCCTACTAAATATGATTAAAGCAAATATCAATTAAATACCTAACATCATAGCATAATGTTCTAGCTTTCTATACTTATCTTTGTAAACAAAGTCTTTATTGCATGTTCATTTAAAGGGATATTTCTGATTAATTGAAGTGGGGTTTTACTTACTTCAGTAGTTGTGGGTCAGAGCGTCGTGTGTGCAGAGAAGCCAGCAGCAATGGCAGCTCGGATGCTCAGTATTGCACTGCTGAGTACGGCGTCTGTAAAAAACTTGTTTTTAATCCACTAAATAAACACCAACCAAAACAATCTGTTTACATGTACGCTATATTGCTCATGCAGGTATTTCCTCTGCCTCTATACTTTTAAACTGTTGCACTTTCTTACACTGCATACTGTATTTATCTGCAGCAAAACTTTCCAACTGCAAAAAGAAAAGTTTCAAAAATGTTACAAATATAGCATACGTGGAAATGGATATTGACATTTTATTTTAGGTAGGTATAGAGTATATTTTTCTACAGACCCCCTTCCTCAGCAGGGCTGCCGCTGCTATCAGTTCTCCACACAGAAGCCACGCTGACCCCTCCAGGTAAGACCTGCATCATGGATGACTACCTCATCCCACCCCACTTCAATAAATCCTAAATATCCTGTGTAAAATAATGTCATAGGCTGTAGCTAGGCTTTTCCTCTGTTACACCACGGGTTGTAAAAACAGTAGATAAATTGTGTTGAACATCACAACATTCGCGGAATGAGTCATTTCAGTATTGGAATTTGATCTTATCACATATTGGGAATTCTAGAAGTGCAACGGCATTAAATTATTTATCGATATTGAAGTCGGTAGAGGTCTCTGCCGGCAGAGCATGCTCAGTATGCCTCCTCCAGATAGCGTGGGAATGTCGCCGTATACGTTGACCCCGCCTCATGTGAAATGCTGAGATTTACCTGCTGGTAATGAGATTAATAACAACTGGGAGAACTTTTGCAAAACCTTGAAGGTGAGGGATGTTCGTTTTAATGAAAATATGACGCACTTTAGCTTTAAGTTTCCAATCTTGTGTTCTGCCTTATCCCATGATGATTACTCCGTACACACACAGGCACACGCACACACACACACACACACACACACACTACACAATCCCAATGTACTGCGCTCTACTGACTTAAAACTTATTCATCCCTATCTTGCTCAGTGAATGTATTTGTATTCATGGAATATGGAATTGGCTGCCACATACGCTGCATGCATTATACTCTTACTTGGGCTCAGTGCCATGGCTGATGAAGCATGATGCAGGATGTGTTTTTCTGTTTTTCCCTTCATGGGGCTGGCTCACCGTACCTGACTCTGATTAATGCCAGGTCGATTCATTCCCAACTGCGACGAGGACGGCTACTACAGGAAGCAGCAGTGTGACAGGGGAGAGTGCTGGTGTGTTGACCAAAATGGAGGAGAAGTAGCTGGATCCAGGATCCGTGGCAAGCCGGATTGTGGTGAGTTTTTAACTGTGAATAGAAATTGAATTCAGGCAAGAGGAATCAACTTTTCTGCACACACTCCAACATGTTACCCCCCCCCCCCCCATGGCTCAGCCCACGTCTGTGCAGCATCCATGCACAAGGCTTCCTTTATGTTGAAGGACTTGAACACCCCCCACCCACCCACCCACCACCACCACCACCACCACCACCGCAACATAATTCACTGCAGGGCCCACATTCATGTGTCCGGAGTAATTTGCATTCTAAAGCGTCGCTTGTCGCTGTGAGAAAAGTCTTTCAAGATAAATGAGGGCTGGTTGGACTGAACCTGCCCCTGATAAGAACTGGTCCCCTGACAAGGTTTAGAAATAGCTATTAAAATCCAGACAAAGTCAAACCCATGCCCTTATTTTGTCTTTGTAGTCGCTGTTCTAAATGGATTCCAGTATTTCTCATGGTAAAGAAAGAAGTGTAATTCTGTCTCCCTGCTCATTGCTCCTCTCTCTCCTCATCCACAGATGACGAACTGGCATATTCAGGTGATTTTGGCAGCGGGGTTGGATGGGAAGACGAGGAAGAGAAGGAAGCTGAGGAGACCGCAGAGGAAGCTGAAGAGGAAGAGGGAGAGGCAGGAGAGGTGGATGATGGGGGATATATCTGGTAAAAAGCCAACATGTAGTCCAACCTCTCAACAACAGCATATTGATGGTTCCAAGCAGACACACACACAAACACACGTACACACAAACACAGATCCTGCAAAGAGACGGACGTGGTGAAACTCTCAAAACTCAGCTGGCTTATGAGAAACCGTAGGGAGGGGGGGGGGGGGGGTCGCAGGGTTGTAGAGAGGGGAGATGCATATTTAATGTGACAGGATGTTCTTAAAATGAGCAGGGAAAAGGGGACAGATTATTAATTATGGGAAGTGAGAATTTTGTCACTCATATTTGTGAATCTTTGTTCTGTTCTTTGTCCTTTGACCTATCTTTGAGCAGTTTTTAGCCAGCATAATGGAGATTTTAAAGATTTTAAGCAGCTGCAGCTGCTTTTCATGTGCTTGCATAAAAAAAAATAGGATCGGATGCCTTTCAATAGTTAAATTGGCCTCTTTCATCTTTTCTTTATGTAGATGAACAGCATTTAGATAAGCAGTAAACTCATAAAGATAGGAAGCCACATCAGAGTATTGAAAAGCACCCATTGACCGTTTTAATGTCATACGCTTCAGCTCATATGTGACAGTAGTGCTCTGTCTCATCCATGACGTATACAGAACCTTTCTCACACATCACTCTTTAGCTTGTATATAACGTGTGTATCATAAGATGAATGGTCACCTATTAGTCCCGTTATCAATGCCTTGAGAGACTGGCAGGCCTCACTGCTCGGTTTACAAGTGTACATCATACATGTGTATCAATTATTGTGTTTAATAAGAAAATTAAATAAAATAAACTTGTCTATGTGGCTCAACTGGCCACCATACATCTGGCTGTCTCTCTCTCTCTCTCTCTCTCTCTCTCTCTCTCTCTCTCTCTCTTTGCGGGGTTATGGAAATTCGATTCAAACATACAGATTATGGTGAACTCTAACCTCTCCCTATCGACTGATGCCTTGAATAAATTAAGAGTCTGCACATTCAGAGTACACAAGATTATTAATAGCTTCTGCATGTTCCACAAGAAACTATGCAGATGAACTGTCAGAATATCTAAAGAGGCGTGGACATTAGATATATTAACTTATAATAAACACCTCCCCCTACAAAGAAGTTTATTGCGCTATCTATGATTAATATTTTTTTAAACTGTATAAAAAAGAGAAATCACTAAAATGTATTTTTTTTAAAAAGGTGTAGGCGGCTAGGCGGCAGGGTGGTGCAGTGGTTAGCACTGTGGCCTCACAGCAAGAAGGTTCTGGGTTCAAGTCCTGGTTTCGGGCACGGGATCTTTCTGTGTGGAGTCTGCATGTTCTCCCTGTTCCTGTGTGGGTTCTCTAAATACTCTAAATTGACTGTAGGTGTGACTGTGAGTGTGAATGGTTGTCTGTCTCTATGTGTTGGCCCTGAGATGGACTGGTGACCTGTCTAGGGTGAACCCTGCCTCTCACCTGTTGCGACTGGGATAGGCTCCAGCCGCCCCCCCCCCCCCCCCCCCCCCGCAACCCTTAACAGGAACAAGCGGAAGACAATGGATTGAAAAAAAGGTGTGTCTTCAGGTTTGGGTCTGATTTGGAATCTGTAGGTCACTTGACATAGAAGCTTTGGGGAAAAAAGAAAGATGAATTTTGAATTCAAATATTCGTGTCATAAATGTAAAATGTAATTAAAAAAGGGGTGTGTCTTAGTCTAAGAATATCTGGTATTGATTTGGAGTCTCTAGGTCACATTACATCAAAGCTATTTTTTTTTAATTTGACTGGAAACACTAAAATAAAACTGAAGACAAAACATCAATAAAAAAAGGTGTGTCTCTAATCTCGTGTTAATATTGATTTTGAGTCTCCAGGCAGAATGACATGGAAACAAGGGAACAATGAAATTCCCTTTTTTCCAGTCTAGCATTAACATTTGGAGTCTCTAGGTCACGTGACATGTAAAGCTATTGAAAAAAAAAGAAAGATTATCATATTAACACAAAACAGAGGAGTTAATAAATCATATAAATAGGTGTGTCCCGTGTGACAAATATCTGGTCTATCCAGTATTTAGAATCCCTGCACCACATGACAGTGAAATTGCATACGAGTGTGTATAAGTATTCATTAAAGAAGAAGCAATTGCACCGTGTTCAGAAGAAGGTGGTTTTTTCCGAGTTTGGTCTCATAATAATATAAGGTACTGATTTGGAGTTTAAATGTCATGAAGCAAAAAAAAAAAAACCCAAAAAACCTAAACAACATGTATTTTTCATTAAAAAAAATTCATATATAAGCGACAATGCCATACTATAAAGCATAATTGTTTGGGGTAAGGGTGGACTGACTGATAGGTTTTATTTCTTGAAATCTTGCTGTTCCTGAGAGTGGGATCCGCTACATAATCATCCATTGTATTCCTTTTTTTTTTCCTTTAGCAAATTCTCATGGAGTTTCATGTCAAAGGTCATAGCCTGCTGTCTCTGTGACTGAAAAGCTCTTATTGTCATCTCAGCTCATTCTACAGTAGAACATAGCAAACATCTGTAACATCTGTATGAGCTCCAGAAACTAAGATCCGGTCTGCACGTCAACACATTTTATACCTCTGCATGGAATCGGAATAGCGGCATAGGAGCTTTATGTTACCATGCGCGCACATCCTCAGAGGTTCAGTTTGTTCCGGCATTGAACAGTCGGTGACATCCTAAACGTGCTCGCCAGCCGACAGATGTCTCAGAACCTCATGCTGACAGCGAGTCTTGTGTCTACCCAGAGGGACCAATCATCTCAAGCAACCTGTCAGTGTGCAGCACTGAATATGTGTGCTGCTCTGCATAAACAGGCTGTATGGAACAGAAACAGGTGTAACATCTATACAGTTTACATGTTTAGATGAATGCACGTATTACTTCATCAGATAGTTTATAAAGCAGTTAAAAACATATTTCATGATTAGTTCATACATTTTATTACATCAGTAGAAAAACTGTAATTTGGGTCATTTTTTTTAGCTTGTACTTGGCAAATAACATCAAGTGGTGTGTTAAATAGTTCACATTGTTTACCGCCTGATTACGAGAGTGCTTATAACACTGAGTACACATAATTAATTCATAACAATTTATTCAGACCTAACTGTGTAAAACTTTGCTCAAAATCATGTACCCTCATATACCTAATTTCATTTGCGCATAATCTAAATTTGTTGAAACTTTTTCAGTCACAGTTTGCTTTGAGCATCTTGGAGCCTCCACACTCGTCTGACATCTTCTTCTGTGGTATCTAGCACCTTGAAAACATTAATGTCTCTCGTCTGATTGAACTGATGTAACAACCTCTGCAGAACCGTGGCTGGGATGCAGAAGTTGAGGTGTGGGTAGGTCACTTTAGCAGCCAGGTCCCTGGTGTTGCTGGCCACAATACCTGCAACACGGTAGATGCTCAGATAGAATTGCAGCAGTGCAGAAAGAGCCACCTGATGCCATTTGTTTACATGTGTAGCACAATGAAGGTTTCAGCGGTCAGCTTATGCCCCCCACTGATCAAAAGGAGAACATGTAGCTGCAGGATTCCTTACCCAGCAGCTCTCCTGAGCTTGTCCGTACCACAGCGCCCCCGCTGGATCCTGCTTGTACTGCACAAGTGGTCTGAAGCATGACAGGCTCATTATTGAGGCTGATGGCTTTGGAGAGGACGCCACAAGTCAGGGATGGGCCACAGCGCTGACCCAACCCACCATAGCCCACAACTACTACAGATTCACCTGCAGGAACAGAAACCTGACATTATTTAGGGGAGAAAACCAGAACTGACAACGCATTGTCTTAGTTTAATCAATTCAGGGTTACAGGGATAACTTTTAACCTCAATTTAGTTATTTTGAGGCCTTAAGATAGGATTTTTTCCTGATTTTGATTAATTACACACCACAAGATAATAGGATAACTTGTTCCCACACTTGCGACAATGTCTTGGCCTCAAAAATGACTAAATTGAAAGAATAAGTTATAATTTGTGGCCACAAATTAATTAAATACAGAGGAACAGTTACATCTTATGGCAGCAAAAAAAAAGAGTCTTCATATAGCCATTCTAGAGGAATGTTGAAATCTCTTCTGACTTATTCTGTTTCTTCATTCCTCTAAACAAATTCCAAGTCTGGAATCACACCTGGATGGAATTTCTGAGCAGTTCGAGGAACCACGACATCTGGGGGTGAATCTCTCAACTGCAGCAAAGCCACATCATAGGGTGACGACACCCTGGTAGAGAACAGCACATCACCTGTGATGTCCTGGACTCTGAAATAATGAAGTCATTGTTAATTGCTTTAATTGCAGCTGGGGATCTATGGAAGAGGGGTTATAATGTAAAATCAACCTATCATTCGTAATAAAGCTGTAAAAGTGCAGCCTAATGTCTTTTAGTCCGAGTGTGAATCTACCTAAACACACTGCTCAACTACAAAAGCACAAATAATAAGTCAGAATTTCTGCAAATTATTTTGAGATACTACATGATTTTTTCACCTGTTCCTGTGGTGGAACTTCACGTTGACTATCGACTTCCCGTTAACAACATGACGGCAGGTTAGAACGAGGTCAGAGGTCACGACCACCCCTGAGCCCCAGTGCTGCCTGCTGTCAACATAGCACACCGTTGGGTATCTGGAAGCTTCAGGGGCTGAGGTGGAGATCTGTGAGCCCACCTCTCTTGGATGAAGCCTGACATCTTGGAGCGGGTCTGGAGTGTTCATACAGGAGAGGATGTTGCTGAAGATGAGCTGGATAGAACACACCAGGGTGAGGCCAATCCACTCGTGGGACTTCCAGCCAAACGGAGACACGATCAGCCCAATGAAGTGGGATCGGCCTGCAGTGTTCATCACAAACAAACCCCCGCCTTCTGTGCCTGGCAGGCACCGGGCGTCTGTGAGGATGATGGCGTTGTCCTCACCAGCAAGGTTACTGATGATGCCTCTGCTGATGGTGCTGCCGAACAGGTCCAAGCAGAGGTCACCGAAGGGTGAGCCACATGCAACAACTGGGCAGCCTTTCTGGAGACATGAGCTGCTCTGCCAGGATATTGTCCCTGTACTTAAACTGCTGCCAGCCACCTCACCTAGCTTCACAACAGCGAACCAGCTGAGCAACTGAGCATCACGGTTCAGCTCCTCATCATCCACTTCACCATGGAAACGCCACTGACCAGATTCCTGGAAAAGTGCCTGGAAAGCTTGTTTGAACTGGAGGCAGTCGACCAGCATCAGGAGCTCGGCTGCAGCTTCACGGTGGTAAAGTGTGTGACTCCTGGGGGCTGTGAAAGTCTCACCCTGGGCGCACTGCTGGGTCTCCAAGCTTGGCTGAATGGAGAAGCTGACGCGGATGTTCAGTTTATTACTGAAGCTGTGAGGAAACATCAACCTGCGGTCTGCGGACAGGAACATTTTGTCGGTAATAAAACGGGAAAACGGGAGGCCGGTGCATATCAGTGTTCCTGTTCGGGGATTGACAATAACTCCGCTACAACTGACAGGTCCTTTAGTAGAATCTGAGACAGTAACGACACAGCAACACGTCTCTATGTCCTTTACCTCCATGTCAGTAGCAGGGCGGATGGACTTTACTCAAGAGGCGATATTTGTTCGTTTAGCGACCTGAAGACACAGCAGACAAGGTAAATAGCAGCAGAACACACACATCCTCCATATTCATTAATTATAAAAGTCTCACTCTCTTATATTATACACTTGTTCTTTCACGAATACTCTTTAGCTACACCGCTAGTTGGTTTGTTGTGTACTGACTTCCTGGTTCAGTCTCATTGGCTCACGAGAGGAAGCGACAACTCCCGATAATTGTGATTGGCCAGAATGTAAACACCAAACGCTCTGAACCAATGGGAACAAAGGAGGTGGAACTATAGGTCCTTCCTCACCAAGAGTACTTTTACGTCTTCTTTTACGTCAGTAAGCTTAATGTTTAAGTGTATTACTGTTATTCTAAACTGAATTATTATATTTATAACCACATTGATCTATTTTGTTTTTAATAGCTTATTTATGTTTTTGATATGTTTGCTTTTGTTCCTGTATTATTTCGGGAGCTTTTTATTGACTTAATAGTAATAATAATAACCTATTTCATATAAGAGTCCCCGTCAAAGCACTCAAGTCACCTTTCAGGAAAATTAGAGAAGAAAAACCCACAGATATAAAAAGAGTAAACTCAAATAGAGCAATAGTGAACAATAACAATTTAATCCTAGATCATGAATACATATAATCATCAATTTCCAAAAACATCTACCCAACCATGAATTGTTGTAATTATAGTTAATAGTAATTCTATTCTTTAAAATCATTTTAATTCCGGCAGCACGGTGGTGCAGTGGTCAGCACTGTCGCCTCACAGCAAGAAGTTTTGGGGTTCGAGTCCCAGCCTGAGCATGGGATCTTTCTGTGTGGAGTCTGCATGTTCTCCCTGTTCCTGTGTGGGTTCTCTCTGGTACTCCAGCTTCCTCCACAGTCCAAAGACATCAAGAGGGGACGAGGCTGACTGATATTCTAAATTGACCGTAGGTGTGAATGGTTGTCTGTCTATGTGACGGACTGGTGATCTGTCCAGGTTGAACCCTTCCTCTCGCCTGAAGGCAGCTGGGATAGGCTCCAGCCCCCCCCCCCCCCCCCCCCCCGCAAAAGGTTAAGGGGTAGAAGATGGATGGATGTGTGTTTTAATTCCCTTTGAAGTTAAAAGACAGGGTAAAGGGGGAAAAGTAGACATATACACTTTGAATGCTTAAAATAGTTGCATTTTGGGGGGGGGGGGGGGGTTGCATCTATTCTTATACCTTAGTTGTACAAATTGCTTGCACGCGTGATGATTGGTGAATCAGTGTAATTTCCTTTAAGGCCCCTTCAGCTGTGTTAATTTGTAATGCATTGACAATAAATTATTAATTTCAGCATTTTATATAAAATGGAAAACATATTAAACAATTTCTAATATTAAATTACATAAATAATCATTTTTTTCAATTAGTCATAAAAAACGCTTACAAATCGAAATTCTGAAACAATGACCCGATTCAAAGCTTTGTCAAAAATATTTATTCAGCGAAAACATAACATACATGTAGTAACAACATGTGCCTTTGTACTGCATCAGACCGAATAAACCATCTGATATTAAGGCGAGCTATATTTGTACTGCAAAATATAAATAACAGCTTATATACAAAATAATGTATAATACTGCACTAACTGGTAATTCCATGCAATATATGTACCATATTTTCAAGCACCACCTAAGTACTCTCATAATATCACTGCATGTTCTGAGCAGTAACTAATCACAAAGTACTCAAGTAATTTCAGAGTGATCGCTTGTAAACACAGGTATAGATAACACTGCTGTGGACAAGTGAGTTATATCACATGGTTATTTTACTTTTCAAATTGTTAGTTAATGCTAATTTGGCATCAAATTTACTAATTAAAAAAAAGAAAGTGCAATCTGAAAGATTGTCAGTAATCCTGGTAGTAGAAGGCTAAATTTGTGGTAAACAAATACAAAAAAAGCCGCTAGTGTACTTTCCGTAAATAATTGCTGCAAAAAAAATGGTACTTCAAGAAATTATTCTTAGATACACATCTAACAATACATTTCATTTGCACCACCGTTTATCTTCAATCAAAGAAGAGAAACTCCAAGCACATGTCAACCAAACTGGCGTTCATTGTAAGTCAACACCATCAGCTAAAAATAAACCCAGGTCAGAAACCGGTTCGCAGCGACATGTTCTACATGGCAGCCAGAACTCACTTCAGGCTTAAAGTAAAGGTAGACACAGCATGAAGATTATTCTCTACACTCAATCTGATAAGAACAGACTGATGATTCATAATTCATCTTTGACTTGCTGTGGTATGCCTGATATGTCAGACACAGTAGATTTATTTGAACATACGAAGTAAAGGGTATAAAAAAAAACAACACTTCCTGAAACAAATTTGCAACTGGCACAATCAAAGTCCTCTATGTTGTATATTTAATCTCTACAGCAGGTAGTTTGGTTTGGAACATGTCTTTGTGTGCACAGGCAGCATTGTTAAGTATTTATTTGCAGTCATTCAGTCAATGTACTGGGAGAGCCAGCGAAAGCCGTCTCCGTATCCTTGTCTTTTCAGCACACTGCACATAAAAACCTCCATTGGCCTCAAATTCTGCTCCTTCAGTGACACGTTACCCTGAAAAAGATAAACAGAAAAGCTTTATATGAAATTCTTGGCCCCCAAATCAGTTGTGTGGTGTGGTGACAACTTTTATTGGGGGGGGGGGTACACTTATTATCCATTATTTTTTTAGATAAGCAGATCCATCGTTCCAGACCCCCACCAGATGGATAACACTAGTTAGCTTAGCTGCAAGGAGGGCTAGCAGAAAGCAGTCTCATCTGGCATCTTTCCCTGAATTGAAAAACTAGTATTGTGCTAATCTTTTGTGAAAAAATGTGAAGAAAATTATACCATGTTACATGATTGGTTGTCTACCCAGAACTACTTTGACTGCCTCAGCCTTGTCTTGCTCTCTCAGCTTCCAAAGCCTGCAGTTCCACAGGACTTTCTAAGTGCAGCATCAAATCTCTGTACCTTTTCATTTGGTGGAGGTCTTGAACTCTGTGATACTCACCGAGAGGAGAGAAAAGCATTTATCTGAATGTTTGGTGAAAAATAAGCACATATCCAAGAAGCAGTTATGTTCCTTTAACCCCTTTGTGTAAACTACCTTTCCAGTTGTGTGTCCATGCAGGCCGAACATTCCTCTGAGTGCATCCTCACTGATGGCTTCTGGACGATCGATCTTATTCCCCAGGATTAGAACCGGGACAGTTGAGATGGTTTCATCGATTAAAAGTGCCTAAACATAGGAAATGTCACAAGTTGTTGCATCAGGCGGAGCATTAATTAAAGCTGAGCTCAGTTGTAAAGAGGTGAGATCCAGTCAGCTTACATCCAGTTCAACTTTAGCTTCCGCGAGTCGCTCGTGGTCAGCACAATCCACCATGTATACGATACCGTTTATGGCTGGGAGGTAGTTCTTCCAGATCCTTCGTGCTGTGAGGGTAACACTCCATCAGTGTTTATGTGACAGATAAGTGGCAGCCACCAGCATGACGGACAGCATTACTCCTACCTTGAGTATGACCTCCGAGGTCAAACGTTGTAAAGGTCATTCCAGCAATGGTCAACTCCTCAGATGCTGAGCACAGAGAGAGAAAACTGAAGCAAAGAGAAGCCCTTCAAACAGGATGGACATGTTAAAACAGAAGGCGTACTTGGGTGTAGCGTGGGCACGTGCAGTCCCAGCCTGTCATCTCTGAGCATGTGCAGGAGCGTTGTCTTTCCAGCGTTGTCTAGTCCGAGGAACACCAGCTTGCCAGTCTTCTTGTACAACCCTGGTGATGAAGATAAATGATGTCATGTGTCCTACTCAGGGATGTAGTTCCTACACCTTCACACATTTATGTGTTGCATTCACACTATTGAAATTCTAAACTGTGTATTTAAAAAAAAAAGAGTGTATTTTCAGATTTCTACATTTTTAAAATATTCAGGTTTTTAAGAATATTTTTACAATGGAAGCAAATCATTTTACACTTTCAAAATTTTAATCTCACATTCGTGTGTGACATCACGCCACCTCGTTAAAAGACAGCCCTGACTATTTTTTTCAACAAACAAAAAAATGTCCTCTTAGTACCAGTTTCCAACCTTCATGGCAAAATTATACACAAATAAATCATATATACAAACAGGGAAAAATCTGTCATCAGGACCAGTGGACCACATTCAAACTTTTTAATTATTCTGCATTCAGTTTATTACAGCCGCTCTGAATAAACTGAAAATATACATCTTTTTCAAAGAAAAATCTTTAAATATTTGCTTTTCTATAACTTAAAATTGGAGGTTTCCTCTCTGGCAAGATCTTATTTAATTATGCCTTTTTAGGCAGTATATTCCCACATAAGGATGATGTGATGAACGGTACAAACTCTTTTTTTTTGGATATAGACTGTTTGAGATCAAATATTGTGGTGTTTTCAGTCAAGAAATATGATGATACCTAGAAGTTGTAAGACACTGCTGAAGCCCCTGTAGATCCAGTCAAATATAAAAGACATTGTGCTTGACTTCCTGTGATGAAGACATAAAAACATGATGTTAGTTACTTTATCACGGCGCATTAAAGAACACACATTCAGGGGAGCTGTGGTTATCATCTTGGTGGCTGACATCATCCAATCAAAATGCTTGATCACTTAGCAGTGAGGTGTCTGAATTCGTGACCTCCTGATGCCACTGACCTCAGGTGCCGTGGCAAAACATAAAAAAACTTTTAAATACACGCGTCATTTAGTATGCTATTGCATACTGCATTGTAAAATCTTACACTGAAGCTCATTATTCTGGGCTTTGGGTAAATCTGCTGGTATGCCTTAACTGTTGTGTAATCCCACAGAGGAAAAGAGGGCGAACTAAAGCTACAAACACATTTGAGATGCTGGTGACACACTGATCTTCCTCTGACTATTTTTATGAAGGGTTGTGGCAAGGACACTTGATCTCCACCCCCAAACACACACACACACACACACACACACACACACACACACACACACACACACACACACACACCTGTCACTCAGACGAACTTGATTTGCTCTGCATAGTAAGGCCTTCAATGACTAAGGTTATGGGAAATAGATCTTATTTCATTTATGTTCATCAGTCGTAACAAATAACCCGTATATACAGAGAACCGAAGTAGTTTTAAATCCCTCAATTTATAAATACTTTAAAAATGTCTTCATCGGTGTTATAAATGACGTTAAGTTTCAATAAAACATACGTGAATAGTGTGAAACTATATATAAAACACGACAGGATACTAAATAAACGACCTTGCATCTCCGGTACGATTGTACTAGAGATTTCACGATGACCACATGTAAACAAAAGAGTAAACAATTATCATTTCAGTAAACAACTTGTAGAAAGGTCCAGACTGAAGCGGTAACTTTCAGGAGAGCGGTTACACAACACCGCCGCCGCCGCTGTGGATGTTTAGCAACTGACGCTAACGAACCTCAGTTCATCATTTATGGGTTTACCTCGCTTTTCGGAATTTAAGAACTCCCCGTGCGCTGGTTTTTAGTCCGAGCTTGTCCCGTCCGTTGTCATGAAACCCGCAAGTTTGACAGTTAACCGGAAATACGTCACACCGCCAGCTGGTGCGACGCGCGTGCTCCACTATCTCCACTGGTTCTGAGTTATTGTGAGTTGGCTCGTTTGTTGACAGATGTTACATATATTTTTAGAACATATTAACGCATTAAGTGCAGCGGTTGTTGGTAATCTGGTGAAGTTCTAAACTGTTCCTCTCTCTAGTTTGTAATATCTGCACAATAATTCTGTAAAGTTCGTAAATATTGTATTTTCAGAATAAAACTGGACAACAGTCCACGCCAATATAGTTTAGTTGTGCTATGCTCAGTCTGCTGGACCCCTTAAAAAATACGCAAATGATTCATGTAGTAGTATTGTACAGCGGTGACCACTAGGTGGCCCCATTTGAACCACAATGTAAGAGAAATACAAAGACACAGAGGAATGTATTTTTTCCCCCCTTATTTTACAATAATTCTGAAACAGGCATGGTTTTAATAAGTGCTTTTTTATTTTGTGAAAATAATTAAACATTCATGAGAAGTAGAGCAGAGAAGCTTTATTAAAGCACTTCATAAACATGGCACACATATCTAACAGGTAACACTCCTATACTGCTGCTGACAGCAAATCTCCAGAGATATTTGTTAAAAAAAAGGGAACGTTAGTCAAGACATTCGTCTTTTTCCTCTCTTCTACGATAACTCGTCATCATCTCTGCCATCTACAGGAAAACAGAGCACCCCTCCTACCACGCTCCCATTCCACCATTCAATTTTTTTTCCTAATTGAAGAGCTTCTTCAGGATATGAGCAATGAGCTTTTTGTTTTGTTCCAGTCCGGACAGCTGTGGGATTACTTCTTCTCATAGTAGAACCACTGATCGACTGTTAACAGGAAAAAGAAAGAAAGAAAACAAAAAAAGACACAGTGAGACTCAACCTCAGCAGAAATTAGATGTATGTCCAGTGATCAGGACAGCGATGTGTGCTGTGCTACCTGATGAGGGGATCGGCTCCTCTTTTCCACAAGGACATGTCTGAAAAAGAAAACCATTAACAGTGTAAACTAGCTGAAAGGGTCATGATTCCTATGGCTGGATGTGTAAATGATGTGGATAAACAGAGTGTATGAACCTTTTCCCTCAAGGAGAGAATGTGCGTAGCTCACAAACTCCTCTGATAGTAGGAGGGTTGTTTTTCAAAAATTAAAACGTTACTTACTTTACCAACAGCGGCTTCCGCCTCATCACATGAGAAGCAGTAAGGGCTCTCACCGGTCGACACACAAGTGTTTTTACTGTGTGAAAAGATGCAGTTATATATATGCTGAGGAATAATACATTCATGTCAGTGCACAACTGTTCTTCTATTTGCTGGATAGGTGGCAAGGGAATCCGGTCTGTACCAGTTCAGTTCACCAGCATCTGCCTTTTGGGAAATGAGGGCCTTCCAGAGGTCGTGAGTGCTCTTGATGACTTCAATGGCAAAGTCCTGAAATACAAAACACAGACTGATGAGTTCGAATTAGGGCTCAGGAAAGGCTCCTGAAATGAAAAATATCCACCTGGACTGAGTTACTTATTTGAAATCTACTTTATGCTTTCAAATAGCTTTAATTGTTTGCCACTCGTGGTGAAACACAGGCTTGCTACCATTTCCTTTCAGGAGTTTGGCTGCAGAATCTGTTTATTTGCATCTGCATGAAGGGAATTAAGCTATTAAGCTATTCTATTCCAGAAAGAGGACAGGAATACTGCTGCTCTTGTTTTACAACTACGACACATTCACTACACATCTACGATGGACATTTTAAGCATTACTATTGAAAACCAAACTCAAGTCGACTTTTAAATCGGGGTGAAGTGCTGGGAAATGGTGCGATTGCAGCTAATGCATGTGTGAGAAAATGTCATGAACTTCGTTTGATCAAGAGCGTTGTCACAGCAGGAACTGTCAGCTGCTTGAGGGGAATCAAGGCAACTTTTATAAAAGCACAAAACTGCAAAAGAAAACCAATCTATTTGCTGAAGTAAAACAATGAATAAATGACATGTGCTGAGTAGAGACCTTGTCTTTGAACTCCTCGTTGAAGGCAAACTTGTTCAACGGTTTCCCATCTGGAACTTTGTACCTCCTGAACCAGTCAACCGTGGCCTCCAGGTAGCCTGGTTTCAGCCGCTTGACATCATCGATGTCTGAAGATTGAAAAAAAAAAAACAAGTTGAGAACATGAATCTGAAGTGGGGTGGCGGCTCAGAGACGGAGACAATCGTTTGGGGTCCTCACCGTTAAAGTCTTTGGCGTCAGGATCCTTCACGTTGATTGCAATCACTTTCCAGTCGGTCTCACCCTCATCGATCATGGCCAGGATCCCAAGTACCTTCACTCTGATCACATCCCCTCGGGAACACACCTGACCGGGACGTTTGAGTGTGCACTTTTCATTTTTGGATTGCGGATCAAGCATCAGCAGTATACGTCGAAAGAGTGAAATTACAAATCCCTTTGAGATAACAACTGAGGGGTTGTACCTCACTGCCGATTTCACAGACATCGATGGGGTCGTTGTCACCGCAGCAGCCAGTGTCTCCATCTTTGTGTGCCGGATCTTCCCATGTCTGATAAAACAAGACACGCAAGCAGCATGACGTAAACCTAGCAAACATGCTTAAACCATTTAGAGGATTAATCAAAGAGACACATGGGAAATATTTCAGTCAAAATACTAACTTGAGGTATGGCTCCATAGTTCCATATATAGCCTTTATGTGGGAAAACATTAGCGACGTAGCGAAGCTTGCCCTTCTTCTCGTCTTGTTTTATTGGGTTCAAGAGTTCTTTGGTAGCAATCTGAAAATACACAGAAAAGCAGTAAGACTTATCTGTTCTGTTCCTAATAACACCGGGAGCAATCATGAGATTAGAACTTTGTGAATGTCGCAATAAAACGATTCTACTTAAGAGTAAATCCATGAACACCATGTGATTATTAATGTCACAGACACATTTCATGGTCGGTTAAAAAGATGATTTTCACATATCAACATCAACAAGTAACATTAAAGTCCCATAGTTTTGTGTTGTTGTTGTTGTTTTTTTTAAGTTTCCTACCTCCATTTTTGCATTTGTCCATCGTGGTACTTCAACAACCATGTGGAAGTATTTCTAGAAGAGAGAAGGCACTTTCAGAATGTTCTTTAAATGAATAACTCCAAAAAGGTTTTATTTATTCAGTAATATTATATGACCGCTTCTTCAATAAGTGGTAAATTTAAAATAATGCATAATTATGCGAGCATTTATGACTCTGGTCAGACTATTTCCATAATTATGATTAAAATTGCCACAGGACGATAAGATAATAAATCAACCACTGCAGTCAAAAGAGACACTGGCCCAGCAGAGAGGAATAGAGAGTAAAGGCCACTGCCTTTGCTAACAGACTATGACCAGAGATTATTACCTAATACTCCTTTCAATATCACTCCCTTGCTTTTTGTCATTTCTAGAGTAGCATCGTGATCAATTGTGGCAATGTGTGTGTGTGTGTATATATATATATATATATATATATATATATATATATGTACACCACACACATACATACATACACCACATATACACACTCACACTCTACATAAATTATATACATTCATACATACATACACACACACACACATATATATAAACACACATAAATATGTATATATATATATATATATATATATATATATATATATATATGCACACATATACACACACACACTCACTCACATGTATACACACTAGGCTGACAGAGGTGTGTCCTTACCTGACTCTCATCAGCATATATTGGTATGTCATGGAATGGTGAGATGTACTTTCCTTTATCATTTTCTGTAAGATAATAATTTCAGACACTGTAGGGATACGGTGGGCAGATAAACACATTGCTTTATGCCTGCATGCCAATAATTATCTGAAATGTTTGTCATTAAATGAGCAATTGACAATCTAGTATAATTTCAAACAAAAAAAAAGAAGCCCGGAATGATTCTTTAGATTGCAGCTCATGAGACGTTCAAGGGCAGCTGCTTATAAGGGCTACTGTTTATTCACAGCCATGTCATCCGAGCTCAAAGGCTTATCTCACCTCTGTCATATCAACAATCGAGATTACACACTTAAAAATGGCTTGAAAAAATATGACGACAAGGTATGCTTGACAAGAACACATTTCAACGACGCAAAATCAGTACAATCATCCTTGGAGTATCTCTTTGAGAAAGGGTGGTGACTCGCATTTGTTAGTAGTGGCCTTTTAATCAGAGGGCGTTGTCCCACCATTTGGGCTTTGATACTTAAAAGTCGAAGTCAGGGAGCACCTCAGAGGTTTGCTGGGACAACAACTTCCGTCCACTGCTGAAAGCACTGCCGTGCTACGAGGTCGACACTCATGTCAGATCTACCTGCCATCACTCTGCCAAACCGGCGAAACTGGTTCGCCCACTGCCTCAATACGAGGCGTTGAAATGAGTAGAGTGGAACCGCGGTTAGATTTATATGAGTAACCATGTCTGTCAATGCACTCACTGATATGATGGAATAAAACTGAAACTTCAATGAACAGAGGACACGTGGGAGATTGCAGCGAGCCTGTCAGGTTTGTTTCGTCTCGGAAGTAGCAAACAAAAAACACAACAATGTGTTATTTCTGTTTAGTCTCTACTTACTGAAGAACAAGCGATAGTCCTTGGCGTTCAGACTCCCCCTTGGTTCTACTGAGAAACTCATGATAGATCCAGATTTGAGCAGCAAGACCGACGACTGAGGATGGCGACTGAAAGGAACGCTTCACGGCTGACGTAGTAGGCAGGCCAGTGCGCATGCGTACACCAAGACTGAAACGTTTAGAGAATATAGGCCTATTCAAAGTCAGGTAAAATATCGAAAAGGTGCATTAAATCAAATATATGTTGTGTGTAAGCAATATGAGAAAGCCATCTAGTATTTATTATTATCAAATATATATATTGTGTTAGTGATATTTTGTCAATTTGGATGCATAAACTACACACACCTCAAAATACCTTGATACAGTTCAATAGCATCATTTAAATCCTCAGGAGGAGCCACTGCATAAACATAATAATTATCACCACACAGTCTTGTATCATATAACACATTTTTGAACAGCTACAAGATGATTGTTTCATAGAAAATAATACAACAGACATAAAATTGTAATAAGAACAGAAAAAAATACACGCCAAGATACACAACAGCAATGATAGGAGTATTAATTTAGCTCCTGTGCTGACAATTCAAGTAAGTTAATATATAAAAATACACAAAGAAAGACAGTGAAAAAAGTTGCGATGCTTTAAAAGCTAACTACCTCAGGGCGTTACCTATGTCAGGAATATCGTCAAGCAGCAGAAGGCAGCATAAGTGATGGTGTCAAACAAACCCCAAGTGACGTGTACCACCAGCCTCATGATATCCTGCTATCGTAAGACCTTAACTGCCAAACAACCATCCTGGAGATACTTGGGATTAAAAACACATATTACCATAAAAGCCTCCAGAATATCGAAGCAGCAAATTAACAGGAGTGCAGACAGGTGTGATGAAAAAGAACTCAGAGAGATGTTCATCAGTGAGGTTCTGGTAACTACCAAACAAAGACTCATAGATTTGACTGCCAAAAGTTATGGAACAGATATTCAAGGTTATCTGAAGAGAACAGTCACTGTTGTTGAGTTTGAGCAATTCTTTAATCTAGAGGGAAATGTGTTCAACACACAATGAGCATGTGCTGAAGAGGAATCCCCAGACTAGTGTCACTTGAACTTTTACACTGCCTTTGTTACCGGGCAGATTAACATCCGCCAACACTTAAAGATGACCTTTTAAGGTTGTATGAACATAAAATCTGCGGTCATATGCAAGAGGAAGAAGAGGCTAAACTCTTGTTTAACCGTCTCAAATTTAAGGTTGCACTTAAACCCAGAATTTCAACATAGCACAAAAACAAAACTAACACCACCTCGATTCAGTCAGATAGAAAGGGAAAGTGTTAACATCCAAAATACAAGTAAAAAATGATGCAATAATTCTTCCTCAGATTCTCCTCCCCAGAGACTGCAGATTCATTTGAGTGATGTGGCTAAATCTGAGCCAGTTGATGAATGTCTTTTGTTCCCATTAATTAAGTAAAATCTACTTTGTTGTTGCTTTTTTCTAAGTAGTCAGTTGGCCTATCCCAGCAGCTTTCAGGCAAGAGGCAGGGTTCACCCTGAACAGGTCACCAGTCCATCTCAGGGCCAACACATAGAGACAGACAACCATTCACACTCACATTCACACCTACGGTCAATTTAGAGTATCAATCAGCCTCGTCCCCTCTTGATGTCTTTGGACTGTGGGAGGAAGCTGGAGTACCAGAGAGAACCCACGCAGGAACAGGGAGAACATGCAGACTCCACACAGAAAGACCCCGTGCCTGAGCCGGGCCTCAAACCCAGAACCTTCATGCTGTGAGGCAGCAGTGCTGACCACTGCTCCACTGTGCTGCCTTCATCAATCCAATATTGAAAATAATCGGTGAAGCTTAAAAAAAAAAGTTTAATTAAAGGTGCTGTTTCCAGTTTATATTGTGGCTGCTTTATAAATAAATAGCACGGCAGAGAATAGCAAAGAAAAATGGGACAGCAAAGGTAGTCTCTAAATTTAAAAGAATGGGTGAAAAATATGTAGGGTGACCAAATATCCTGTTTTTCCAGAATATGTCCTTTTTTCATGTCCTGTCCGTCCCGGTTTTTGTTTCGATTTTGTAATATAACAATTCTCTATCCATACAGAGGAGGAATACTTTAAATGTAATGAAATTCTAAGGCAACTTTGAGTAAACTTTGAGTATTACATGAATATCTCATTGCCGGCTGAGTGTCCTGGTTTTCGTTTATCAAAATATGGTCACCCTAAATGTATGTAACTCCAGTTGAAATGTACACACCCTTGTGTTTGGTGGGAATTCAGCTGAAAGTATCTATATGTTTCTTTATTACACCACTCAGAAAATACATTTTGCTGGAGGGGATGCTAAATGTTGGAGACAATGTGGTTCTTGGAAAGCGAACCCAAATACTTGCTGTGCGTAGTGATAAAAACTTTTATGGTTGAATTTCACAAAGCAGTAAAGAGCATACTTGAAACCGACTTGTCAAGTTGCTTATAATTTGAACTGCTGTCCTAAAGTAAAAGTATTATTTCAAAAACTAAAAGTAGGCTAACAGCTAATAAAACTATGCTAGCTAGACTATGGATGCTCGTAAATGGTAAAGGTAGGGTATGACCATAAAAAATTACATTCAGGCCACAAGAGTTGCTAAAAACATACAGGTAGGCTACAGATGCTAGTTGAAAGGAAAGGCAGGCAATGGGAGCTAGACAAAAGTGAATGTAGACACGAGCAGCAAATAAAAAGCAAAGGCAGGCTATCCCAGCCAGTGGAAAAATATAGGTTATTGCAGCCAGTAAAAGAAAAAAAAAACTTTTGGCTTTTCGTAAAAAGTAAGGTAAATTGTGCCAACAACTACAAAGTGTGAAGACAAGCTGACACAGGTAGCCGCAGACAGGCTAACAAAATTAGCTCCGGTGCCGCACCGCTGACCTCACTTCCGCCAGCAGCTTGTCGTGCTTCCTGCCTTGCTGAGGGAGGGGACGGTGCTGACGGCTGGGAGGACGAAAGGAGAGACAAGAAAGCCTTTGGAAAGATATAAGAGAGCGGGGAACGGCCCGGGTTTCCACCGTCCGTCGGGAAATAAACACCCCCAATTTCTGTAGCGGCCGGAATTGTCACCGAATCGGCGCTGAAAATGTCGAACAGTCGTCAGCTGAGCGAGAGCAGGGCCATCCCGACCAGGACGGTGTTGATCAACGACACAACGCAGCTACCTCATGACTATTGTACCACCCCCGGAGGCACTTTATTCTCTACCACTCCCGGAGGTAAACAGATGCTCCCTTTAATTCATCATATTATAAATGAAAATCAGGTAGGGAAGCTGTGGTGTTTGATCCCTCACCAAACCTCCCAGCGCTGCTGTCACTGGCCTAGGCTGCCTTGTCATCCTGTTCAAAACAAAAACAAAGCTTTGTCCCGCCTCTCGCCTCTCGATGATTGGCTGACTTGCAAAGCAGATTTCTGTACGCATTCTCAGTTCTCCAAAATATGGTTATAGCATGGACAACAAAGTCCGCCTCATCATGAAAGGTGCTTACACACAGTAAGGTTCGATTTTGTCATACATACAGGAAGCAAAGCCTTGCTCATGGCATTTATTGTGTTCCTACGGTACCTGCCTGTCACTCAACTTTGCAACACTTCAATATTACAAGTGATACACAATAGATGGAGCAAGATGTTATTAATAGGCAGCAGGCTTTACTTCCTGTGTGTATGCGGGCTACATTCATGTCAGGAGCAAAGCCAGTTGTGCCAGTCACTGCAAAGTTAGATGGCCAGGTAGATGTAACACCCACAGCAAATATAGACACAGAGGTAATAAATTAAAAGGAGAAAAAAAAATTAAACATCTTAAACACGACAGCTTCAGGGTGTCTGGATGGAGCTGTACCAGAGAGATTAACACATTTCTTCAAAAGGACATTCCTCATATCCCTCATTCAGTAATTTGGTAGTGGTGGTGGGGAGCGCATACATGGAGATCAGTAGGTTTTCAATTGAGGTTGCAGTTTGTTGACAATCTATTCAATTACCCCACTTTTTTGTATGGAAGCATCCATATTCTTTCATTTATTCAGGGGTTTCCTTCATCACCAGTCTATTTAACTTTTAAATATTGTCATATTATTTGGACTCCAGCCAGAAGAGGCGATTCATTCTAGTGCAAGGTTAATGTACAGCAGTCACTGTCATACATGTAATCTTAACTAATCTAACATTCTTGAACTCTGTATAGGTGCTGCATAGGAGTAGTCTGGTGTTTTTGTACATTGATTAATCATTTAATCTTTTATTACATGCCAGAACAGAGCACTTATTAAAGTTACACCTGTGCTTTTCATGCTGTGACATGTTCTATTGTGAGAAACATCCATGACGCATTCATAAATGAACACAAGCTAGCAGGTTTTAAGGTTAGCCAACAAATGTAGTCCAGACAGTTGTCACATCCTGTTCTACAAACAAGTGAAGTCGATCCAACCAGATGTGAAATTAAAACAAATCTATCTTCCTTTTTGTATTTGTCTGTTTGCACCAACTCAAGCTGTGTGTTTCATTTGCACATCAGACAGTAATGATAAATGTGTTTCAAAAAGAATCACGCGGTTTGAAGATGTTATCAATTGACACTTTGAAGGGGTTTTTTTTGGCTTCCAAAGGGGGCCTGACGGAAATAAGTTTTGTTGGCTGAAGATACAATGAGGTGCTGCATCAAATCACTGCACCCATTCAGGAAAGCAGTTCCAACTATGTTACCGACTTTAAAGTGACAATATCTTGTGATTTTTAAATTGTTATTTCTCAGAAAATTTTATGCACAACCCTAGTTGTATTAATAGAGGTGAAGCTCATGTGCAAGTGTATTTTATGACTTTTAACAGTATGCTAACACTGCCCACCCACTGCCAATCACTGAGCTTAACCAACTAGCAGTCAGTCAGTCTCTGTGGGTTTTAGGTCCCGAATGTACAGAGTAGAGAAGGGTATTTAATTTCTTGTCTGGCTCTGGGAAGGATGGCTTTCCTCAGATTTCATGTTTGTTTTTGTGTCACTGAAGCCCTGCATCTGCAACAGAACAGACTAGAGTTGTGATAAAACCATTTTCACTTCAGGACAGCTGTTGTGATTTGGATATTAATTCAGATGGAGCATACGTGTTTGAGACTTTATGTGTCCTGTTACAGGAACCCGGATCATCTATGACCGTAAGTTCTTGCTGGACATGCGTAATTCTCCCATTGCCCAAACCCCACCAGCTCACCTTCCTGTCATCCCCGGAGTAACCAGCCAAAATATCCTGAATGAGAACCAGAAGAATGAAGCCAATAATCACATCAACAACCATGATGGCAAGCCCACAACTGGTAAGAACAATGGTATGGACTTGTTGCAGGTTCTTCTCAGTGTAGTCACCAGAGGTGTGGACTTAAGGTGCAAATTTGATGAGTACAGACTCAGTTAAATTGCAACTTGACTAGTAGAGGAATTAAACAGTAACTTAACTCCAAAAACACTTTATGTATATAGACATTTATTAGTGTTGTATGACTTAAGTCAGCCTTCTACTGGTTGAAACACAATTGATTTGTGCTATTTATTGTCTGAGGTGGTAGCAGGTAATGTAATGAAGCCAGCTTTCATCTGCCTCCCTTCCCACCACTCTTACAAGGCTGTGTTCAGACCAATCAGACACTGCTGCAGTTGGCTGCAGTTGTGAAATAGTGTTGCACCACTGTATGCCCCATTCGCGTTGCGTTTCTCGATAACTTCTCACCAGCTACCTCTAAATGACAAAGGAGAAGTAGAAGATTCTCAACCCCTGACATTGGCCTCTCTTCTATTTCTACAACACCTTGAACGTAAAACCCAACAACATGAGATGTGTTCTACTCTGAGCTTCCTCTTATACCATATGAAGCCGTGACATGACATCAGAGGCCTCATGTATCAATACTTGCGTGGATCTCATACTAAAAAAACGGCGGTCGCCTGTCCAGTGGTGTCAGTCCAAAAAAAAACAAAAAGTTAACAAAAAACGTTGTGAGTAGGATAAGGTGTGCGAGAGGGTGAATGCGGTGGGTTTTGAGCAACGCACCCCCGTGGGGATTAAAAAAAAGTGCTCGGACCTCAAGGTGGAGGTCAAGCGGCGTACAGCCCAGACAGGTGGGGGTCAAGGAGAGGGGCACCTGACGGAAATTGAGCAGTGGGTGGCAGTAGACATGGGCAGCACCTCTGTGGGGGGGGGATTGTCGCTGCCAGCCCTCTGACTCTGAGAGCCTGGAGGGTAAGTGGCAACTCCATTTCTTACGCAACATTTCCACATGCTTTCCACGGCTCAGAGTCATCTGCCAGGTCCAGCGGCATTCGGGCCAGCCCGTCCCCCGGCCCCAGCATGAGCACCAGGCTGACAAGTGACAGACGGTCCTCCAGCCCACCCGGATCCAGCGGCACATCCTCCGGCCCACACGGATCCAGTGGGAGGGTCCTCACACAGGCGGTCCTGCAGTCGCAGGAGGACATTATTAGGGGAATAACGGGGATCAATGAGCGGCTTGACCGCCTGATAAATGTTCTGGAACGTTTAGTGGACAAAATAAATTAATCTGGCTTCATGAATTGTGTAATCGCTTCTTACCCATTCACATTGTGGAAATGAAATTCTGGCATGCGAGGACGGCTGCCCGGCCGGGATTGGCGTACATCCCTCCAGCCTCTGGGTCATCTCATGGGGGGGGCATGCTGCTCGGCCTGGTGGAAGCCATGCAGGTTGGCCACATTGTGAAAGACGCTACATGCCATCACAATGCGGCACACCTTTTCGCGATAGAGCAGCACATCCGCACTCTGGTCCAGACAGCGCCACCGACCCTTCAGCTGGCCGATGTCCCTCTCCACCACTGACCGAGTGCGGGAGTGCAGGTTGTTGTACCTCCGCTCTCGGTCAGTGTGGGGGTTGTGGAGAGGAGTCATCAGCCAGGTTCTCAGGGGGTAGCCACTGTCACTGGTGCTAGTTGAGTTTCTCGAATAACATGATATAATTAAGCATTTACTCACCCAGCAGCCAGCCGTCCGTCACCGCACCTGCCTGCAGCCTCTCCCCAACAGTGCTGTTGAACAGAATGTGCGAGTCGTGCATTGAACCAGGCCACCTTGCAACAATGTTGAGAATCATGCACATCGCCGATGATCTGCACATTGATGGAGTGGAAACCCTTACGATGAACGTAAGCGTATTCCTCATGGGACGGCGCTTTTATGGCAACATGTGTGCAGTCAATGGCTCCGATTACATTAGAGATTCCGGCTATTGCTGCAAATTGCACTTTAATCTTGGCCTGTTCAACCGCACCAAAAGGGAATTTAATGTACCAGCAGGAGAGGCGGATGATCAGGTCTACCACCAAGGGCATGGCCTGGCTGAGGGTTGACTGGCTCACTCCGGAACGGTCCGCCATCTCCCGCTGGAAGGAGCCAGTGGCCAAGAAGCCAAGCATGCTCAGCACCAGTGTCGGCACTGGCACAGCTCAGCTTCTGGCGGTTCTGCGCTGGAGCGCCAGTCGCAGCTCCTCACAAATTTGCAGGAGGATGGCCCGTGGCAGCCGGAACTGGCTCATCAGCCACTCGTGAGAATTGTGGAGCAAGTCCTAGTCCTCCCGCTCCCTGAAATTTCGCTCCCATCTGATTGCACCGTTTGCCACGTCCTCCAACAGCGCAAGTGCTGCCATTGTTGAAAGTTGCACATTCAGCACAATCGTGAAAGCTGTTTTATAGCCGCTTAAGTAATGCCAACAGGTGTTTGTGTTTGTGTTGAGGCTTTTTTGTGTCCTATGCGTGGTTGTCAAATAATGTCAGTAACCAAACGGTAACTGTCGCCAACGGACCAAAGTGCAGTCAATGCAAGAATCGGCTTTCCGCCAACTTCTACAGCACCTCCGGAGTTAGCATGAAACAGCGCAAGAATCAATTAACTTTTTGCATTGATACATCTGAACGTGAGCGCCGAATCCTGGCGTACGCAAGTTTTTCTTGTGTAAACAGCGTTGATACATGAGGCCCCAGGTTTTTTGTGTATTTTCCAAAAGTTGACAGCTAAAACACAGTACCCCTCTTGAAATGAAGGAGAAAACCTGCCTTTTCTCTGCAGCACCTGATTTGATCTGAATGAGCCTAAATCTAGCGCCTGCCTCTACAACACTGTGATTGAAGATCCATCATTTTTTTTGCTTCTATTTTTCTTCAGTCTATTTCTGAGTTAAAAAAAACAACAACAAAGAACTGCAGCACTCTGTCATTACGACCCACATTTTGGTCAAAGGTGGACATTGATACAAACTTACATTTTCTTCATATCTTACAGCCCCCACCTCTGGCAATCATCAATCTGCTCATTTTGTGACAAATTCATCTCTGTTGTCCTCATTTTAGGATTTTACTTGATAAACACTCTGATACGATAATAACCCACCAGTTCAGACATCTCTAAACACCTTGTTTACGTGTGTTTCTTTGTCCTCAGGTGATGATGCTCAGTTTGAAATGGACATCTAACCCACTGGAACCACACCAGCAGAAGTACATAACCTGGCATGACCTGTGCCAGTGGCTTGGCTTGTAGAAACCAATGTTGTGAGCCCTCATGGCAGCCATCTTCTTTAGCTCTCTGTCTCGCTGCTGGATGTCATGTGTGTAAACCATGGGGATGCAGTCTATCATACATACATACGTAGATACATACAGGTACAGGATGGCCAAAGCTGGACACCAAGCAGAGGGTTTAGTTGAATAGATTTTCCATAGTTACCAGTTGCTGTACAACGACAGCGACACAACAAGGAAGCAGGCCTGAAGAGTCAAACACATGTTGATCCTACATCTTACAGCATTCTGTAAGTCGGCACAAAACTGATTATATTCCAACTTAATTGGGGAGAAAGCGGTCATTTTTATCCTTAGAATCAGTAAAGAGCTTTGATATTCATCATCATTATCATGCCTATAAATACCCTGCTAAGCGAATTATTTGAGAGATTTGTTTCTTTTTGGCTTTTGGAACTACTTGAAGAGCTCCGCGATCGGTTGTTTGGTCTGGTTAGAGTCCAGTCATGGATTATAACAGGATGCTGTGTCTTTTCATTTGGTTCATGAATTCATGCCAATGAAATAATCCTTGAAATAAGCCTCTTACATTTTTGAGTCTATGAATTTAAAAAGACATTGAGGCCATGATTACACTTTTCGTCACAATGTTGTTATTTTTGTTGGGTTCAGGACAATTCGGAAGTCAAAATTTGAACATGGAAATCTCAGACATTCGCATCATTGTGTTGCTGCTGCCATTGGATGGTAATCATGTCAATAGTGCACCTAAATCAGTTTGCTAACCACCATTAAAACTGGAGTAGAAGAATGAAATTCCAAAAATACTTACTTAGTTAAGACAATTACATTCTTACTCTGAAAGACAAAATGTAATGAAGTCGGAGAACTCTGAAAATATACCAAAATGTCCAAGTGTTAATTTCTGAAAGTTGTTTTCCCCCGACTTCCGAGTTGCCTCGAACACAGCATTAAGATGAATTATACATTCAACAAGTGAAAATGAACTTTTCATTAAGAATAAAATTTCAATGATATGAAATTATCAAGCCAGCTGATTCATCACTATTATGACCTTGCTGTAAAACTCCTGCTAATTAATACATTTTCCTTTCCCAGATTTAATGGTTACTTTGATTTTACTGGCTAGTTGTGTTAGCAAGAGCTTTGTGGTTAGAATTGGAAACATCTAAGCAAGGTGGTAATACTTGAATATCAAGACCATATAAATATTTATAACAATGTGGAAATTGTTATATCCCAATCTTTGGGTGAAGATTTTTGAAAGACTTGAAATAATTCAGATGTTTTTTATGCATTTTATTTTTAATACAGGTTCTTAGTATTGGGGGTATCTGTTGGGGTTTTAAGCACTGTCAAGCCTTTGGATTGTGTGTCACAGAGCCAGAGTACATTGTTTGCATCAGGCTTGATTGGTGCCATCCCTCGATCTGCAAAATCTGTCCCCAGTGTCCTTAATCCATTTGGAATGACCTTATTCTTTTCATGTGTCATGTCTGTCTGCCCATGCCTTACTTAAATGCAATGCAGTAACGAAATCTCGGTCCTTGTCATCAGTTTGTACTTTCCAACAGATGTTTATTTTTTCACTGAAACATTATATTCAGCAACTGAGCTAAACAGGGTTTATTTTCTAAATCATCTTCCTCAAGCAGGAGATTCAAAGAGTGATGGCAAATATGTCATCCGGAAGTTTAGATGATGATGTGATCAAGAGTCCCACATGTTCAATTCAACCTTATAATTTGTGGATTTTTCCATCCGCAGATTGTCAAACTTAATAAATCACCACCAAGTACCTGTTTTTCATTCATGTCATTTTGTTTCTGCGTATCATAAACAGAGTGCAGATTATTTTAAATAAGTTTGGTTTCACAATGAGGGCTTAACATTGTGTGTGGAAAGAGATTTGCAACAAATTTACTGTAACTTTCTGTTCTGATTTTAAAGTAACTTTATTTTAAGTTAAACTCAAACACCAGTCAACACTGTTGCTACAAGATCAATAAAGTTCTGTAACTAAAAGAAAAAGTTGTGTTTTCAATTGTGTTTGGATGAGAAAAAGAATACAGGGATGAATGATATAATATGTCATTGAAGAGCAGGAATTTCTCTGTATGTTCATGTTATAACCACGATATGTAACACCCTCAGTGACAATACTGATCATGCTGGATAGGTAAGCAAAGTGCTTTTTCACTTGTGTTGTACTTATTCTCATTATATGGCTCCGTGTTTGACACCTTCCTGATACATGTTTAGCAGTACAAATGGATATTAATAACTGACAGTCAGTGGATGAGAAAGTGCAGCTGCTTGTTGATATAAAATGTTTATTAACACAGTAGGCTTATTTCGTAGTTTTCACATGCATCTATCCCACGTTGATATTTGACATATGGGTTTTTTTCATTTTGTTAAAAAAATATTTGAAAGGGAGATAAAATGAATGTAATGTTGAGGTAGAGGACATTCAGCTTTTTTTTTGTTTGGAACTGGAACAATAAAATGTACCCTTATAGAACATATTAATTCATTTGAAATTTATAATACAAGTAAGAACAAAAAACCTTTTAAACAGTGTGAAAAATGCATTTTCTGTACAGCTTTTGTTTTTGTATCAGGCAATTCACGTACATACCCACTCAATTCTCTACAGGCATTAATTCGGTTGCCCGCTGGTCCTTCCTCCTTTTCTACGTCCCTGAGCGAGGCCGACGTCAAGATGGTGAGTCTTTCGTCCAAAAGTAGAAATAAAATCCGTTGGCCATCAACATAATCCGTCCATCGACAGTTTTCTCACGAAGACTACGTGATCATTTAAGTCTGCGTTGTAAATACATGTCAATATTGATGTGATTCATAGCTGTCTGAATGTAAATTCCGCGGTGCTGTAAATGCTACGCTGTCTGTTGTCGGTCCATAAGTTAACGTGAGACAGGCTATATAGCTAGTTCGGGATGGTTCTTGTAATTAAAAAAAAAATTGAGATAAATAAATTTTACAACATTACCACTAGAATACATAAAGGTGGCCATAGACATATTAATATGTTCGCGGTACTTATTAGCATTACCAGCAGTGTTGCCCTCAGAGGTTAGCGTTAGCATTGTACTTGGCCATAGCTTTAGCGAGGCCCCGGAACTGAAATTTAAGAATAAAGAACTGTCATTACAGTATATTCAGAAGAACATTGTTATAACTACCTATGTACTCAGTCTGTTAGCACTTAACAAGCATCGTTAGCAAATTGTGTGAACCTGTATTCTAGCACAGTGTTGAAGTGCCAGTACAGAACATGTGGAGGTAATTCTGCCATAACTTACAGGAATCATTATAGTACTTCAATTGTGAAAATACTGTTGATGATGTAATTTGTGACAATCTTTTCTCCTTAGAATGACACAGTCACAGTCAGGACCCGCAAGTTCATGACAAACCGGCTGCTTCAGAGGAAGCAGATGGTAAGGTTCGGATACTACTGATGATATGTTGCTGTTATTAGTGGCTTTCCGTGTGTATTCATTACCCCTTCTCCTTCTGCAGGTTGTTGATGTCTTGCATCCAGGCAAGGCCACAGTCCCCAAGACTGAAATCAGGGAGAAACTTGCTAAGATGTACAAGACCACTCCTGACGTTGTGTTCGTCTTTGGGTTCAGGACTCAGTTTGGTGGTGGCAAAACAACAGGCTTCGCCATGGTCTACGACTCTTTAGATTATGCTAAGAAGAATGAGCCCAAACACAGATTGGCCAGGGTGAGTTTGCCAATAATTTGGGGCATTCTATGTATTAGTGTGATAAATTGTCAGGTCTAGATTAGTCAAGAAAGTGAGTGAAGGCAGGTGTATGAGTTGTGAATGAGATTCCCAGCTGGAATAGATAGAGGGAAATGGTGCATCTCCACGCAATGCATGACTTTTGAAATATTGTTGAAGAAATTCTGCTAATGAAGTCAGAGTGGCGAAATTGGGATTTATTTCCACAAAATTTACAACTTTGGGAAAAACAAACAGCTGAAGCTTGTGTTATGGGGAGCCAGAGAGAATCTTACTTGTGCTATCAAAGTTTGCTTTTCAGTGTCTGAACCCAGTGAAGTTTCAACATCACCTCTACTGATGTATGTATCAGGAGTGTAGTCAAGGAAATGCTCAAAAAAATGATCAAACTGGGCAACTGGACTTAACCTCTTGTAGGAAAAGGAAAGTATTCTAAATCTGTAAAGGTGCATGACAAGTTCTAAAGTTGGTAACAGCGATATAGGACAATGGTTTCTCAAATCCAGGTAATTCAAACAGCTTGGAATTCGTATGTTAGTGGGTACTTTATTTAATTAGTTTTGTATTTTTGTCAGAATTATATGGAGCAAAAATATTACAGAATGCCTCATTTTAGTGGGAATGTTACTTTTTTTAACAATTGCATTTTTTTGACTGGAATGTGCTTTGACAAATTCTATCCAATTCAAAGTCCCTACAGTTGTGATATGTACTGCAATATAAATACTGAAGGTTGACGTACGTCCCCAGACACTGTTGTTGAACTGAAATTATATTATTAAATACACAACTCTGAAGTCTACTAATGATGGAGTTCTAAGGCCGATTTTATTTATTGTGATTCAGTTCAAATTGGTCACGTAGTCACCTGGTAGTCAGTAAGTACAAATGAATAATGCGATTATGAAATTTCATTTTGAGTTAAATTTGCTAATGTGTTGCAAGTTAGATGGTAAAACTGATTTTCATCTACCCACGTTCCTCAGCATGGGCTCTACGAGAAGAAGAAGACCTCAAGGAAGCAGCGCAAGGAACGCAAGAACAGAATGAAGAAAGTACGAGGCATCAAGAAAGCCAGTGTTGGTGCTGCTGGCAAAAAGGTATTGTCATTTGAATATAGTGATTAAATCTGTTATTTTATTTTATTTATTTTTTGGCTTTTAAGTACACAAGTTATTGCTTGACCACAGAAAAGCGAGCATCATTCGATTGCCTTGACTTCCATTTGCACCTTTTTCTTTCCCTACCCTGCTAATCTTTGATTTCACAACTTTTACTGTTTAAATTTCCTTTTTTTCATTCCTCCAATTACATAAAATGTTCTTCGGAAAACGCAGAAGGTAAATGTTCCCCTAAGTAGACTAACTGCAGAGTGCAGATAATCCAGGAGTGATAGATCATAGCCACCTCCTCCTTCCCCTGACAACCCTCACTTACCCACCTAAACATACAAGCCTTCCCATACTGTAGGAAAGGATTTGAGCCACTACTGACCTCTTACCTGGTCACCTTCCTGATGACTGTGAGCTTGAACTAAAAACTATTAGGTTGGTGTTTTTTTAGACTGTATTCTTGCAATCCCTAGTGATGGTGTGATGAAATGTAACAGCAGACAGAACTAATCAGTGCAACTGCTGGTGTCATTTTGATATGAAAGCAGCTGAAATACTGAACCTGCCTGAGGCACGATTCTGATGTAAGGTCACTTAAAATGGATCCTTGACTTACAAAACAGTTTGTTTTAATACCACAAATTTTCATCTGTGATGAGGACAGCTGTACTGGCTGGTGAAACCTCTACCGCGGATTTGATGGGCTTGGCCTTCATGTGCTATATGACCTGTGGTGACCAGCCAGTACAAGTCCTCTCAGACCTTTTCTTATGTTTCTATGTTCAATGTTTTAACATATTTTTGGTCCATCTTTTGTTCTTGATTTTGCTTCCCATGGATTACTTTTGCAGAAATGAGGTGTCAGTGTGCAGGTACAGCACCAAACAAGCATGGTGTGCCATTGTGTTGCACATCTACAGTTGATAGACCTGACTTGTGCCATGCATGCCACGCCCTAACCCCTCACCCCAACCCCCCGCAGTGTTTCTTTGCTAATAGACCCCTTCCTACCTCCTTTCCCAGGGCTTTGTACCACTGTTGTTGCTATACATGGTTGGGCCTTACCCACTTAAACTGACAGACAAGCGCTTGTATGATGCTTTAGAACCGGATATAATAGAAGCAGAACTTGAGTGCACTCCTACACTGCTGTTTTAGCTGCACGTTACAAGCTCAGCTTATTACCAGTTTTCTCCTGCGTGTGTAGAAGGTCCTCATGGCAACATTGTCTTCAGCCCGGGGCATCAACCTTAAAATGTCTCAGATTAACATTTAGGCGTTGAGTGCTGCAACCTGGTGTCACACATGACACAGTGATGGTTCTAGTAATGATGTGTCTGACCCATTTGTGGTCTTAACTGTGTTTTTAACCCAGTTTGTTTTCACATGAGCTGATGCCCTCAAATAGTGCTGTTATTTATCCCAGACCTTTACAGTATTTATTTTAATTTTGAAAAAAAAGGTTCAGCTGTTACTATGCAATAGAAGAGAGGCTTGAGTGTTTTGTGAGTGAGGCAGCTGAACTAAAAGCCTTCCATTGTTTGAATTTGTCACCGAAATTATTTTCTTAACCTGTGTCAAAGGCTAATATTAAGTTAAGCATTATGTGTCAGCATTTGTTTCAATTTTCACTCAACTTTGGATCACACTGTCAGGTGGTTTTGTTGTTGATGTTGGAATCAGATTTGCTCTCGTACTGATTTTGCTTTCATATCCCTACAGTGAGCCTGGACAGCCAGAGATGGTCTCCGTGCTCAAGATGTTCTTGTATATTGTCATCAAATAAAATTTGGAAAAAAGATTTTGTCTTTGAGTGAATTCATTTGAACAGTTACTTTCTGATGTTGCTATTTTTGGTTCAGCAATTGGCAACCAAACTTCCCCGTTGACTTGAATAGTTTGTGATTTGCAGTCAGCCAATTCAAAGAACCAACATTTCTTTACAAGTCCAAAGCTTTTAGAATTGTTTTCATCACTTTGTAGACTTAAGTATTCAGATGTCACTTGGTTTAGTTTTAACCTCTTCATTGCCTTGTGATCAACTTTATGATAAAAACCAAATTATACATACTGTTTTTAAAACTTACTTGGTGAAATAATAAAATAAGTATAATAATAAGTAACAACAATAATAAGTAAATAAAATTTACTTGGTGACCCCAAACTAAAGAAATTCATTCCTGATACAGCCATACAATGTTGGTTAAAATCCAGCTGTAGTACCTCAAACGATCACAAGGGGGCCCCATTCACTAAGCGAAATCTCAGTATTTACCTGTAAAAATATTTTCATTATAAGGATTCATCCTTGAGGTGAAAACCCTGCTAGATAATATTGAACAAACACTGTTTGGCCAGGCGGTGTGTGGACTTACCTGTGTGGTGTGACCTTTAGAGCAAAATTGCAAAGAAACCCCAGAGAATGTATAAATGAAGCGATTAAAATGCCAAGCAGGGGTCTGTCCTGAGATTACCCTCGCTTTGGCCTTTCAGCATCTCCCATTCAATTTTATAATTTTTTTGGGGGTTTGTATTCGCTTATGTTGAATGCAGCAGAAGCGTGAAGAAGCCCAAGGGGAAGGCAAACAATAAGCCAAGTGTAATATGTGTTTAAACAATGAAAATTAGCATGGAATAAGTTAAGTAACCATGCGCCTCTGTACTGAAATGCTAAAATGATAAGCTTGTCCTTCCATGTATATTCCTCCAACTTTATCCTGTGTGCAATGACTTTGACCAACTTTCTGCAGTACTGGTACACAGTAGTTGTGGAATTTGACATATTTTTCCATGCCTCTGCAAATTCCTGAATGTAGGCCACACATATCTCTATCACAATCCTCAGTGCTTACACCAGGAAAAAAAAAAGGAGGGGGGGGGGGGGGGGTTGGCTTGGAGGCACCTCCGTTAACATATTTTGAGTTGTGGGCTCATGTTTCCCAGTAGAAAGGCCTATATATACCCAGCATCCCCTGTGGGCTTTTCTACAATCAATGCCACACTGCTGAGATTAAACATAGTTTGACAAGACAATTTGCAGGCAAAAGACCTGTCTGATGTAGTGGACAATAAACATTCAATGAAAATTCTTGACCTCCATCATGGACGCCTAAATAAGGATACCCTTTTTTTCTCTTAATGACCCAGAAAATGGCCAGTGGTATCATTTATCTAAGCTCGAGTGCAGGAATGTGAATCTGAAGAGGAGTTGGTGCGTAGATGTTGAAGGAGAAAGTGCTGGGGACAGACGAGGAGAGGCTGTGGGGTCTCTCATGGCTCCGTGGTGCTCTACTGGTGTGTGGTTGTGGGAGGTTTGACATAAGTGGAGCTTTCAACCCAGGGACTGGTAACAGATGGTGTTGGGAAATTAAGCTCCTCTCTCCACAGCCCCGTCAGTTCGTCCCAGGAGTCTCTGCCTCTCTCCGTCTTTGTCTCTCTTTCTTCTCGCAGCCCCCCCCCCCCCACGTCTCAGTCATTCTTGCCCCTGTTTCTTATCTTCTGGCCTCCCTGTTTGTTTCACTTGATGAATGAGAGAATCCCTCCTTTTCTATTTAGCATCGAACAAGTAGAAGATGATAGAGAATGTACCTGGAAGAAATAAATGAGGGGATGAGTTGCAGAGCAAATGTGATGCAGGCTGATATGTTTACATGCAAATCGCGCTGTAGCTGCAGTCTCAGCATTAAGACACAGAGACCAGGCCTCCAGGGACCTCCATAAAACCTGATAAAGCACTATATTCATCTCTGATCTGCTTTAGTGCAAGAAGGGGTTTTGTAATGACGATGCCTCCTCCTGCTTGCGCAACAAAGGTTTTCTTTAGTCAGGTTTATGATAGATGGTTATAAGGAACACATGTTTATACCCTCACAACAGGTGCAGTTTTAATAGCCCGTCTCTCGCCATGCAAAGAGTTGTCTTGCGGTATGATATAGAATAAAATGACCCAACGTCCTGACCGCTCAGTGTGTGTTTTCTACCACATTGCCCTTATAGAAATGAAAAAAAAAATCCCTTCAAACAATACCTAACCGTGCTTTGCCGGGTTTTTTTTTGACTCTTTTAAATGGATAATGTTCCACCACATGTACATTTAAGGAGCTGGTTTGTTTTCACTGGTGCTTTGGACATTTCTTTCTTTCTTTCTTTCTTTTTTTTCTTTTTTTTTTGCAAGGTGCATCATAGTGGTTAAATGTGGCCAGGCGTTCGAGGATGCTATGCATCTTAATGAGGTGTTGTCTTGTCTCTCTTGTTGGCCTCAGCAGGGGAATCATCACAGCTCATTTTGCAGTCCTGCAGTGTCCTATCAGCTTTGGCAGCCTGCGTGAAGTTCACTCCATCTGCCAGTTGCTAGGTGCTGAAATATAAAATGATCTGTGCCTTGGTAGCCCCTGAGCACCAGGGAAGTGATTTGCTTTTGCGAACAAACTGTGTTTTGTGAATCCTAATTATCCTCTTTGTATCACCAGCCTGGCATGGTTTTGTCATTGATCTCTCTCTGGAAGCAGCCGAGGAGACGAAACCTGCAGAGACTAGAGCAACGTACTTCTGTCCAAACAGACAGAGCCCCCACGGACATACTGTATAGATGCTGAAATGCAGCATTTGCTATCGACCCTTTTTCACACATTCAGGGAAAGGTGAAAAATAAAGACACCTGCTGTCCCATTCTATCCTCTAACCGGTGTGCACATGTGAAAAATCACTTCTTGGTTTCAATCATGAGAGGGTTTATAGTAACCACTCGGTGGCCTGTTTTCAGAGCACGGACATGATGTCTGAGGCTCCGAAGACATCATGCCAGTGTAAAAGCGTGTCAGCCCACCTGCCACCCCTCCACCTCGCTGCATCGTCTGGAATTCATTTTTGTTAAAATAGAAGGATAGAGCAGGAATAAAGGGTAATGGGGGGACAGATAGGAAGAGAGAGAGAAAAGCTGAAGAAAGAGAGGTAAAGGAGAGGGAGAATCAGGAAGGTGCATTAATGAGAAAGGGCAGCAGATGTGAGTGACAGTATGATGGAATGCTCAGTGTGATAGCCATGCTGTACTCTGCAGAATGTGTGTGTGTGTGTGTGTGTGTGTGTGTGTGTGTGTGGGGGGGGTGTGCGTGCGTGCAATCATTGAAAAATCACACGCACATGATGCGTGTGTGTGTGTGTGTGTGTCCTTGGCTTTTCAAGGAAGGATACTCGATATAGCCTTATTAGGTATGTGTAAAAATATAGCTGTATTCCTTTAATTTTCCAAGCGATTAATCACAGTCTATCAATTTACTAATTGAATTGAATTATACCATGTAAAACAGAATTACCACATGTCTCTTATAAAATAATGAGAATCTCTTCTTGACATGATACTAATATTATATGATCTGTTTGCCTTGTCTTTAAGAGCGCTATCAGAAGTCAATATTGTGAAATTCAACCTTATTTAAACAAACCAAACCTGTTTTCTGCCCTAAAGATATCCGACATTTTGTTTCGTCAGAGTTTTGTTGCCTAAATCTAACCAAGGAGTTTTTTTTTTGTTGGATTTTTGTTGCCTAATTCTAACCGATAAGTTTTGGTTTGTTTCGTCCTCGTTTTATTACCTGAACCAAAACCAAGGACTCTGTTTTCTTGGATTTTTGCTGCCTTAACCTAGCCGATAAGTTTCTATGTCAAAGCCTGGCCAACTAGGTTTCTTATGTTGGGGTTTTGTGGAATAAACCTCACTTCAGTTTTGTTTATGAGTGAGTATGAAATTTGTACAAAATGTCAGAAATCAAATGAATGTTTCCTCTATTTCTCTAAAGTACCTTACATTTCTATGAACCCAGAGGGCAAAAAAGAGAAACTACACATGAAAAGCAAAAATATTCACAATGTTATTTCTAACATCCTTATTTCAGGGACATTAACTGCGTAACCGGACAAATGCATCGATCCCCTCTATGAACAAAATGCTCCCTTGAGCCAACAAACCAGTCTGGTTTTCTTCGATCAATGAAACAAATTTGTGTTTGGGATTTAGGGTTGCATCATGCAGCTTCCAAAGTACCAATATGACTCTGGTACATGGTTTTCCAATAACAGTATGACACCAAATTGTCTCAGTCCCTTGTGAGCGCACAGCAGTTTGATAAAGTCTCTCTATCATCAGAGGACCCAGTCATATTGTAATGGACTTAATTCATCGTGAGGATGGAACAAGATTGTGTTTGGACTGCATGCAGCACATGGGTGTCTGTATGGCTGAGTTATTCTGCCATTTTTCAGCCGGCGCACATTCCTCGACTCATTGGTATTCCTGTTCATATTAGCCTCCTCAATCAGCATCAGAGAGGCTCTGATTAATAGCAACAGTCAGAGCAATCTCCCAGTGATTCATTAAACAGGACTAGCATGAATAAAAAGGGAGATTTGCTCATATTGCCTCTCAGATTCCATAATATCCTCTGTCGCTGGAGGAATGTGTAATTCATGGCGTTGTTAGTGGCTCTCAGCATGTCCACACATACAGTACATACAGCAGGGTAAAAGCCAATTAACTGGAAAAACTAATGCTCCCAGTTTATGTGTGGGATCTTGATTTAGTCACAAATCTCTGGTAATGAAAATGTAATAGATCTTATTGTTTTGTGGCAATCTACTGCAACATAAGTCTAGATCATTTTCACATCGGAAAGTTTTGTCGGTGGATAAAGTAACATTAAATATTCGTGTCTGTAATGTGTGAGAACATTTTCTAAAAAAAAGATGTGTCCGGAACATTTTGGGCTGTAGAGATATTTTCTTCTATTACAGTTAAATATCTCATATTTATACTGTCTCAGCACTGTAAAGAAAATCACTATAATACACGATCAAATTGGAGCATCCAGTAATGAGACCTAATCTGAAAATGTGAACAGCTCTCCAACGTTGTGTAGTTCGATTCCTGTTGTCACTAATTAGGATAAAACACTGGTGCCAGGATGATCTAGGAATTACATGAAGTGACCATGACCTCTTCACACCACAGTTGCATAGTTGTAGAAGTAACCACTAAAATCATAGCACCAGGCTTTGCAGCTGAAGTCTCTACCAAATCCTCACCGAGTGCCTTCGAGTGGAAAATGTTTTCCTCGCCTATACAAACATTCTTTTGCAGGTGTTTGAGTTCCATTTGAGCCATCTTTGCTGCAATGTGTGTCACAACCATGTTTTTTTTAAACACATACTTCAACCAAAAATATTTCTTGCCCCTTTAAAGAGTGACAAATGTCCGTCTTGAGCTCATGTACATGTTTTTTTTTAACTACTGAATTACTACTGTGGAACTCCAGAACGCAAAAAGAACCAGCCACATATATTTAGCACGAAGCTAATGGCTACTCGTGCATTGTCCAGCTTAACCCTAGTCGTCTTTATCCAACCGTATACTCAGTAATCCACAAACACGTTCATTTCAGCCAAAAAAGTAAGTAACTCAGTTTGGTGAGCAAGTTGGTGCAACTCAGTGCGTTAGCTGGTCTTGCCTGGTGCTACCATGAATGAGCACAGACTAGGAAGGGTGAAAGTTGATTTGTTTTTAGCTCAAATCAAATAGTGGATCACTGAGACTATGACTGGATAAAGAAATATACTTAACAATGCTCTTGAGACTTTGTCAACTGACAGTTTTGGACTGTTTTGCTGTTGTTAGCCCGTAGTCACCATTCATTTCAAGCAAGATACATGTGACTGGCTCTTCCTGAATTCTGGAATCACAAAGAATTGATCCAAGAAGGAAAGTAGTCTTTTTTTACTCAAGATACCCATTTGCAAAAGGGAAAATACAATTTTAAGCTCAAAAACACCATAACTTTCACTTCAAAACAACATTAATTGCCATGTGCTATGATGCTTAACCAATTCCGTGTGTCCACCATGAAAGGATCTGAGTTTTTTTCCGTAATTCTCGTGTATAATTTTAACAGATGTCCCGTCACCAATATGTGTTCACCATTACGACATTGTTGTGTTATCGTGGCAATAGAGATAAAAGAAAATTGCCTTATATGGCTATTTTGATGTCTTAGTCACATCAAGACAACATTTGATATCTATTAGACTTCTAATGACTAGCATGACAAGCAGCGCTACACAACAGCAGGCAATGAGACTCTAATCTTTTTAAATGAGCGCTTTAAAAATAAAAAAAAAAGGTCTCGCAAACGGATTTAGAAGCCAAGAGAGACATCCTCAAAGACTAAACCATTACCACTGGACAAAACCCATCTCCAGAAAATCACCTCAGTTCTCCCATCCACCATATTATCGCGGATTGATTTCTATCAAACATTACCCCTGCAAATGTGCGTGAGCAGGGGCCATCAGGCGAGTGTCATTACTGCTGCTCATTTGCGAGGTAAGAGACTATCGGATGTGACAGGGGCGGAATTAGCTTTGTGTTGGCTCTCTGTCACTCTCAACCTAAACCGCTGCTGGGTGGGGGAGGCATGATTAAAAGGATATATAATTCCACCCTGCACATTAAAGACTCTGTGCCCCACTTCGCCTCCCACCTATGTTGTAGAGAGCACACAAAGGCCGTATAGCCCGCGCTGCTCGACTGTTGTGTAGTGTGTGTGTGATGTTGCAATGGATGTCTAACCTATTTCTAGCCTTTCTTCAAGGTGAGGGCAGATCTGAGAGAGAATGGATGAAAGCATTCAGGTGGAGAGCAAGTCTTATAGAGATCCTGTGTATTGCCTTTTCATTATGGTGCACCAACAAAAATGAATGCAGCCGCCAGCATAGCAAAGCTGATGGCGCCTTTCTTTACACTGCCTCTGTGGTGGTGTCTTTGCACTGAGCAGCCTGCTGTCTCATTGAGCAGTGTTAAAAATCAATAGGCTCTGACCTTACCTCTGTCAGAGGCTGTGTTGAAGACCCCATCAGGAGATCAAGAGTATGTCCTCCTCCATCTCAATACACTACTAACACATTATTTACCAGTTTCAACAAAACCCCCACAATTAATCCGTAAAACTATGTTGCTTACAGGCATGACATTTTCAGCTTTATTAGCACTGCATTATTTCACATTAACTGGTGATTATTATACAGTATCTAGTGCTGCGAAGTGTACAGTGAACATAGCATCTTTTCATGTTTTTTTTTCTGTTAACGCCTCTGAGCTGGGAACATTCATAGGCCAGATGTGTTGTATTTTGGGGTTGTCTGCCCATCTGTCCCATTCTGTTTAATGTAAACATCTTGAATGAGTTCGTTTTAGATTTGGCACAAACATCCACTACGTGTCAGGATGACTTGAAAATATGTCTATTTTTTTTCATCCTTTTCACTCTTTTCTTTTTAACTCTCTTTTTCTCTTCAAAACTGCTTGTGTACCTATTTAATACTATATATTTATTGATGTTTGACGTTTGCTTGACTGTCCACTTTGCTGCAGTAACTAAATTTCCCAGCCGTGGGACAAATAAAGGATTATCTTTAGCTTAACTTGTTTTATCTTATATTATCTCATTGTGTCTTCTCTTATTTTATTGTATCTTATCTTATCTTATCTTATCTAATCTTATCTCATTGTATCTTATCTTATCTTATCTCATTGTATCTTATCTTAACTTACCAAGGTCATTGCCACTTTAAATGAATGCAAGATCTCTAGATTGCCTCTGGGAATCTCTTTAAATTTGCGACAGACATCTGTTGGATCTCATGGATGAACTGAAAACATTTGTGTGGTCAAAGGTCATCCATCCATCCATTTTCTTCTGCTTATCCTGTTAAGGGTCACAGGGGGGTGGGGGTGGGAGCTTTCGGTCAAGAGGTGGGGTTCACCCTGGACAGGTCGCCAGTCCATCGCAGGGCCAACACATAGAGACAGACAACCATTCACACTCACATTCACAGTCAATTTAGAGTATCAATCAGCCTCGTCCCCTCTTGATGTCTTTGGACTGTGGGAGGAAGCTGGAGAACCAGAGAGAACCCACAAAGGAACAGGGAGAACATGGAGACTGCACACAGAAAGATCCTGTGCACGGGACTCGAACCCAGAACCTTCTTGCTGTGAGGCGACAGTGCTGACCACTGCACCACCGATCCTCACTGATCCTCATTAATGTGATATCTCAGGAATGCCTTGAGGAAAGTTCTTGAAATATGACACTAACATCCCCTGGGACTGAAGGATGAACTGATTTTCATTAAGATTTTGTTGCCCAGAGGTCAATGACTCTTTCACCTTACATGAATATGATACCTTCGCAATGTCTCAACGGAACATATTCAAATGTAGCTCAAATGTCCACAGGAACTCAAGACTTTGGTAGTCAGAGGTCACTGTCGCCTCTTATGAACCAATATCTCTGGAACACCTTTACCTCAAATATTATACTAACGTTCACTGGGACTCAATGATAATTTGATGGTCCACAGTGTTTTTATCACATTTATATATTTTTTTTCTACTGTAACCCCACACAAAGAGTGATGGCGTTGTCAGGTTAGAAATCAGGTACAGACAAATTGCAAACATAAATTAAATTTCAGATATATCAGTTATAGTTTTTTAATAAGCTGATTCATGCACAAAAAAAAAAAAGATTCAGAAAAGCCAAAGTGACTTTCAGTTACAAAGAGCCCATCCAGTTTTTCCTCCTCTGCTTTAATATTGCTGGAATGCATCCTTAATGCAACATGCATAATATTTTGGCTGAAAAACGGTGAAGAAATTGTTTCAGGCATCACACAACCCACACAAAATGGCTCGTTTCACTATCAAAATTCCATTCAGTGGGTCTGATAACACTTGGAAGAATTATTTATCCGCTTTCAAGTTAGCAGAACAAAACAGACTCCAACAGCACAAGTCTCTGCTACATATGCTCTGTTTATGGAGCATATGTAGCAGGAACGCAACAACAGACACAAACTCATGACGCTGTTCATTCATTTTAGAGATGTTTTCTGTTATAGACTTGAAGTTTTTTCCCTTCTTCCCCTTGTTTTCTTGAGGCTTTGTGTTCCTATGTTTTTTTTTTTCAGCGTATGCCCTGTTTTATTTCAGATATCACTTCCTCTTGTGTTCAGGTTGTTTTACTTCCTGTAGTTTTACGCCTGTGTGATGACTTGCCCCGCCCTTATGTGCTCCACCCGGGTTTGATTACCTCACCTGTGTCTCATCAGCTTCCCGCCCTTCGTCCTTATCTTTACCCCTGTGAGTTTCTTTTTGGCATCTGTAAGTCTTTCTTATTATGATCAGTCACCGTTTGCTACTTTATCCCTTTAACCTGTCAGTTTGAAAATATTTCTGGCTGTGTTTATTCCACTGACCACTTTTATGGTTAAAAGACCTTGAACTCCTATTCTGGGTGAATTCTGCATTGGCGTCCACATACTTTACCTGGTGGTGATGGGCTTAATGAACACTGTGACAACGTCTTTGGCGAAGACTTCAATGTGACGGACCCTCACTTATAAGAAAAAATGAGGCGCTATAGCTTTAAGAGATCATATTTCATATTTCTGAGATTGGGTTGAACAAGGTTACATGAAAGGATCATGCCGACCCAAGTGGATAACTTTTATTTCAGCAAAGCAGAAGACAGCCTCTCTATGGCATGATAAACTCAGTAGACTGCAACTTTTCACCATCCTGTATTTTACTATATTAATACACACTCTCCAGCGCCGTCTTACCCCCATACTGGACTATATTATACCCATTAGGCTTCTTCCTTGGTTCAAAAGGCTTGTTATGCTTTTTTTTTTGTCTTCTTTCTATTAAAGCATCCTTGGTATTGTCATTGTGGGCATGTTAGCATGCTGATGTTAGCGTTAAACTACAAAGCCCCAAAGTTGCACAGAGCTTGTATACCATTGTCAGCTATTTTGCAAAACATGGTGACAAGTGCATATTAGTACTCATGAAACCCCCTCAGCTTTCCCCAACTACTGTGTTCAATAAATCCCTTTAATCAAGAACCATAAATCCGTTTCATAGTCCATAACAACTTCAACAAAGAAGATCCCCTTCGTGGCTGCGATCATTTATACCTTGTCTACATTTTTAGAGGTGAAATAGATGAATCTGAAAAACAACAACAACAACCTTCCAATCTTATTGTTTAAATAATTTAATTCAGTGGAAGCCAGAGCGGACTTTAACTACTGTAAAACCAGGTGAAAGTGGGTCAGTGTCTAATCACATGAAGATGAATCACACCTGAGAAAGAACAATTTCTCACTGTGTCAGTATTTCAAGTTGTGTAGATGGATAGGGCTACGTGTTGAGAATCCTGTTAATAATTAAGAGGAACCCAGAATATAAGCAGCTCCCTGTTGTGCATTCAACTGCACTGGCACGAAGACGAGCCGGGATAGAGGAGAAGGGGGAGAAATGGTGAGAAGTGCTTATGAAATATGGATATCATGAAAGGAGCAGTCCAGGAAAGTTACCCAGGAAAGACTCATTAATTAGTTTAATGATGCAAGGAACAACTCAAAAACTTGACAACAACAACATGACACTTCCTGAGAAACAGTGTTGTATTTCTGTACCAGTGACAGTGGATTTTGTGTGTTTTTGTACTATGACAGTCTTGTCTCTGTAGACCACTGTTTGTCTTAATACAAGGCTCATTGTCATTCATTACAAGAGGAACAATTACTTTAAGAACTTCCCTCGGTGTGTTTGTCGGAGTCGTGTCATAAAATAGAACACCTAGGTAATCCCTAATGGCAGCTGTAACGTATGCATGATTTCATGCCTGCTGGCGCAGCTATTCCAAGAGCTATGATAAGCATCCCAGCAGTGATGTTGTTGTCCCAGTGAGATTCAACCCGGAATCTCAGACATCTAAATGCAAAGGTTTTACATAAACCCTGATCAAATAAAATACGGGAAAAAAAACTTCTCTTGTGAGCAGGGTATTGTGCGGCGTTTATGTTTGCTGCTAACGGCGTTGCTGCTTTGAGCCTTTTTTGAGGGGTGCCAAAGAAGACCGGTAAAAAAAAAAAAAGAACAAGTTTGATCTAAACGTGAACTGCCATCATGAATATTTACTTAATACTCCAGAAGGCTAAAGCACCAGGATGCCCTTTGACTCCTGTTATATTAACTTGAAATGAGTGCATTAGGAGCTACTTGAGTTGTTTCATGCCAAATGTGACACGCTCTGCTGAGCAAATGACTGCTAGACATTCACCGGCCTCTGTTGAAGCCTAAACCACAATATTAAGATTTAACATCAAGTTGGAGGAAAAGACTGTTTTGTATTCCCTCTAGCCCGACTGAAGACCAGCATCATCCAAACTAGTGGGGAGAGTAGCACGCTATCAATGGGCTGACTGGCCAACTGGCTCTGGCGTTCAGCTTCAAAGAACCGCCTGCAGGCATCGTTTCTAATATTGTCTCAGAGACTGTGTTTTTCACAAAACTACTGATGCATGAGTGGCCTGGAAAAACAGAGGGCCAACATCAAAAGTGCTTTTGAAGTGTGTGGGGTTTTTCTTTTTTCTTTTTTGTCAGACCACAACTAAAAGTTTCCACCTGAATCCTGATTAGTGTACAGTCATTATCTGAAGGAGGTGAATAACCTGTGTGATGACACCACATCATATTTAAACAGATTCAGAGGTTAGCAGAGAATGTGCTGCTTGTTTTTAGCAACAGGGTGATGTTGACTGAGCTGTTAAAAAAAAAATGGGGGGGGGGGGGGTTCAGAGCACCTCCTTTATCACCAGGGTGAACAGCTGTGTGTGTGATACGTGTCTGGCTTGTTAATCCACAACCACAACAACCATATCAAAGCAAAGGATATGTCTAATTGTATCATCATTCAGCCTGAGTACACAGCTTGAGCTTTGTGTAGACACCCCCCCCCCACACACACACACACACACACACACACACACACCCTCACTAGACTTTCTTTCACACATACTATCCACATGCACGTAGCATTATGTAACCCACGGGTTGGGTGTTGCAATGAGAGTGGTCCTCCATAGGGGATGTGTAAACAGCTGCAATATCAGTGCTGGGTACGCTGTTATCATCACAGCATAACACCAGACCCCAGGCATCTTCTGCAGCAGTATGAGAGAGAACACACTCAAAATCATTCCTTCAAGTATCTGGTGTACTTGCAACCGCAGATGTGATTTGAATATGTGCAGCAGCCCTACTGTTGTTGTGTGCGAGAGAGACAGACATGAGTGTCAGCTCTGCACTCGGGGAAATGACTGGTCTGTCACGCCCCGCTTGACTTCTGTCTTTCATCCCTTCAATCCTCACCATGTTGTTTTCTGACTGTCACTTTGGATTGGCCTCATACTACACTAAGCCTCTGCTCATATCTAATTGGAGAGACCCAGCAGTCCATGGTGTTTTCCAGTAGAACTACTTTGAAACTTGCCATCTGACATTTTTACATGAAGCAGCACCGTTCAGTATTATCCAATGACCATCCCTCTCTGTGTTGCTACTATTTGAGCAGTATTTGTTCATTAAAGCAGTATTATGCAATTTTGCTCAGCGGCATCCCTTGCTGATACAGCTGGTCAAATAACTGACACAGGCACATTCATCTGTTATTTTAAAGAAATTGGCAGAATGCTACACGATTGTGACCAAATTAGGAAGTGATTTTAACAACATGATGGGGGTAAATAGACTTTTATATTTTTACTTTTGCTCATCACAACAAGTTATGTGGGTCATCTTGAGTAATTAGGCTGGGATTTCTAGAATGAAGCACTGCTGTTTAGATATTTTGATACATTTCTATGGCACATTGAGCTAAAGAGAAACAGCCCCCCTTCACAGCAGCCATTTTCCAGGTCACGGGAGGGTAAACAGGTGTAACTAATCAAATGAATTATTATTCTATTTAGTCGTTCCAGAACCCTGGCCCATCTAAATGGAACGGGGCCATTATTAATGTTTTTAATTATACCTGGGTTTTTCCTGTCAGGACCTGTCAGAAGGCAGATATCACCATGGCAAAGATCACCAAATAAATGAATGAATAAATAAATATATAGATAAATAGTTATCAATGCAGGTGAAAGGAAAACATTTTTAAACTGATCCTTTTAAATCGCTAATGTGTAACTGTGATATATAAATTAACATTCTTACGTTCAAGTCCGTGTCAAACAAGTTCACACCATAGTCATTATTCTCATCACCAGATGAGCTAAATCTCTGCATTTTACAGTATATGGAGTTCCTAATTTTTTTCCCCCAGTGGTTACATTAAGAAAATAAGAATAAACATTTTTGTCTGTCCAATTAAAAACACCATAAAAAGTCCCCATGACAAACAGCTCGCCTGTCACCTCTCACATTCAGGATGAATTTAATAGAACCTCTGTCCTCGTTATTTCTCTTAATTACAGAAGTGCTGATGTAAAGGTTACATACTGTTGCTTTAAACTACAAAAAAAAAAAAGAAATCTCATAATGCTGCTTTACAATGAAACCGGTGGCCAATCTTCAACATGTCGTTATCCAGTTGTCTCTGCGGATGATACCAATGGGGTGTAATACGGAGCAATATTCAGTTATTTACGTTTTTACACCCCTGTTCACCGGAGCTGTGGACATTCCTCAGATGCGACAAAGGATCGATCCACAAATGTGAAAAAAAAAATCTTCTCAATGTTGATTTTCCAGTTATTACACCCTCTAAGTCAAGCTGTTTTAGATACAGCCCAGAAGCACAATTTCTCTTGTATTTGTCATGTCATGCATGGGCGTACCCACTCGTGTGCCAACAGATGCAGACACACATATACACACACATATTCACACAAGAGAAGGCAGTTAGAGTAGGGCCAGGACATTTGTCACTCTGGCAGGCAGGCCTCCCATTCTCTGGGTTGGTGGCCTGGTTTCTGTATGGGGTGTGGGCACCTCCCGCCTGTGCTGCCTAGTAACTGTCAGATCCAGATTGTGATTTATGCAAATTGGCAGGGAAGGGCTTGTGGGTCAGCCATGATATGTGGTAAGACTATCATTGGGACAGTGAACAAAGGCAAGTCAACAGAAGCGGTCATGGTGTATATTGAGCCAGGGACAGTGTCTGCTCCTGGCAAGTGCAGAAACTGGTACATAAATGATGAAATTATGCATGAAACTACATGTTGGGTCATAAATGATGTTGGAATTTGATCAAAAAATAGGTCAGAAACTAACTTCTATAACAGTAGAACAATTCCTTTTGTTTATAATATAACAAGACAGAGAGATCACAAATTAAATGTGATCAAAGAGAGACATATGCATTAGTGGAATCAAATACTGTAACTTTGCACTGAAAGAACATGGCAGTATGTAAATAATCAGGGACAACTTTGGGTTTTGTTTTAACAAATAAATACAAAAATGAATAAAAGTATTACAAAGACTAACTTGTGAATAGAACAGCTACTGAGTTGTTATACTTTGGTTCAGGGGTTCCCAAAGTGAGGGATAGGACCCCTGGAGAGTCTCAAGACATAGATGGTGGGGAGGGGTGTGTGTGCAATATATTCTTTAAGATTTCAAAAAAAATATTGAAACGTATCAAAATTGTTTATAAAGATAAAACTAGAACAATATGCTCTATGAAATAGCAGTTGTCTTTTTAAATGTGGCTGTTTGCCTATTCCACGTGAACCCCGCCTCTTGCCCAATGTCAGCTGGGAGAGGCTCCACCCGTGACCTATTAGTGAGTGCAACCACCTCTGGCATCTTTATTTTGGGGGTCCTGACCTTTCTGAAACCCCTGCTTTACCCAAATCTGTTGCAATATCAAAAATTGTTATGAACCATAACAATACCCGAGCATCCAGCATAACTGCAGAATAAATACGAGCAAACATCCCTCTTGACCCTCCAGTGTCTCTTCCGAAAGACAAAATAGGAATCAATCAATCAATCAATCACGGCTACTGCCAACTGCTGGACTGGAGTCTGTCCCCAAATGGTTCTCTCACAATCAAACACCTGCTCACTTTGTTCCCCTAACACTTAACATGATTACTTGTGTGCGATCTGGCTCTGTCCACCCATACAACACTTCTGGAGGGAGATAACTAATAAGCAATCTAATATATTGGACCGCAGCATTCAGCTCCCTCCATCTTTCTGTCTCTACGCCTCCACAAAGCAACTGTCGCCAATCACCTCACCCAGCTGATTGTTTTACATATCCAATCTATAGACACAATCATTTGTGATTGGAATGAATAGAATAGAATAAGGCAGTCTAATCCAATAATCTAATCAACTGTACAGATTGGGCGTTGCTGGTTTGCCGGAGCTTCCTCCCATCTGCATGATCATTTGACCTCGGGAGACTCAAACGACTCACTAACAACTGTTGATGCAGCAGCCTAATGAACCCGAGTGGTGTCAATGACCTTGTTAAGGACCCCACAGAGGTTTAATACACCTGCCGTTCAGTCCCCAGAACTGGAGACACCCCTTGGATGAGAGGCGGAATGTCTTCAAGAAACTGCATCTGAGACTAGTTGACCCGTTTCTCAGACTGAGAGTTCAATGGTTTCGTAAGAAAGGTCAAATGTTCTTTTACCTTATTCTTGCTTTTTGAACTTCCTTTATCTGTGCCAGAAAAGAAAATGTTGGAAGATATGTAATTCTGGAAAAACTAGAAATTCCTAATTACTGTTTGTTTGGACATCTGAAGCAAAATTTGGTGAAATTTACTCAAGGCTTTCTGGAAATATCGCATTCGAGTTGACTTTAACCTCAACCGTTGACCGCCAAATCTTTTTGATTCGTCCTTGAGTCCCAGTGGACATTTGGGCCAAGTCTGTGGCAATTCCCTTCAGTGATGAGATGGACAGATGGTCGGATGGACAACCTGATATCGTAATGCCTCCGGTCTATATCTAAGGCATAAAAATTAGATTAGAAATTAGATGTTTTGGCTACATTTTGTTTTTCCTTACATCCAGGTGATCCTGTTGATCCAGGTGATCCAAGTGGTTTAGGGCTAGGAGTATTACGCCGTCCGAAACAAACAGTTGGTCTTTCCATTTAAACGACTGGGCACTTGTGGTGGCTGGCATCGTTTAATTAGTGTGAATACATTAGGGTGGTGTGAGAGCTTGCTACCTGGCAGGGGTTGGATCTATGCAGGGACTGCACCAGCGGCACTCCCAAGCCCTGCTGTAATGACCCTGCCAGGCTGACACAGCACCCCCACCTGAGGGACCACTGCGACTTTCTAGTGACAGATGGAGCCCTGCTAAGATGGTGGAGCTAGGCTGGATGACTGCAGGCTAACAGAGCAACCCTTAGAGCAGCCGCTCTGCCAGTAAACCAACATGTCTTTGTGTTGGCTCTCCTTTTGCCTGGTAAGTCATGTAATTGTGGGTCTGGATACACTGCCAAAGCACTAAATACATATTTACTCCATCATCATTTGGCCTCAGTGGCTTTGTTGCAATTGGTTACATGGTGGATGGCTGATCCGTAGGTTCATTTACGGTGCATTTATCATATAGTTTAATCCAAATTATCAGACGGAATTACCCAAAATGGGCCAAACATTTGTGTATTTTTAAGAACGCACAAAGTTTTATAACAATAAGATAATAATATTGTTTGGTTTTGATGTGTTAAATTCCTGTGCATGAAACAGAGTAATCAACCAGGGCTTTGAGAGGTACTTGATTTGAAGAAGAAATAATTCTCATGACACACATGACAATAGAGGGTTCACTCACTACCTCCACAATTAACAAACACCTTTGTCTACTGAAGGAGGAAGGAACTGGAACCCAAAAAGAGGACTTTTAACTTTCTGTATGTCACACAAACACTTTAAGCAGAGTCTCTGAGCTGATATTAATTATGTTGTTTTTTTTCTTATTTATTAGAAAGCCAGAGTTTCATAGGTGTCTCTCAGCTAAATCCTTCCCAAATCTCATCCAGGGTGAACTGAGCATTAGCATCAGCATGGTGACCTCTAACTGCAGTTGAAGGTTCCCAGCTGATTAGACAGCGTCTCTGATTTCTGTGGTGTTTAAAACTCAACTGTCATTTCTGTCAATCTAACTTCTATACCTGATGTTGCTGTTGTGTCATTATTTATCCATCATGATGTAAATACAAGTCTCCAACCCATGTATTGCTGTTAGGTCTTGTTAACCTGGAGGAACAGCACACTAGCGGCCACCGCTCGGATGGTCACGAGTACACAGATTCATTTTTTTTTAGGGAAAAAAAAACCCCAAAACAATATGTACATTTTTTTTTACACAAATTTTAGAATAATTTAGCATAGCAACAGACAGCAGAGGGATATGGATAAACTCAAGGTCACAAGTCACAAATTCATGGATCGGTCAACATTTTATTGATCTCCTTTTTTCCGTTAACCTGCAGCTTTTGTAGTTTTGCCTCTGATGACCAGCACTGCTCTGGTGTTTGAGACTGCATCTTTGCTCTAGTTTGTGATCTGATCTAATCATTAACAAGTTAAAGCTCCTCTATCGCACGCCCTCAGGCAAAGACTAGCAACGGTGAGAACAAGGGAAATGAATATGACAGTTGTCATAAAAAAAGAGGAGAAAAAGAAGGGATTAGAGGCCGCCATTAATGGGCACTGTCCATGTGCCATCCAGAAATGCTTGAATCTAATGGGGGACAAGCATGCACAAGCTCCTGAAGGTTGTACAAGCTATTATGCTGCACAGGAGTCTTTGACAGGCAAGGTCGTATTGGCAAACAGACATGAGGAGCATTATAATATAATGTTCTGTATTCTGTGCGACACAGACCCTTTTAGCTAAGACAATATCAATCTTCTTCCATAGCCTTGATAATCCGAGCTGTGCGGGAATAGGTGTGGTTCTAAAAACTACAACAGATGGCTGAATTGTTCCTCCTTATAATGTAATAATACTATAGCAGTTACATACAGTTCCTATCCATACTATCTTTTCTTTTTTTTTTTTTCTCCAGACAAAGAGAAAAAGCAGTGGGAGACAGATTTCACTTGAACCCGAAGCCAACAGAAGGGAGCTCCTTTGAGCGGCTAACAAAAGCAGATGTGATGGGAGGACTCTGCCAGAGAGGGTGGCTGTAACAGTTTGCTGGGTGTTTCTGGTGTTCATTTCAGTCACTCCGTGCAAGCTGTGCACTGCTGTCAGGGGAGCCGTTATCTTGATTGTGTATGTGTGTGTGTATGTGTGTGCGTGCGTGTGAGTGTGTGTGGAAGAGTGAGCACCTGAGCTCTGTAGTGAGAGGGGAATACGATTGCCATGGACACAGGAGATTATTATAGGATGTAAACACTTCCATTTCTGAGCATTTTTCAGAAACTATTAAGTTTGTTCAAGTAACAAAGGCTATTTAAATTCTAAGTACCTCTCCACTTAAAAATGTCCTCCCACTGCGAAGTGTTTGAGCTTGACTGTGCAATGATGTTTGTGCCGAGTTTGACAATCGAAGGCTGTTGTCACATTTTTTCGTGAAAATTTCTGAGTATGATTTGTGACACCGTTAATCTTTTGGAAGCTGATCCTGGTGTAAAAGTCAACAAACGCAAACATAATTGTGGAACTCTGAAATCTCCGGGTCATAAGTGATGAGAAGTAAGAGACATTTTCTGTCCAGCAAACTTGTGAAATGAAAAATCTATATGTATGTATGTATGTTTCATGTAAAATTTTAATGCATATGTGGCATTTGAAGGATTTTAATATGGCAATTATATATATTTTTCTGTGTTTTAAAGGGTATCCTTGTTATACTTTGCAAATATCAAGCATTTGCCTCACTTGCATCCCTTACAAATACATTTTAGGTATTTTTTTTATCCATTTACAATCCTTCTCAGACAATTCTCTTTTTTACACTCACTAATAGAGTCTACTTCTGGCATATGGTAAAGTGTTATCAGACAATATGTTCCTCCTTTGCTGATTGGAAAGCAACCCACCCTCCTCCACAGTGAATCCAATTTATATATTGAGGGAGGTGACAAACTATCCTGCCTGGCGCCAGAGTAAAGAGTGTGTTCAGATACTTTGCACCAAGGGACAGATAGATTAGATTTAATAGCGTCAAAACTGGAACCTCTCCGCTTTCCATATTGTCCAATGACTGCAAGCTAACAGGCCAAGACTCGTTTCTGCCAAGAGAAGGCACCATATGATGAGTGTATAGTAGAGAGAGAGGGAAAATGATGTCCTATTTAACTTGATATCATCTTCTACCAGTGCGAAAGCGTATAGAAGTAAACTTTGGTAGTGTTTTTTTTTTAAAATAAAAGCTGCCATTCTGGACTGAATATGTCAATGGAAACAGCCCTTTTCAGAATAACGGACAAGATGATATAGAAAGAGTGGGTTTGTCACGGCCTTTATGAACATTACTACTCTTGTGTCCTGGTTCTCCATTGCTCGTTTTGTTTGTGTTGTCAGTTTCTGTTTTATTTTGGATCATACCTCCTTGACTTGTTACTTCCTCTCTTCATCTGTTTACCACCATTTTTTCAGTTTTACACTTGTGCTTCTTCCTTGCCCTCGTGTTCTCTCAACTGTTTTGTGTTGTGTCATTATTAGATTCCATATTTAACCTCTTCAGACTCACATTTTTTCTGCCGGGCAATTTATTTATTTATTTTTTAACTAATCCTGACTCCTCTCCAACATAAACACAAAGTGGAAAAAACACATTTTGCTAACTTGTGTTTTTTTTCTTTTCATGTCCATTCCAATGGACGTCACGACAAGACGGGCATAAAAATGTTTGAAAAAAGTTCAGAAAAATATGGCTGAGTTTTCCCACATAGTAATCCATCAGGTATGGCGTAAACATCAGGAACTGTATATTTGCATGTTTTTGGGTGTGTGTAAGGTTCTGAACATGCACATGACCTTGGTAGGTGTATCACAGTGAGGGTAGGGAACAGCAGTGAGGTCATCACCAGGAAAACCCAGAGCCTATCAAGGTCATGTGCATGTTCAGAACCTTACACACACTCAAAAACTTGCAAACATACAGTTTACGCCATACCTGACGGATTACTTTGTGGAAAAACTCAGCCTTATTGTTCTCAAGTTTTTATGACATTTCACGCACATCTTGTCGTGTCAGCATTGGAATGGACATGAAAAAAATACTGATAAAAACACAAGTTAGCAGAAATGTGATCCATTAGCTTTCACATCTTGTCAGTGTAAGTTTTCTGCCAGCATCATTCCAAAATGGTAGTGATAAAAACCTCAGCCCCTGGCTGTGCTTGCTCCTATTTTATTTTGAAATCTACTTACCTTGTGGGTCTTTTTTTAAACATCCTGTCTATCTCCCAAATCAGCAGTCTGCTCTCCTGCGTTACCACCTGTTGTATTTCATTCCAGTTGATTTTATTTTTGCTATTATTTTGTCTTACATTGACATTTTAGTTACCTGTTTTGTTTCGAGGATTCTACTTTTTTTTTTTAGTTAAGTTTATAAAAGAATCAACAGTCCCTGCGAGCTGATGATTTCTTACATTTAGTCCACCTGTCTCTGATCAAAGCCTGGTTGTGAGGAAATGCAGAACTAAAGCACAAGTAGAACACAGGATTACTTTCCTGCGGGGTTGTTTGATCATCTGTAAATGTTTCTGGGTGCTTGTGTCTGATTTGAATGCGTAGAGAACTGTTGAGATGGAGAGTATAAATGTGCTTTATCCTCTCCTTGGTTTTATCATTCCACTCAATCATCAGCTGCAACAATCTTCCTGATTTTTCTCTCTGTCCCTTCATCCATCATGCCTCCCTCCCTCCCTTCACCCCTCTGACTCCCATCATCCTCTCGCATCCTCCTTTCTATCCTTGGACCTTCTCTCTGCTGGTAGACGGTGTCTGCGTGGGATGAGATTAGCTCAGCGTGACAGGCTCTCAGGAAAACCTCGGAATATGCCTCAATGCTACCACCACTTTTTTGTGTGTGCTTTTCTTGTTTTTTGAGAGAAATAGAGATAATTTACTCTTGATCGGCACACCTTTAATTACGGCTATTTTAATAGATCCCCGTTTATGTGATGCAAATTCAATCCCGCAGTGTATTTCACTGGTTAATGTTGCCAAATGAACGAAAAATTAAACTTTATGAAATTTATTCTGACATACTCTCTTTGCATAATTTAGTCTTAGAAGAAACAGATGTCAGGAGCAGGGAGTTACACGGGCGCATCAGGCCGAAGGACTTACATCAACAAGAAGTGAGAGTGAACTGGTTGTTCAGTTGCTACCAAGGTGCAATTTAATGGAAAAATGAGCAAATATGAATGGAATTCCCTCTTGATCATCTCATCTGTCTGAATGTGGTTCTCCACTGTTTCCACTGACATATTCAACGCTAGCTGTTCTGCGTCGGACTCAATTTAGCGCTAAAAAAAAAGGGGTACGAGAACAATTTTGTGAATGAGCCTCAATGTTTTTGTCATCCTTCTAATGACAGTCAAAGAATTTAAATGACAGATTTAAAGATACGCGGTCAAATAAATGAGAAGTGTAACAAAATCTTTTAGAAATACTGCAAAAACATCCCCTAAAAGACTTTTTTAATTTATTTATTTTTTTTAGCAGTAATAGGAATCTTTAATGAGTCGAAAACTTTGGTTCATTTTGTGTTTATCACTGAACCATCGCATCCCCACGCAGAGTTCAGCTCCTATGGAAACCGACTGCTGTTACCACACACAACACTTAACACTCAATCCTAAGAGCTGGAGTCCATTTGAAGATGAGGATTAGGGACAAAAAGCTATTGCACTTCCCCTGAGGGAATTATCTAGCTCTTGTAGCTTTGGTATCACATTGTTAGTGGCAGCCATATGCACATTAATCACCTGTGAATCTGTTGGTCTCATATTGTGAGGACCCTGCCTGCACGCTCGTCCTGTTGTCTCTGTACCCTTGAGACGTCCTTGGCTGAGAGTGTCTGCTCTGTGTGGATGTAATCCTGGTGATACATGGTAAACTCCTGACCCGACTGCTCTCTGGCCTCTCTGTTAGATGCTATTATGAGGGCCTCTAATTGCTGCTGACATTCATTTACCCACTAAGGCTATCGCCTTCCTCATTACAGGACTGACTTGTGTCTCCAGGCTTTAGTTTGAGCCACAATGGGGTGTGTGCATCAGCATGTGTATTTTAACCAGAATCCATTCAATAAAGTCCAGTAAAAGGTAACCATGCTTCTGCTTCTATATCCAGTAAGACTATTTCTAAACAACTACTCCTCCTGTATAATGAAAGCAAAGTCTCAATCCTCCCTCCCCCCTGACTGAGCAATCCAAACCCTCCAGCTTTCTCCCTTGCATGTCTTGTAAAGCAGGAAGCATCTTATCAGCAGTCGCTCAGAACGACAGCATTCACTGTATGTGCAACTGTGCCACAGCTTGATTACACAGTGACTTATCATCCAACAGCATGACAGAGACCCACCTGCGCTCTGCCGTGTAGCACCTTGGTTTCAAGGAGCACGCCAACTTTGGTCAAAATTGACTGAGTTTCTCTCCTCTCCGCAGCCAGAGAAGGAGATAGATACTCCTCTCCTGTATGTGCTGCATTAGGAAGCTGTGACCAGCTGACAGCTAATTAGCTAAACCCGATCCATTTGATATCGTCTGACAGATGTATGCTAACACCTTCCACCCTCTACCATTTATTGTGCTAAGTTAACTAGCTTTCAGCTGGTCTCCGTGGGTCTCAGCACACAGTCTGACTCTGCGCAGCCACATGATGGGTTGTTTATTCTCTATTATTTCTAAAGCAGATACACATTTTTGCAACTTTGCGTCAAATTTTCAGACTCGGATCCAATCATAACGAGATGCACAAATATTACAACTCTGTCATTTCGATCCTCGCCTCTCTTTGCTGGCTATTTGGGGGATTCAATTCTCCTTAATGTTTTTGGGATATTAGAAAATGGAAATCAGAGCTGCTATCTATGCGGGGTCAGGCTGTGCCTGTTTGTGATTAAGGAGGAGAACGATCTGCCCAGTTTATCTGATGCAGTGATAAGGTAGCAGGCACAACACAAGAACAAAAGAAGTAAAGAAAAACAGTTATTATGTCATACATTTTTATTTTTCCTGCAGGGATTGTCTTAAAAAGTATTGATTTTTAATACTTTATGTTTTAATTAGGTGTTGTATGAATGATTAATAATTTTTTACTGACTTCACTGATCAGTTTTGAGGAATTTATTTCTGAATCTTTAGAGTTGTCAGGCTTATCAAACTGCTTGTGTTTATCCTCCTCTTGTTTGATGCTTGCTTTTTGGTTTTTGACAAAAAGAACTTTTCATTTTGAACATTTATCCTCTGACCTTTTTTCAACAACATTTTTGAATAACTTTGCTATTCCGCTCTGCTCTGCTGGATTTTAATGACTTTCAGCTCCGTTATATTGCTGCATCTCTACAGTTTTTAGCATTTGTAAAACTAAATTTGTGCATATTTGCTGATTTCTTTTTCTTTTTTTGGGATGATTGCCTCCTTTCCCATTACCAGCAGGCAAGTCATCCTTTTTCATAACTTTTACATCAGAAACATGAACCTGGTGAGAAAAAAAGGATGCCTCTTCACATCATCACTTGGTGTTCCTGTGTCAGCTCATTCATGTAATACACTGTTCATTAAATCTAAGTTTTAACAACTTTATTTGTGGCTTGCCCTCAGCAGGCCTGTGGGTTCGATAGTGGCCAGCAGCTAGTTAGCATTTGAATAACTGTGTGATGTCGTGTGTTGCCTGTAAACTGTATGAAATAATATGTAGCCATTGTGTTTTTTGGACTACGTGCACAATTTTAGTTATTCGTCCAGAAATGAATACAGATTTTTACCCTTTTCAAATTAAGACAGAAGCTAGATGTCAGCAGGTGTTAATAGGGTTTGTCATGGGCGAAAGGATTTTCTGTCCTGCAGTAAACGGCTGACAGAAAACAACGGAGACAAGTTATTGGATAGTTTAGGAACTAAAGAGCCTGATATTTCACTCAGGGGTTGTTGCTGAGTCAAAGAAAGCCACAAGAAAAATCACCAAAGATTAAGCAATGGCTGCTCAAGGATTTTCTGGAAGGCTAAAGTGCTAATATTTTGTCAAAACGTTCTCTTTTAAGCTTAATTAATCGATAATATATCTATAATGTGTGTCTGTCGGTTTGTGCTGCAACCAAGTGGCCTAAAATAGTTTCAGCTACGTACGGTAGTTTAATCATTAGGGACAGAAGCACTGTTGTTAGCTCTTTTTATTGATTATAGATGAAAATGTATTATCGCAGACGACTTACTTTTCTATTAGTCTTCTAGACAGTACAGGAAACTCACATGTCTTTGTTAATGACTTTGTAACGGAGTAGCAGTTCAATAGTTCGTCTCAAAAGCTCACAAATTATTTACACAAAATCTTATCAACCAAAAACAAGAGATCATTTTATACAAATAGTACATCTATGTGTGCGGTCTAAATGAAGACCCAGTCAAAGCACTGTGACTATTTGATGCGATGCTCTCCACGTGATACCGTGTGTGTGCGCGCGCACGTGTGTGTGCGTGTGCGTGTGCGCATGGGTGCGTGCATGAACTTCTCCAAGAGGGCCATTTGGAGAGCAGCAGGTCAATACGCATTCATAGAGAGTGCATTTCCCTGAATGCTTCAACAGTCTGTAAAGCCTCAGTGCCACTTTCCAACATATTCTGCTTACCGCATTAATCCATCCTACAAAAGCGTCATTCTGTGCTTGGAGAGAGGACACTCACGCACACACAGACACAGCAGAGGCCTATAGACACACATTTTCACAGCCTCAATGGCAGAAAATCTATAGCCCCTTTCTGGGAGGAGGAATTCCATTAGATAATAGATATGGAATCCATCTCGATTCCCCACCTTATCTTCTCCCGAGGTGAAGGATCAATACTGGGGCTTCGGCTCAACTGCCAACAATAACAGGAAATTGATGAGACAGAGAAAGCAGCGCGGAGGTCCAGTAATGGCACTTTCTTGGCTATTGCTGTGATGTAAATCAGAAAGGGAGAGTTAATTGGTGAGAGGTTGCTTATAGTAATGAGGAGGAATGATGGTTAGAGTTCATGAACCAACACGTGGAGATTAGCTTGTTGATTGTTTGGAAAATCACTGTTGAAAATGAACACAATTACATGAAAGACAAAAGAGTGACAGCTCCCCAGATCATGCACAGTTATCTGAATAAACGGGTTATCTGAACATTACACGTGCACACACGAATGGGTGTGCACGGAATAATGGGATCTAATTTTCCACTGAGCTATGGTGGTTTCCTGGTGGAGTTGCCAGGTGCTGTGTTTACAGAGATCGTTGCCCGGCAACACATTCCAAACAGTATTAGGATATGAGGACAAGGGAGCAGTGGTGAGGTGAGTGTGGGGTCAGGTGCTCTATATAAGCCCAGATACTGGCATGCTGATACTGCTCACTGAGGGACTTGGGTGGGGCCTTTCTTACGTAAGGATGAGTCATTTTATGTTTGTGTACAGGAGGTCCCAAATGTGGCAACATGTGGGTGGGTGGTGGTTGTGAAGTTTACAGCTCACTGGCCATCAAGGTCCAGAGTCCGTTCTCGCTGAGATATTTGCTAAGCTAAAACGCCGCTCGTTGCGTCATATCACAGAGGGGTGTCTGTAAAAGAACAAGAGATCACTGTAAAACAGCAAATAGTGTGTTTGTGCTGGAGGACTCTTTTAAATCCTTGATGTGGAGACAAACATTTACCAAATGGACGCCACATTTAGCCATCGAGCATCTCTGAAGGACCATTTGGGCTCTTGCCATTACTCATACTTGATGGAGTGGAAAACATTACTTTCTTTATTTCTGCAACCAGGCGCTCATCATTATCATCATCTAGCGACTAGACTCACTCACAACACACTCAAGGCAAATGTGAGAAGTCACGAGTGTACCTGGTCAGTGCGCGTGTACACCCCCCAACCCTCCCACCCCACAATTACTGACTAGCTGCAACCAGCAGGTGGTGCTGTCATCTGTGTTTCATTTGGTGTGAAGCTTTTTTTTTTTGTGGTCTCTTCTGAGTGTTGCTGCACTCTGGAGAAGATGAAGCAGATGAGGCCATTTTAGATCATTTAGATACACATGATTACAAGTTGTGAGGAACACACTTTTCTCTCTGATCTCCACGGTTGTCTCCCAGAGCATTATCTGCAGTAATAGAGTCAGATCTTCACGGACAAATCCCTTTAATGTCATCCACAGCGCCCAGGGGAGACCACCCTCATTGTGAGCAGGGTGGTGGGAGCTAATTTCATCCCACACAATAGACTCATCTTTAAGGCTGCCTTGTTAGATCACACTTTGTGTGTGTGTGTGTGTGTGTGTGTGTGTGTGCGTTAGGGGGTGACTGTACTTTGTGAGCATTGCCACTCTGGGGAATTAAGGTCATGTTTTTATGTCTCTTGAATACTAATAAGTGAAGAATGGATCTTTTCTTTTCATGGACACAATAAAATCAGCCGGCTAAACTTCACAAGATAAGACAGAATGTTCTCACAGATAACATCATGCAAAAGTTGTCCAAAGGGGAAAAAATCAGTATCTGATGTTTGGTTTTGATTGAGTATTGAGTCTTTGTTGTGGAGCCACTCTTGGCTCACACTGCCTTTTGCTCTCTCTCAAACCATGATGTCATCTGTGGGAAGGTATTTCTCTCAGACACAACCTGTCTGCTCCTGTCAGGGGCCACAGTAACTCGAGACGCCTTAAAAGTCTGGGAGTGAGTACCGGTCACTTGCAGACAAGGGCGTTATTTATTTTTCCTGGAGGAGATTCAATACCTCCTCCCGAGACTCGAAAACTCCGAGCTCCGTCCTGAACTCTGAGGCACAAAGCACTTGGCCTTCAGAGACATCAGAGAGGTTGTGAGCTCAGAGTACTTCGGAGTACTAAAGAGCTGAATATATTAATCACTGGTGATGTATTAATCTCAGAGATCTGACCAAGGCTCTGGAGTCGTTTGCAGGATGTGTTTTTGTTGAATGGATAATAAGTACACGTAGTTATTTTTTTTATTGCTGTGCAAATGTTCTGCTGCCCCTTTACTAACACTCAAGATATGAAAGAAGTCAAATCGCGCATGATTTACACTTCATACAAACAACATTTTGAGCGACCTGATTATTTAGGGAAGCCCCAACCTAATCTGGCTGCCATTTTTAACAGATCAAAATCACATACTTTTATTCAAAGTCAACTGTCACGCATACCTGACGCTATAAATCTATCAGTTGATCGAGAGTCAGTCCGTTTTTCAGGTATAAAACTCAAACATTTGCAGGCTTAGATTTAAATATAAGGGTTTGTTCTATTTTTGGTGGGTTAGGGTTAGTTAGTGTATATAGTTTATAGTAAGTTAATATGATTTGTCCTTTGGTTTTGCACTGTTAGATGTTTATTTGCTTGTAATTTGAAATAATGCAGAGCTATTTTATAGTCACATTTAGACTTTGGATGAATAAAAAAACCATAATGTACTAGAAGCATGCCCTTGGAAACTGTATCAAAAATGGAAAATACAACAATCAGATTGGGAGTCAATGTTGGCAGATGCCCAATTTTGAATAATTTGGATCAGAGGCCCCTAATTTATGATTATTCTCACAGAGCACCATGTACACAAGGTCTATCCACAGTCTATTTCAACGGTTAATTTTATCATAGACACCAAAACTGACACTTCATGAAATGTTCTTACACACAAATGTGTGAGAACCTTTTTAACCATAAATTTAGTCTTACAGCCAGGAAGCAAAGCCTGAAATCTGTTTTGTTAACACTTTACTCCTGACATCTATTGTGTATCTCTTGTAACATTAAAGTCTTTGCAATCGGGGTGATTGCCACTTACAAGAGATACACAATAGATGTCAGGAGCAAGGAGTTACAAATAGCCATCAGGCTTTGTTTCCGCTCTCTAAGACTAAATTGAGGGTAAATTGAGGTCTTTAACTGCGAAGAAAACATTTGTTCATTTCATGAATGAAGCCCCAATGAGTGTGACATTTATGAAAGGAGCAAAAAGCACTGACTGTAAATGTATCTGTACAGCATTCTAATAAATGGTTTTTCATGCGGGTATCTTTGTGCTTGAAGCGTTTAATGTGAAAAACTGAGCGATGGCTCTCAGCCAAAATCTGCTCCCAAGATCTCACACCAGTCGAACTGCTGGAACGAAAGATTTGAGATACTAAAAGGACGCTTTAAAAGACATACCTTTCATCCTAAAACACATGAATCGCTAGAGCATAGGTGGTTATTACCATAGATGGCTATTACCACCTTAAGTTCACAACACCAGCTACGTTTCCATCAGGTACACTGCAAATATTTCCAGGAACAGGAAATCCTGTAAAAAAAAAAAAATCAAGTTACACTGACACTCGCAGCTGTACGGATTGCAGTGAGTTTGCTGCACAATTGTGAAGAACTACAGCCTCTTTGGCCATTCAGCGCTTTCATGAACGAACCAGGATCAGCAAAAACTAAATGGATCTCAGGAATGTGTGTTTAAAGTGTGAGTCACATTGACCAGCATGTTGGGAAACCAGGGGAGAGTGAGTCAGCAAGGGAAGGATGAAAGCTCATTACAACAGATGTCATAACAAAGTATTTACGTACTAACAGAAAGAAAATCTTTGAGGCGGTTGTGATACAAAGAGAACCATAACAGAAAGATCATGTCATCGCTCATCGAGGAGATGAACGAGTCTTATTTTAACATATTTACTCATGAAAAATTGTGAAAAACTCAAATATCAGAAGACACAATATTTAACATGCAACACTGCAACAAATCGCTGTTTGGGAACACGCCCACACTGAAGCATTCTAAGTTAGAGTGCAGCAATCGACTGGCTTAAAAGGTTATGTGGATCAATACAAAGTTGTTTTGGGCACCAGCACTATTATATTAATGTCATCCTGAGAAATAGGCACTAGCTTAGGTGACGTGTCGGCCAGCCTGTTTTCCTTCTTAACTGCAGACAGAGGCTCATTTCAACGACAATGCTGTTTAAAATAACTGTACTTTTGCTTGAAATAATACATACGGTTGTAATCATGGCACATTAAATGAGTATTGATGATATTTTTAATGAGGTGTCAAACCTTCAAGGAACATGCCATCTTTTTTGGGAATCACACCATCATTTTTTGAACCAGACGAGCAAAAAAAAAATACCTCATCAGCATTACAGATCTCCAGAGCTCTACCAGATGGCTGACTGCTAGTAAACTCAGCTATGTTGACTGTTAGCTGACTCTCTTATTACTAAAATACACTTTTCTCTTCACTGTGACAAAAACTTTAAAATCAACAGTGGTTATTTTACCAGTTACATATCCAGAGCTGCTTTGGCTGCCTCAGCCTTGTCTTGCTCTCTCATCTTCCAAAGCCTGCAGGTCCTCTACTGTGTAAATTCTGGTTCAGAAAGATCAGGATCAGGGTCTAACTTTGTCCAGATGTAATCCTCCTTATCCTCTTTTGCAAACACAAACATAATTAGTTGCAGCAGATTTCTAATCATCATCAGGCCTTTTTTTTTTGACTGGGTGCTGCAGGTTGCAGTAGGCTGGAGCCTATCCCAGCAGCCTTCGGGCGAGAGGCAGGGTTCACCCTGGATGCCAATGATTGCCAATCCATCACAGGGCCAACACATAGAGACGAACAACCATTCACACTCACAGTCACACCTACGGTCAATTTAGAGTATCAATCAGCCTCGTCCCCTCTTGATGTCTTTGGACTGTGGGAAGAAGCTGGAGTACCAGGAGAGAACCCACACAGGAACAGGGAGAACATGGAGACTCCACACAGAAAGATCCCATGCCTGAGCTGGGGCTTGAACCCGGAACCCTCTTGCTGTGAGGCAAAAAGGCCCCAGCCACGAACCACTGCACCACCGTGCTGCCCCTAAGCTAACTAGCAGTGAGCCATCTGTTGGGGGTCTGGAGCTCAAAAATGCAGACAGAGACAAGAGAAAGGTATCCAGGTGCTTGTCTGGCTCAAAAATCATGGACAACAAGTTTATTTCCAAAAGTTGGTGTATTCTTTTAATATCACTCACTACATGACAATGAAGCAGATAACATGGATTTGAATAAGCTGAATTCATAATGTTCGAATCCTCCTGAGAGCTGCTCTGAGAGTAGTGAGGACACTAGTTGTGCAGTCAAGGGTGACACAGGGGTTGAAGTGGTCACACATTTACTCAGCTCTCTCCTGATCCCTCTGGCACATGTTCTTCCCAAGGTCAGACACTCTATTGCATAATAATGTTAAAAAAAAAAGAAAAAAAAGAGGCTCACATACACACATGCAAACACGCAGACCATGCAACAATGAGGGGAAGAAGAGGCTGCCTAAAAATAGCCCTATCTGTGGAACCATCACCCGGAGCGTTGGTCCACCATCCTACGTTTCACATCTCATAAATGAAGAATCTCACTTGCTTCCTATAACTGTGTGTTGACCTCATCTTCTACATGCTTTAGTGATCACAAACAGCCATGGAGGAATAAGTGCCTCATACATGTTCCTTATTTCTACCAGTGGCTTGGAAACAACCTATGACACCCATACGTAGAGAGAGAGAGAGAGAGAGAGAGAGAGAGAGAGAGAGAGAGAGAGAGAGAGAGAGAGAGAGAGAGAGAGAGAGTGTAAAATCTCACCACCTCCCCCTATAGCTTCTGCTACATTTCCTCCCCCTCCCTCCTTTTGCACCCCCCCCCCCCCTTTACCTCCTTCCCATGGCCTCAGGGAGCTGTTAGCTATCTGGATGCTGGCGCTCTATTGTGAGCGCTCATTGATTACCTCCCCACAGCCAGTGGGGCCAGCCAGCATGGGGCCCTGGCTGTCTGCCTTATCAGTCCGCATACACTGTGTGAAAAAAAAGGAATGGGGAAAAAAATTGAGAGAGAGAGAATTTATAAAAGGCTGTCCACACTTCCTGAAGTCAGCAGTCACATCATCTGCTTTATGTCCCTCTCCCCTCGGCTTCTCAGCTCCTTGTTCTTCTCGCAGCCAGAGACAATCGATGGTGTACTCAAGCAGACTTCTCTTGTCTTGTTTTAAAATAGTGCTCGTCTGCCTTTTCTCTGCAGGAGATGATCCATTTACTGCCCTGCATCTCTACTTGTCCTCAATGTTAACCCTTGTTTCCCCTGCTGCTCACTCTCCATCGATATCTTAAATCCCTTTCACTCACAAAAACCAATGAGTTTAACAGGATGTTGAACCCGTGTTCAACCCACAGTTCTCAACAGGCTCTTGATCATGGTGTTTTATCAGGTTGATGCTCTCACCTCAAAGTCAGTGGTTTAGTGGTCAGCGATTATTGAGTTATTCAATTGGTCAAATAAGAGAAAATAGATCAACAATAAATGTGGTAACCTGTTTTAATACCTCAAAAAGCAACACAATTAATGTAAAAATCATTCTGTACACAACCATTTTAAGGGCGTCTGCAGAATTTTGCTTAACTGGCTTGAGGTTGCTGTTTATCCACCATATTGAGGTTTCGGGATGAAAGAAAAAAGTTTTTTAACAACATGAATCATTAAATTTCAAAGCGAACCACAATTTGTTGGGTTATCAGCTCTGCTCTCGCTGTGAAAGTGCAAAGGAGAGTAAACTACAGGCACCAGTGCAATGGCGACCATAAATGGCTGCAAAACACAGAAGTGACTATATTTTTCTTATGTCATTTATAGCTCGGCGCGAGCTTCTTCCTGTCATTTCCTGAGGTTATTTTTTCTTCTCTGTAACGTACAAAACAAAACAAAACTGTGATTCAAAACCTGAAATACAAACCAAACCACGGAACTTCTGAACAGCTGAAGCTGGTGGGGTTATAGGTGGGACAACATATGGATATTGCACTACACTGACATACAGTATCAGCATGAAGACAGCAAACATCTGGGTTTTTAGCAACAATTTATGAACAGGTTACCCTGACACCTTCTTGCGGTACCAATTTGAAAAGTTATTTTTGCTGCTGTGTGTGTTGAAGTGGCCTCCACCCAGGAGGTCATGATTAGAGGGGTGTGTTTATTTGTTATTGAGGAGAATTGCTCAAAACTATGAGGCTGGTTTTCACCAAACTTGGTGCAGGACTGTTGCATACGCCGGGGAGGAACTGATTACATTTTAGGGGCAGAGCCGTTGAAAACAGTTTAAAAAATTTGGTTAAGGTAGGTATGCATTCTTCAAGTGCCCTCTAGTTCCGAGTGCACGGTTCCTCTCAGCGGGTGATGTCTGTCAAAGTGATCACAACAGTACAGCAAATAAATACATATTAAAAAAAAAAAAAACTCCTCTTCAGTAAAAGCAAATGCATCATTGACAGGAATTGTCTTGCAATCTATTGATTATTGCAGAAACGCTGTATCATAATACTACAGTTATCGTGTTGTCTGTGCTCCACTTCCATGTTAACCCTGCAGCTGTTAATCTGGACCAGATCACTATCGGCAGCAAAACAATCCATTTATCTACAGCAACAGAAAACATGTTTTTTACTTGATCCTCACGTCAGTGTGAAAGAGACATCCGTCATTCACTCACTCTCAGGACTTGAATATTGCTATTCAAGTTGAGTGATTCCGGCAGCAGCGCCGACAGCAGGGTGGCATCGTAAACAACCATCACACCTCTGTGTGAACGGGAGAGCTGATGTCAGCACGACTGAAAGTCTCCCTCCATCATGTAGCTCCGTGAATCCCTGGCAGCATCCATCTCTCCCCCTGCAGATAGACGGCTTGTCACTGGCAAAAAACCAACAGAAAGGTGGCTTTTAACAGAAGCCAAACCTCGCCCTTGCCATGGATGTTATAAGGTTTAAACAGTTTTCATGTGTTAATTTGATACCCTGCAACACAATGCAATATGTATTAACCTTGTCAGAGCACGCTAGACTGAGAGTTCCCTTTGTTCTCCTGTGATGCATTCACTCAGCCCTTTGAAAAACCGCTCGTATGAAATTATACACAGCGCCAAGTCAAGCTGAAGTCACCCTATCTATAATCCATCCATCTTGTTGGCAGCCATCTGGATGTATTATTTTGGAGAGCACGCCTTGCAATGAAAGTGGGGACATATGACAACAAGCGAGAAGGGAATGACCTGACCGGCTGCACCCCACCCCCCCGACACCCCTCACAAGCCTTGTCAACTTGAAATTAAACAAAAACTTGATGGATGATCTTGAATATTATGATCAGGCTGAAACCGAAATGACAAAAGCCACAATGGACGTGTCAATTTTTGAACCTGGGGGAATATTTGAAATGTGTCCTAAAGGCTTAAATTGTCTGACAACAAGGCAGCAGCATGACTTTACAGGAGGAAGCCTGCATATTAAACATGTCTTATGTGAATCTTAGTATTGATATTGCAACATGACAGGTGAAAAACATCAATTACTGAAACAGCGCGGGAACAAAGACGCGGGTCACCTCGACAAGCCATTTCCAGAGATGAAAAAAAAAAATCTTGAGTTCACAGCCAGAGCATTGTGACATTGACTGCTCACCCAATCTCCATCTAGGAACCAAGCCCCCCGAAATAAAAATGACTGACTGCTGGAGCTGGTGATGTCACCAGTCATATTTGTCCCCATCACTGCATATAGCTTCTCCAACCAGGGGGCTGGGGTGTCCTTGAGAAGCTGTGGCTGTGATAGAGACACCCCCCCCCCCCCTCCCGCCCCTTCACTGATACCCTGTTCAAACCCCCCAACCCATCCCCAACCCACCCCACCACTACTGCATCAGTGTCAGGAGCCCTGCAGGCAGGAAGCAGAAAGGAAGGCAGCCAGTCAGCCACTTCCTTCCCTTCAAAGAGCAGTGAAACCTGGGCCAGGATCTGTTGACAGGAATCTGACCTCTGGTTTGATGACATTACATGAAGGGAAATGGTGAATTAGCTTTTATTAGACCTGATCTGATCACCTTTATTGATGAGTGCGCACCAACATTTATCGAGCCCATATCGTAATATACATGAGGGTGGTTACACCAGTGGAAAAAAAAAAACACTTCTTTTTAATAAATCGTTTCTACAAAAAAATAAAACAGCAAAACAAAACAACAGCCAAAAAAAACAACAAAAAACACAAAAAAAACCAGCCATCACTGAAGAAACCCTGTGTGCAGGCGCAGCATGGGGAGTGAGTGATTCTATCTGATGCACTGCGAGCTGGGCGGCCCTCCCTCTGGGCACTTCAGCCTTGTTGCCTGACGAGGAAGAGAGGGACGAGCTTGTGCGCTCGCGTGCGTGTGTATGCGTGTCGGGAGGAGAGACATTGTTCCTTGACGTCACCGCTCAGCCCAGCCTGCCGCTGCTCTCAAACACGTCTTTGTTATTCCGAGGCTTCCACCGGAGACCGATCATCCGCAAAACACGGAGACCGGATTTCAGCCTTCTGGAGCGGCGTGGAGGCTGCTCAAAGGTTCACACACGCAGGGGAAGTTTAAAAAATGTCTCACGGCCAAATACGAAACTTTTTATGATTATTATGAACCTTTAATTATATTGAACTTGTGAAAATGTGATTGTAATAATAGAGACGCAAAGCTTTTCATACTAAAAACAATAAATATTTATTTTTTTAAACATTTGTAATGATCTGCAACGGACTGGCGACCCGTCCAGGGTGAACCCCGCCTCTCGCCCAATGTCAGCTGAGATAGACCCCAGCCTCCCCCCGCGACCCTTAACTGGATAAGCGGTACAGAAAATGGATGGATGGACGGGTGGATGGATGAATTAGTTAATGATATACAACAGTATTACTGATTACATTGCTAGATCTCTACTTTAATGATACGTAGGAAAATCTATATTATTATTATTTTATCCAGACAACTATTATTGCTAGCCTGCGAGACCTCTACTTCAATATTACATGAACAGATAAATATAAAATAAGAATACATTTTGATAGGCACAATTACTTCGATGAGCCACTCAGGACGATTACTATTACTACTATGACTACTACTTCATAGATATAGGTTGAATATATCGTATATTAAACTTAAAAAATACACGATTATATGCTGTACTTCGCAAGTGTAATTACATAATAATCAAATTAAACAGCTGAATAGGATGCAGTCATACTTGGATATGGCAAACATCGTGTGGCTCCAGTTTCTGATTTACTGATTGTCTTTGTTTAGGGAATACCATAACACGTTTAATTACTTTTGGAAGTATTTGGAAGGCCTCTTAACACCCATCTTTTTATGATATTTGCAACATTTCATAACATTTTCATCCAAATCTGGAGACATTCGAATTTTTTTCTTAATAAAAGACATATATATGTATAGAAAGCTATACTGCGTAGTCACAATGATGATAATTATAGCCTATTTTCTTGTTGTATTTCATTATGTAAGTGTAGAGTGTGTGAGAGTGTATTTACTTTCTAATGAACTAATAGTGGTGTGATGACACAAGGCAGAAATAGACAATAGCCGGAGACGCAGCAGCTCAGTCCGCTCCAGTATGACCGCGACGCTCACATCCATTCAGCGTGTCCCTCCACCTCGACACTCCGCGGAGGGATCTGGGTCATATTTTTCCAACGACCGCCGAGCGAGCAGGACTCTCTCTGGTAACTGAATAGCCAGTGTAATCTGACACTTCAACTTGCCGTGCTCTACGGTAGTTGATTCAGTCACTCACTCACAGCGTCTCCGGGGCTCTCACGTCTTCTCGGAGCGGTGCGGAGAGCTGGGGAGAGGAGCGCCGTAAACACGCGGTACGGAGACACCATAGGCGGATTTTAACCACCACTCACGCCCGAGCTCAAAGTAAGTTCAGCGCATGGTTATGGTTTAGGTTGCAAAGCTGGGGTTTGAATGTGTGGGTTGCTCTCAAGATGGTGTGCGTGCGTGTGTTTCTGTGTGTGTGTGCCTCCCGCTGGACACACACTACCTGCTAACAATAGGCTGACCTCCGAGGAACCTCCACCAGTCGCGGATGAACCCGTGTCAGTCAGGGGAGGAGGGGGTCAGAGCCCGGCGGTGTGAGCCGCAACAGAGCGCCAGTACGCGGCTTAAGAAGCAGGCTGCTGCTGGATGTCATGTTTCTGTCTACTGGAGAAAAATCACACCAAGCCAATGCGGGGTTATTTCTGCATTTTGTAAAGGATCAAGATCGGCGTGTGTGTGTGTGTGTGTGTGTGTGTGTATGTGTGTGTGTGTGTGTGTGAGAGAGAGAGAGAGAGAGCGAGAGAGAGAGAGCATGTTGCTGTGTGTGGGTGCACGGTCGATCAGCTGATGCTAAACTGAGAATGTGTGTCACTTAGCTAACAGTGTGTCTGGGCTTGTTGGCTCCCTTCAAGGCTGTTATCGGCTACCTGTTGTAATGCAATTAGCAGGCATGTTTCTCTGCTATGTTCTGGGAAGCAACGCAGCTCCGGTGTCATTTGTCACCTTGAAATCTACTGATAGGATCCTCTCAGGGGCCATCACACACCTCTGGTTCTCAGTGAAGGGGGGCCCTTAATGGCACTCTTGTACAGTAACCTTAGAGATTGACTGTAAATAATCTAAATAAGAGTGGTTGTTTCTGCACATTCAAAATGTCATATGGCTACACCTGGAATAGCAGCAGCACATCTCCTAAACTGTTTTGCAGCAGAGTGTGGATGAGCTGCCTCAAGTCTGGCGGACCCTCCCCATTAAATTCCTCCGTCTGGATGTGAGGCCAACCGGGGCACCAAGCAGAGGAGAGGGGGCTCCCGATGGGAGGAGGAGAGGGAGGAGACTGGCGCTCTTTCATTCCTGGGCACCCTGCTACAGGATAGCTTAACTTTTAGGAGGAGGGAGTGGGTGGGGAGTCAGAGAGCCTTATTAGTAAGGTGCAGAAGCGTCAATGAGTCAGATGTGATCGTCATAATCCAAGCAAATGAACAAGTGAATATGTTGACATTACCAACTGGTGTAACATTTAAGCTGTTATGACTGTTTTGCTGTGTATTTATTGCAGAAGTATTGCATTGCATTGCATTGCAGGTGTTCGTGTTATTGTGTCCACTCCCCGTGTGCTGTCTTGGAGAGAGCATAAACAGATTTGGGATGGATGCACCCTCCAGTGTCTCCTTGGTAATTTAAATCGGTGATGTAATGAAAGAGTTTCAGCAGCAACACTTGTCAGCTGCACAACGTTAATTAGTGCTGTGTTTTTTGTTTTTTTGTCTGTCTTTTTTTTTTGTCAAAGGAACCAGTCATGTCAGCTAAGCATGAAAGGAAGGCACGCTAGTTCAGAGTTGGTTACCTGATAAATTGTGAAAGAAAGAGGGCAAGGAATTAAAGCCATCTGCAACTGTTTGAATCTTGGACATGTGCGTGTGTGTGTGTGTGTGTGCGTGTGTGTGTTTGTGTGTGTGTGTGTGTGTGAGTGTGTGTTTATGTGTGAGTTTTCTTTCCTTCTGTTGTCCCTCCTGGGGCCTCTCTACAGCCAGCCAGCCAGGCTGTGAGACAAGACAGACGAGTGTCTGATTCACTAAAGCGGCTAAAGGCTCCACAAGACTCACTTTGAAATCAAATTTGAGTGTTTTCAAAGGCCGTTAAAATACAGTGCTGAGTGCAAATGCTCACTGACGCCCTGAGGCCTGGTCCTCTACTCTGTAAGGTGGAGTTGCTGTGACTGAGAGGATGAAGGCAAAGAGTGAAATCCTGCACAATGAGAACATGTGCACTGGCATGAGGACGTTTTTTGTGTGTGTGTATGTTTGTTTCCTAAATCAAACATGGAGACAGAATGGAAAGGTTACTTTTCAATACGGCTGTTTGTGAGATTTTTATAACTGAAATCACTGCATTTCTCCCGACATATCTGTTTAAGAGATCAGTATCACAGCGACACACCAATTGTGCAGTTTTCCTATTATCGTTGAAAACAGCTATTGTGCTGACAGCTGAGAGTTTATGACATCGAAACAAATAAGTGTTTATTGTAAAAACAACTGTTATGAAATGTATGAAAGAATGTGAACAGATAAACACCGGCTCATGTTTGATGACGGGCTCTTGGCAGTTACCGAGGCAAATAAGGATGCATCCCTCACACTGGACCGATTATGATACCAGCCTCTGATATTGGCTAAAAATGAGGAATCAGTATCAGCAAGAGAGCCACTGAAACAGGATATTAGTCTGTGATCCCTCATTAATATCATAAACAGGAAATCAATTCTTCTTCACTGCTCTGAAACAGTAGACTACACAGGAAGTTGTTCTGTAGTTCCACTCACTGTTTTAGTCTTACGTTAGTCGGGACTGCCACGGGGCAGCAAAGATCAGCAACGTGTGAGTGTTCTAAAGATCCCACCTATCAAAGGTTGGCGTACTGTGACCTCATTCTTTGTGAGGATACGTCTGTGTTTTACTACAATGATGACATCATATGGGCACCCAGGTAGTGCAGCGATCTATTGCATCGTCTTTAAACTTGAGGGGTTGCTGGTTCAGTTCCTTGTGTTGCCACAGACTTTGTCGGGCGTCCGAGTCTGCAGGGAAGCTGGATGAGTGTCCTGGTTGCTGCGCAAGCGTCTCCGTCAGTCAGTTGGAGTGTCTGTTCAGGGGGAGAAGGGTGAAATGATGACATCACATCCAGTTGTTAGTGCAGCTGTTACACCAGTACATTTCTAATGCACTGGTCCTGGATGAGTAATTGGTATCAGTGGATCTGGATATGTCCATGTATCAAAATGTGTATACCGGTGCATCCCTGTACTAGAGTGTCACACACCTGCAGCTACTGAGGCTTGCTCAGACAATGCAGTATTATAGTGAGAGCTTTTGTTCTTTGGACTTCAGTGAGGCAACAAGTTAATGATGATTAGGAAGATATACCGGAACAAAACAAGAAAAAAGAAAAAGCAAACCCGACTAATCACTCGTGTCTGAGTAATTAGCTTTGTGTTACTCAGCAATTTACCAAGTTGCTGAGTGTGTTTGCTGCCGTTTATAGTGTCAGTGCAGCTGCGGGCTGCTAAGTGTTTAAAAACCTGGCAAACACTAATCAATGTTTTGACAGCCTGACATTTCAGCGAACTGTTGGTGTTGGTTTATGGAGCGCCGTGAAACACTTGCTCCGTGCTCACTTGACATGGAGTCTTGTTGTCTGGTGTCTCGCCATCATTAGCCCAAACCCACCCACTCCTGTCCCGAGCAGAAGTCTGCCTCTGTTTCTCTCCCTTTCTCTCTCTCTTCTGTCTCACTTGCGGTTGAACTTGGCAGTGCTTTTCATCGAGACAGATCCTTTGTTTTCAAGCGCCTATTTTTATCTTTTTAACAAGGAAAAACTTGTGTTGCCTCTGAGCATTTTTTTTTTTTTAAAAGACTCATTTTGAGTATTAGGTCTTGGAGGGAGTCACAACTTCAAATGTTGGGTTTGAGCTGAGGTTGTGCCCTTGTGTCAGACACATAACTACTTCCTAAACGTTGTTGTAATTCTACCCATAAGTCTACAGTTAAGCTCTCTTCAAGTCAAAGCCGAGTAATTGCAGTGTAACTAATAACACTGAAAATGAAGCAGCAGCCAGATGTAACTCATCCTGCTGACTGTGGTGACATCAGCGGTAGCCACAGGCAGACCCACATGGACAACACAACCTCGCGCCCCAAGCCTGTCACCTTGGAGATCCAAACCTGGCGTTGTGGCTCGCGCTGTGGCTGAAACTTCTCGGGGGTTAAATTGTGGAGTCAGCTGAGAACACCAGGAGAGTTGCGGTGAAGAACGCTTGAGCCCTTGAGCCAGAGTTTTAACCTCACACAGCAGGAAACGGCATTGTTGGTAGAAGACTGAGGTTGCTCAGCTCCCAGGTGTGTGACACAGGGTGGTGCTGGAGAGTACGGTGGCCACAAAAGGCCATCTACGTCGTTATTCCTGTAGTTTTTTAAATTTTTGTTTTGTTTTTTTTGGTGAAATATCCTTTTTTGTTGTTGGCATGAAATGTTATGTTTTGTGTTTAGGAAGTTTGTTTTCTGCGAAATTGATGTTAAGTAAACTATTGTTTTGTTTTGTGAAATATGCTTACATGCTATTTGTCTTGGCCTTCGTGGGCCACCGTCGTAAAGGAATGTTTGCGCACAGCAACCCTTCCTTGTATAAACAGATTTTAGGGATAGTATGTCCCTCTTCTCTGCCATATTAAACCAAGTGTAATGGGATTTTGCCATGAAATTAGAACAGTGCTTTTGTGTTTGCCAGGTGTTGTGTGTATCTGTGGAGTTTGTGTTGTATAATATAGGTAAAACAGCGGTTTAACTCCTGCTTCCGAAGAGCTGTCCCTTCAACCTTGAGTCCTCCCAACATCAGGGACATGCCGTCTTCTAAGTGCTTTTCTGAGACTGCCGAGTGAGCCGGAGTGCAGAGAGAAGTTGCTGGCCCACCCTGTCACCGTCTCATGCATGTTTGATTTGATGCTCTTTGAGAAGCGAGTGCAGGGGACGTCACAATGACCATGTCCTGTTCCCATCCGTCGAGAGGCTGGGGCCCTTGAATCATAAATGACACCCGGCCTCACTGGGAACAATATGAGGTTTGGCGCCCGCACAGGAGGAACAAAATGTTCTCTCCATCCATCCATCCATCCGTCCATTCACCCACCGTTGCCGCCTGCACTCAGGACTCGTCACCATCGCGAGCAATTACCCTCACTTTCTTGCTGCTGATGAAATCCTCACAGAGCCTGTCTGAACTGTGTTTGTCTATGAGACGGGAAGAGAAAAGGGGCTGCAGAGGAAAAGAGATAGTATGTGTCGGAGTGAGTGGCGTTGGCGTGTGTCTGTTTGGCTTGTAAATCCTGTTTAAGCTAAACAAACTCATTGTCCTCATCCTCCAACTGGGTGCTGTGTTTGTTACGTGTGAGTGTGTGTGCTTCTCACCCTCCCTCCTTTCTCCCCCATCTCTCTCTCCCTCTTCTTTTGAGTTGTAAGTACAGTCACTAATTAGTCCCCTCTCCCTCTTCATGCTGGGTCAGTGGGTTTACGGTTTCAGCACTGATCTGCTGTGTTTGCCTTGTCTCTCCTGATACCGGAGCATGCCTGCCAGCTAGCGCAGACTGCAGCCTCCTCCAAGAGGTCTTCACACCTTACACAGTGTCCCACATGGATTCATTTGCCAGGAGCCACTCAGGACTGTGTTGGGCCTCACTCTCATGCAGGTGCTTGAGTTCATGCCAAGCATGAGACTAACCAGTCCATAAAAGGACTTCTGGGCTGAGTCAGTACTATAAAACCAGTCATGCTATGAAATTAGCCCTTGGTGATAAACAGTAGAAGTATGAATGGACGCTAATAGTTTTCATTTAGATGAATGAAGTACAAACCGCTGTTAAAGCAAATAACAAACAAGAATCAAGAATAAACGCCAAGCATTCTTCCTCCCTGGCTGGTAACAGCCAGTAATATCCCTGATGATGGAGCGTGCGTCAAGTGACACGCCAATCACATAACATAACCATCCGCATGCAACATGAGAGAGAGAAAGTACGGTGACAATAGAGCACCGCAGAGATGATGTATTTTTGTGAGTGTATTTTCCCGATGCTCTTATCAGGGCGTCGTTGTCTTATGCCTGTTTCCAAAAGTGATTGCCACTCAGGCTCTTTATTTTTATGTAATGTCTTTTAATTGAGAACACTGTTTCATTTTAATTTCTTCTCTTTTTTGAAGCTTTCCTTTGACTCCTTGGCATGCGGCTCTGTATGTTTTGTTTTTGTCTCTCATGTCTTGCCCCTAGTCGCTTTAATAAAGTTGTGTGAATTTGATGACTTGGAATCCTGCCAACCCGGAAGTTACCGTCACAATGGGTTCCCTCTACCAAAAGCCAATTTGAGTTTGGATTACTGCAGAAATTAAGCTCCACGGCAAGCAGAAATATTAGACTTGTATGCTTGATTTAGCAAGATTCACTAATAATTCCAATTTTTAGGGATAATTGAAGTGTAAATGCAGTGTTAGAAGTCCAAATTTTCGGGCCAGCGATGGAATAACTACACCACGGTTGCATGACGTCAATGTGACCACAACTAGCTTTGTGTTTTCTTCTATTTTTGGGCATGATGATGAGTAATATTTGGGCCAGCCTCATTTACCTCATTTAGCCACTTGTTGAGATGCATAAAAAGCTTTAAAATTCAAGTTTATTGATGGACTTTCAAGCCGTACAAAAATAAACATTTTTAACTTTGTGTGAAATACTTTTAACATTTACATTGAACTCATTTCCGTTTCTTTCCTGCACCTGCAACTTGGTCTGTTGAAAGAAAACACCAGCTCATCCCTTTAAGTGACTGATCAATAATCTGCTTTTCTCCTGATCGTTATGTAAGAAAAGGAGATCCGACGTCATCACCACTCGTAAATGAGTAAATTTCACGTGATCAACTTTACAGCCATTCCTAGTCGAACTATCTCGTCCACCCTGGTCCTCTTGGATTAATTCTACACGTTAGTGACCCTTCACACAGCATGTTGTAAATCTTTCCAGCTCAAAGCCCATATCAATCATTTTATGAAGATAATTCGCCACACGCTGTGTTCATGATGCCGTTTGTGCTTCTCAGAAGGCTCCGGTCTAGTCGACTCTCAGAGCGCCGGTGGATTTGTTGGTTGAGGTTGCGTGGGAGAAGGAGAGGGACTCTGTGAAGGCTGTCGAATTGTCTCCAACGCAGCCTCCTGGGATGCATACTTACTCGTTTCCTGACAACAACAACGAAAAAAAGTTAACCAGGATTTACTCATGTGAAGGATGGCGTTTATGCTTTCGCCTGCAATGTTATAGGTGGAGGGGGAGCCGTGCTTGTACATGTACGTGGTGTAAAGAATGAAATGGGCTTCATTTCTCTTGGCAGACACACAGGTAATGCAAAGGTATTTTCAGGGAGGAGGAAGGTTAGTCTGTTAATGAAGCTGGTTGCGATTGTTATGGAGCCCCCCCCCCTTCCCCCTCCAAATAAGCATGTTGCCGTATAATCTAGAGCCTCCACTTTCCAGGCTAAGACTGTTTTCTTACCACGTCTCAACATTACACAGTGACAGAAAACTCTATTACTGTGTGCAGTGTGTATGCCCGCTTGCTGCCCTCCCCTCGGTTTTGACACTGGCGGTTGAGTCAGGCGCTTTCCCAGGGTTCTAAGGATTGACATCCCTTTCATTTTCCCGCCTGGGCGGCTCAGATAAAGGGGCATATTTTAAACCTCTGTGTGGATACACCAACTGTAAAGAAAGACGGGGCTGGCTGGTGGGCCAGGGTATAGAGCCACAGCATTAACTTCACAGACGGAGAAGGAGGAATAGAGGGATGGAGAAGTTAGCTGGGTAATGAGGAGTGAAACAAATGAAGATGCGAAGAATTTCAAAGTCCACTTTATTAAACTGTGATCTCAGTAATTTGCAATATATGGCTGAAAGTAAAGTACTATAACTGGCTGCAGACCTGACTTTGCAAATATCAGCAGCATTATCAGCAATCAGACGGCAGATAACCCATCTCTGTTGTTTATCCCTGCTCTATTAGAGGGGTAATGTGTTTCACCACTTTGTTTTTTTTTTCTTTCTAATCTTTCTTCAAGTCCTCCCTGCAAACCAATGCCGGGGTGGAAGTCATTGTTTATCATATCAGTAATGAGAGCGGGCTAATCGTGTGTATTCCGGAGACAGCCATGATCCACTGCTTGGTGCTTGCCAGGCACAGGCCTCCAAACAATGTTCATCATTGTCTTCCAGGGCTCTATAATTATCTGACAAAAGTTTATTGACAAAACAGCAGGAATCCATGTGTTTTATGATTTTTAAAGGATACTAGGTTACTTTGTACAAATACGGTTGCTAGGCTGGAGGTCAACCCTTTTGGGGTGTATTTAAAAATAATGGTAGCTTTCAATTTTTAGCATTTATAGGAATAAAGACATGTTTTATTTCCTGGTTTACACTTGGAAGATCGTACAAATTGGGAAAATGGCTAGCATCTAAAACAAATCAGTGGCTAAGTTTACATGGCTGGCAATAATTAGACTATTGGTCTGATTGTAAATTAGACAAAAAAATTTAATTCGTGTTTCTTCCAGAATATTCGTTTATAGCGCGTTACAGAGCAAAGACTGACTTATGACTGATGGAAAACACACGACCACGTCACATTGTTACGTTCTAACTTGGAGATTCGCCCTGGAATTTGAGCTGAAACCATTTCTGTTATGTTGCTGCCGTGGTATATTTTGAGCGTTTTCTTGTCAACAGACAACTGTCGGGTGTATTCGCTAACTTCGCTGCGTCTACACGAAGCTCGTCTTCCGTAGGCTTTTGAAAAACATTGGGAAAACACAAGGTGGACCTCACAGATGAATCCATCTGGACCTGGTGCAACATCTGTGTCGTTCTCAGTTGAGCGTGAGCGCAGTCTGATGTAAAAGTGATATTGAGGTGACTATATACAATATTGCAAATTGTCATATAATAAACAAAGTGCACCATGAGTGTCTTTGCTTGTTTTTTGAAAAGTTTAGTTCTCACCGCACATAAAAATTAAACTCGCATAGACGCACTATTTGTACGATACTGCTTTAAAAAAAAAGTTGTGTAAAACAATGTTTTACTAAATTAAATGGATGGCAAAGAGTTTTCTCAAAATACTGTTATTTTGCCAGTATATGATTGCATGTGAGACAATTTGATTCTGTACTTCTAGGTGTTGTTTATTAAATTTAGGGCAAAAACAAGTTTAACTTCAGGTTCTAAGAGGTTATTTAGATATTACAATTTTAGGTGTAAAACAGGTAAGTGTATAAATGCACCTAATTAATGCAACCATGTGTCATAATGTGATTATTTCTTAATCTGACCTTCCTCAGGTTAAGGTCATCAGAGCATGCTGTTTCCATGGCAGCATTTTGTATAAATCAGGTTAATACCGGAATATTTCCATGCACTGTGACACTTTGTATCAAGAAGAAAAATCTGAAAATACGAAATGAATTTCATTTTTTTCAACAGTACCTGAAAGTTCACGAGTGTCTAAACCTGCATCCTCTCATTGTTGCTAATTTGAAGCAGCACAATAGCAGAGTTTGTACCGTCGGAGGATTAAATTATCAATATTGTCCAGCTTTTTTAAATGGCCCCTAGAATGAAAGTCTGTTAAGAGCTCCTCTATGTCGGCTCCCATCCCAACAACATCCCATTACTCCAGATTACATACATTAGCCGCATCTAACACAGTTATTACACATCTCAGACATATTGCTTTCACAGCCATCCCGTAACCTTTACTTAGCTGCCCGGTGGGAGCTCAGTGGAAGCTGAATAGCATGTGTTGACATTGTCAGAGATACACGTGAGGACATCACACGTTTCTTGTCGGACTGTATTTTGAAGAGAGGGGGGAAGGAGGAGGAAGAGGGGGAGGGAGAGGGGGAGGGGGGTAGTATCTTGAGGCTGTTGCTCAATGTCCTGCTAATAAGTGTGGTTACAGCCTGAAGAAGGATGTCTAGCTGCTTAGCGATGGTCAACAAACTGCAGACAGACAAGGCTCTGAAATATGCATTAGGGCCAGACATGTTGTCCCCCCACCACCACCACCACACACACACAGACACACACACACACAGACACACACACACACACACACACACACACACATTTACACACCCCCATCCTTTCCTTGTCATGTCTCTGCAGCCATGTCTCCTCGCTTATCAAATCAGCATGATTGTATAACAAGACAGGAGGTGTGTCTCATTGACGGCTGCATCAAATCACCTTTCCTGGGTTGTGTTTGTGTGTGCGAGTGTGTGCCCCAAAATGCGTGCGTGCGTGCGTGCGTGTGTGTGTGTGTGTGTGTGTGTGCGTGTGTGTGCGTGTGTGAGGTGGGGGTAGCAACAGCGGCGGTGGCTCGGGGTGAGGTCCTGCCCTGATTTTCTCTGGAATTCCTTTGTTTTTGGAAGCCAGAAAGGGGGAAACTGAATCTGCGTAGCCTGAGGGTCTTGGCTCCTTGAGAATTCTTTGCTCACATCTCTGGGCTGCCAGCTCTAATGGTTTTAGGGGTGGCTCTGTTTTCAAAGCTCAGAACAGTCAAGGTGTTTTTCACCTTCCAGAAAGACTACAAGAGAGCAGGAGAGAGAGGGAGAGAGGGAGGAAAAATGATGACTGCACCAGGCGAAGCTTCTTAGGCCCAGAGGGACTGATGCTACTCAAACATAAATTTGCACCATATCGGAAATGAAAGTCAAATGAAGAGCCTGTCACTCAGGACAAAAACAGAGATATCTTCTCATTTGGATGGAAAACACACGTAGAGAAGCAGCTCATGCTCAATTTCTTTCATTCAAAACTAATATAAATGAAAATTGTTGCAAGGATTACCTAATTCCGTGCTTGTAATAGTGTTTTATTGCCACAGGGAGGGCCGAGGCTGCGCTGAGCATTGACGCCACCTCACATTCATGCCCCATTGCACCTGATAACCCTCTGTTAATGGTGTTAAAATTATACAAAGTTATCTCCATCTACAAGTTTTCGGCGACTAGCCCCTTATCTGGTGGGCTGTCGCTTTAACTAACTTCCACAAAGCCCAGCTCTCCCCTCTCCTTTGAAGGGGGCTCGTGTTGAGTAAGGGTGGTGGTGGTGGTGGTGGTCGGGGGGGGGGGGAGGTTGAATAGGCTGGTTGCCTGCCTCATCTTAGCCAGCCTCATTCTTCTCTGTCCTTTGCAACAGGCGGAAAAGGAGGGAGGCCGGGGGAGGCTTGACGGAGGGGAGATGGCAGAGGGAAGGGGAATAGGAGAAGGGCCAGGAGGTCTAGTCACGTGAGCAGTAATGGCGTTTGTGCTGGTCTCTTTCTGGCTGTCACAGTAAATCTGTTTGACTTGTCACTTTGTAAATCATTACGGAGGCTAAAAGCCTTTCTATTGGATTGTGGTGTTTCGGGGGAGGCAGCAGGTTTCCTTTGTGTCTTCCTGACGATGATGATAATCTGGCCATCCTGCTGTGAGGCTACAATTAGCTCCTTTCCTATTTATTCTCTTGTTTTTTGGGTTTTTTTTTGTGTGGAAGTGGAGTGGGAGAGTTGTTACGTGGACTTCTTTTTGTGTGTGTGTGTGTGTGTGTGTGTGTGTGTGTGTGTGTGTGTGTGTGAAGGTGTTCAGAACACAGGCGGCCTTAGTGCAGCTTCCAGGCATGCTTTAGAGACATTCAATATTCAGCATGTGCTCGTCCTGTGCTGATTGAAGAAGAGCACTAATGGTGATTTAGTGCATGTGAGGGCTCCTGTTCCTCCCCGGGGTCAGTCAGGGTGACAGTCACGTCTACACGTCTAAACTTACAGTGTCAACTTCTGACCAAACTGGTTGCTGTCTGACAGAAACATGAGCGAGTAGATGAAGTCTGTGCGGCGAGACGTGCGATTTCCTCAGGCCAAACTCTCCTCATCCGTCCTCTTCCTCTCCTGCCTCTTTTTTTCTTTTCCCCTGCCTCTTCTTTTCATGCCATCCGTCCATTTCTCCCTTTACTTTTCCCCCCTGTTCTTTGGTGTGTGTGCCAGCAGCACTCATGCCTGGAACAGAGCGCCAGGGCAGACATCTGTCACGCAGTGTCCCTGATCTGATCTGTGGCTCGAAGCGTCGGGGTCAGGAAAAGTAGCAGCCGCCAGTCCAGACACCGTGGGAGACTATCGGAGTGCTCTATCTCTATGTTGGTCTTCTATGTGTTTGTCTGTCTGTCTAATTAAAATTCTCCTTGCACACACAAAACCAGGGCACTAAGCATTTGGTCGTCTCGGTGTACAGCATCTGTCATTGGGTTTGTGCAGCACTGAGTCAAAGCAGTCTGGCGGTGTCCCGTCTCTTCCTGATAACGCTCTTTCTTCAACTCGCAGGTGCAGAGAGCAAGAGTGAAATGTCGGTTATATCGGGCTGCTTGTCAGCTGCACTGATGTGCAGTTGATCTTAAAGGAGGATTTTGACAGTTAAACTAGATTTTTGCGCCTGGGGCAACACCGTTAATGACAAAACCAATGACAGAGTGAATAAAAGGGTGTCAATTGTGGCTGTTGAGTTTTATTACGAGAGAGTTTAACTGTGGATTGACACACGTGCCGCCTGCCAAGCGTGACACTTGAGGCAGCTCCTTGAGAGATGAACGGGCTGCGTATCGATCCCGCTCAGTGTTGTGACTCTGTTAGTTTGGTGGCAGCATTCTCCCAAATTAAAGAAAGTTGTCAATGTTCAGCTTATTTACAGGATAATGTAGAATGTTGAATAGCTAAAAGCAGACTTTTACTAAGAGCAGACCAGAGACCAGTGAAACATTTTCAGCTGCTGTTTACTTGTGCAGTGAGTCACATGTCTACTCCTGACTGGGGCGGATGTTACCCGTCACCCTCGACTTAGCACAACTTGTAACAAAAAACAGGGATATATTTTCAGTAGGTGACATGTTGCATTGCAAGTGTACCTTGGCTGTGTTTACATGCACAGTAATATTCCACTATAAATCCAAAAATGACAGTATTCTAGATTATAGGGATCATGTGAAGAGAATATACTGGTTGGATATTTGCTATTTGACCTTTCTGAATGCAGCTTTTTTAAAAATTAAGACGGTTGTTGGATCGGCCAATATTAGTAATATCACAATTTCGGAATATGCCTCAGGGCTTTTGTAGGTTTTTTTTTTACAGCACGCGGCCTTTCGCCTGTTTATGGCTCAACTCTCTCCAAAATTTAGTCTCATTCATGATTAAATATGACATTATGAAGTAAGAAAACAGTAGAATAACGCATAATATCACTTTTTTCTCTTAAAGGCATATAAGGACAAATCAAAACTTTTAACTCTCACAGTGTGCTGCACTTTTCTTGTACTGGAAGGAAACAATGACAACAAACTTTAGTTCTGCCATTTCTGCCAAGCCTGTACTCAAAATTTGTGTGGTTGCATGGGAACAAAATTATCAACAGATTTTTATTTATTTATTTAGTTTTAAATTTGCCACGGAAACGCCTCAGACAGAATGTCGGAAAAAAAAAATTTCAGTAAGGGCGAAAACTGGAATACCGTTGGAATGTTGAGTGCATATGTAGTCAGCGTCACTCATCAATCCTGAAGTGAATCTTGACGGGACGTAGCTGTCAGTTAATGTGACAGTAATCATGTGTCGGCCTCAAGATATCGAAAGCATTCAACACCAATAAAGTTGTAATGTCGTCAAACATAAATATGTCACCATAAATATCAGGATATTACATTTTTTCTGACACTATGATCGTACATGCTATAATACGGCAGGCCCCTTTAATCCATCACAGCGCATGTTTAGCTGCCCTTAAATTATCTAAATGTAGTGATGCAAGTGACAGCGAAGATCTTTGCTTCAAAGCTGATTTTAAAAAAAACAAACAAACAAAAAAACCCCACCAGATATTTGAGAAACATCTGCTGCACCATAACCTTTACAAGGCAAGAAGCAAGAAATTTGATTTTTCCTGACAACACGGCTTGTCAATGTAGCTCTTTTCAGCCTCTGATAGTCAGCTCTCTGGTGTTTTGAAAATAGTCCCTCCTTGGAACTTCAATAACTCACAATCGTAACACAAGTTCTACAAGAAAAGCTATAAATGTGACAAGCACACTGTGATGGATTGTCAATTTTTTTTTTTTTTTTAACCCTCTACAAGTTTATTTTCAAGTTGACAGTAGGAGAGAGGGTGGTTGGGGAACGGCAACCTTTTATGGCGAGCTTTTAAAACGGGTAGTTGTTATTTCATATTGCGTATTTAATGGGATCTGAATCGCTCATACATGGCTCTGATTGGCTGGCTGAAGGCCTCCCGCTGAGCCAGACTTATTTGAATCTATCTGAGACGTGTACAGAAATTCAGAGGTCTTGTTTTAGATAAAGTAGAGGGGCACTCAGCGATACTCAAAACCCCTGAGTCGCTGATTCCGGACTTGCCTTGATTCACATCACACATGAGTCAGCGCCACAGTCACTAAAGTAAAAAAAAAAGAAAAAGCCGAGCCGTGTGCGACGTCCTTTTCATGACGCCAGTCTCAATAACTCATTTACATCGTATAAATCAGTGAATGGAAACCAGGGCGATATTAGATGAGTGACAGCTGTTTTTATTTGAAAGATAATTGACCTGTGACAGTCGGCAGGAGGCCATGACGTCCTCTCGCTCCAAATGGAAATGATTTTTCAAGTGCTGATAAAGGCAAGATACAAGGTTCATATGGTCATGAAAGCACCTGGAATATGACAATAGGAATTTCTAGGCTTCAAAAAAAAAAAAAAAAAAACTTCTGGAAATTTGCTTCAAAAAGGAATCAGATCAGTTAAGATGGACTGAGAAAAACGTATAATTTAAAAAGAATGAATGACTGTATTTTGTATCAAACTACATGGCTTGTCATTGACTTCAGTTCAATGTGTGCTGGTCAAATTTGACACAGATTCCTATTTATGTTCCCCCCTTATGAACAGACCTGTCCTTCAAACTATGGCCATGAAAATCTTCCTCCCAAAAAAATTATGTGAACTTGTTTGTCCAAATGTGAAGATTCTGTCATGTTTATACTCAGAATATATTTACATGTAAATATGATCATAGCAAAAAGAAAAGTAACGTGAGTGAATACGAGCAATTGTGCGGCTAATTATGTATTTGGTTTATAGTGTAGTAGTAGATGTTCGATAGCATAACGTTGGAGGTAAACGATTCTGGGGATTACGGGAGTCGACATTCTCCATCTTCTCATTTTGTCGTGCTGCGGATTTTAAAGTCCTCCAAGCTGTATTGGAACAACAACAAAACTCTTGCGAGCTAACTAGCAAGAAGCAACCTACACTTTAGATTAATTTACAATGTAAAGTACAACAGGTCTGTTGGGTTATTTTGATGAATAGTTGTCCAGATATTCAACAAATATGATGTGGTTCACCCCCGATGCTATTTTGCAAGGGTGTTGCTGCTGCGTCCGGGGTTTTGCACCGCCCGCAACAACGATGACTGGCTTACTGACATTCAAACAAGCCGGAACAGTTTGTTGCTGAGTAACGATGGGTTGAGCCGGCCGTTGCTCCCGTGCTGACGCAGCACAGTTGAGGGCTTTGTGAGGCGATATATGACTAGACACAATCATAGCCAATGTACACCTGGGAGAAAAAAAACAAGTTACCCTGCACATTTCAGATAATATCCACTAAGCAAATATTAGCTGGCTGCCACTGTGCAGTAATTGTTCACTTACACTGTAGTTAAAACTGACAGTGGAAAGCTCAGGTTCACCTTTCTCACTTTGCACTTTCATAATATTTCTCATGACATCAGTAGGTGAATACACACATACTGTACCTGTATGGCCTTTAAAGATCCTTGGGATTTTAATTACTCAGCCGGTTTCATTGTTCAATTGTTGGATTTATTTATGACACGAGAGACAATTGTTAAAAATGATCCATGCAACAGTTCCGAATCATGTAAAACTGAAAAATCATCACATTTGAGAAACTACATTTTTAATACTCAAACAATGAAATCATCAGAATTGTTGTCAAGTCAGTTTACGTGTGACGAATCATTTGTCTGGTTTGATGTTTTTATGTCTCCACACCAGGGGTGGAATGTTTCACTGTATGATTTATTGTGTTACATATTGTTCATCACAGTTCTGGATTGAATATAAGGAGAAGAAAATCACCCCCAGCAAAATGCAGAAACACACACGCTGAGCTAAAATGAAATGAAACAAAACAAAACAAAAAAGCACAAGCAAACCTAGTCACTTATGCATTGTTTCTCTCTTCTCTGCGATTTCATAGTGAGCTGACGAGCCATCCGTGTGTTTGTAATACAATTTTTTGTTTCTCGTCGAACCAAAAAAAAGAAGAAAAAAAAGAATTTCATTTCACAAGCAACTTGAGCCGTGGGTTGTGTATTGCACTGTTCAGTTTTTGCATCTCTTCACACTGGAAGTTATTTTTTGTGTCGTGTCCATACGCCTGATATGCAGCGGCCTGGAAAAGGTGCGTCATGCTGATGACAGACAAGGCCGTCCCACTGAAACAAACGGGGCAGTACCGGACTGTGAGGGAAGCTAGACAAAAGGAGCAGGGACGAAGTGATAGAAGGAGTCAAGGAAAGATGGAAAGTGTACTTGGCCGCAGCGACAAATCAAACAGAACAGAGTTGCTGGGACTGCACCTTGACTCATCACCAGCAGAAGGGACACTGTCAAATCTCTCTCATCATTTTTGCTAACATTTTGCTGCTGTGCTTGGGCAGTCTAGCCCGTGTGTGTGTGTGTGTGTGTGTGTGTGTGTATGTGTTCTTGTACTTGCTACATCTTGAGGACTAGAATAAGTATTTAACCAACAGAGTGAGGACATTTTTGGAAAGTGAGGACATTTTAGCTGGTCCTCACTTCTTTAAAGGTCCGTTTGAGGGTCAAGACTTGGTTTTAGGGTCGGGGTTAGAATCAGGTTCTGGTTAAGTTTAGGGTCAAGGTTAGGGTCAGGCAGTCAGTTGAGATGGTTAGTTTAGGGTGAGGGGCTAGGGAATGTATTACATCAATGAAAATCCTCACAAAGGTAAAAGTACAAGGATGTGTGTGTGTGTGTGTGTGTGTGCGCGCGCATGTGCGTGTTGTTAGTTGAGGACGCAGGGATCTACGCACATTTGACCCCAGCTGTTTGGTGTACAATGAGATCTTGGCTGAACTGCACAAAGACAAATAATAAAAAGATTGATGCCAAATCTTTAGAGAGCGCACATATTTTTAAATTTTTACCGTACACATGTTCTCAATATATTAGTTTTCATGTTTTATTTAAGATAACTCATCCAGTACGTGTGTTATGATCGGATTTTATGTAACTTGCAAATCATGTATAACCTTTAAAGGATGTTGCAGTGCTGGAACAGAGGAAGTCGGGTAGATAGACTGATTTCTGCATGTATGGTAGAGAGAGAAAGTACAGATACTGCTTGTCAAGCTGCGCCCCCCCCCCCCCCCCCTTGATTGAAACATTTAGAATTTTTTCCATTAACCCTCATCACTCACAAGAAGACCTCTGCTAAAATGCCTACTTTTACACTTACGCTGTGAACAATTTTGCAATTTGCTGCTGTTATTATCCTAATTTTCTCCAGCAAAAATGAGAGAAAGGCAACGCACATTGTGTGCCCTTTGATTAAGTGCGATGTTTGAATGCGGGCCCTCCACCTTCAAGAGGGATTTGATACTTGAGGGGTTGAAGTGTTTTTGATGGAAACTCCATTAATGATTGATAACAGGAGGAGAGCGGTTAAAAATCTCCCAGCTCCAGCACCATCAATTATTAAACCCTCTCTCCTTGCATTTTGGTGGCACATAAAATATCAGTCACCATCTTGAAATCTTGAGTTGATAATATCTGTCAAAGGCTTTGTATGAATTTCTTCCCCTTCTTCAAACTCTGTGTTCGTTCCCGTGTTGTGCGTCTTAGAGGCGACACATGCAACTGCTGGCATCATGAGCTTGTTAGCTGCTCTCATCAGAGGAGATTAATTAGACAGATTAGGTTATTTGTACTGACTGAATGACATTAAAGAACAGAATTAAAAAAAAAAAAAAGCTTAACTTAGCCCAGTTTAAGCTTGTTTACCACAAACTGTTGCATAACGTGTATCTATTGAATTTGCGGGCCAGTAGTATTGAGTAAGAAGATTCTGATACTGATCATGCAAAATATATATTGGAGATTTTTCATCACTGACAGTCAGAAATAAACTTTGTTGTCCAAATAGTGGACATTGCACTGAGTAGTGATATCAGAGCACATATTGTTAAAATGAAAATACTGGAATTTGGGGGTAATGCTGTTCCCAATAATAAAGAGTAAAAGTAATAAAATTGATGGATCGGCTAATTTTCTCTGTGCAATGATCCCAGTTAATGTTGTTATCAAAAACTAATTATAATGTTTTTCTTTATGACAAAGACATGCAGCTACGTTACTGTTTAAAAATAAACTTTATTGTCTAAAATTACAACAGTGTACTGACATAATGATCTTTCATGGGAATTTAGTACTTGTAAATTATCCCAATTATCTTTTTCTAGATTAAGTTCTGTTAAAAATGGTCATATTATCAGCCACACAGTTAAATCAGTCTAGCTCCAGTGTTATATTGCCTATACAAAACATTAAACAGCCCATCTTCCCTTAGCTTAATGCTAACACATTGCTGCTCTCCCGCAGATGTGAGCTTTATCCCCATGTAGGTGTGCCACATGCTAGCTGACTTAACAGCCACAATGATTCAGTTTGTGTTTATGGTGAGAATCACACACACTCTGATGCTGGTGCGTCACAGTTGAGGATGTTGAGCTCCTGAGTGGATGTTTGAAGTGATGCTGGAGATTCGTGTCAACCAGTGTACAAGTGCGTGTCAGCGTAGCAGTAGAAGTTCTCCGGAGCTGAGTGCTGATTTGAGCTCCATCGAGACGAACTGACAGGCCTGCAGGGTTTGTGTCATCGCCAAGGTTCCCATCAGTCCTTGCAGAGGGAATTCTCTCAGAAAGAGCCACTGTACTTCCCGCACAAGAGACCTGATTAAGTCTTTGATACTGCATGTGGCAGCCACAGAGCAGAGCAGCTCGGCCACTCTGCTCAAAGTGCTTGGAGGCTGCTCCCAGGCACGCGAGGGAAGGTATTCACTCTAAGTACGCGTCAGAGGCTTTCATTGGCTCACGTAAAAGTAGAGAATGCCTGGAAGCGTTTCTATTTGATGGTGCTTTTCTGTGTTTGCGTCATCTGAGTGACACCCTCATTTACTTGTGTCAATATTTCTAGTTGCTCATCATCGACTACAAATGTAGCCCTACAGCACTCTTTCTGCCGCTCTGTACTCATTTCCCCAACCTCAGGATGAGCTGAGAAAACTTAAGGATGTACAGAAAAGCTGGGTTTACATGCACACTGTCGCTGAATGAAGAGCAATGGTTTACAGGTGATCTAATCAGGTCTGATGTACACATTTACAGACGTGTTCAATCAAAATAACGTGTGTGGAAATCTCTCATCTGTTCAGCATTTTAGCTGCTGTTACTATGATGATCTGTTCTTACTGTTGTCTGTCAGACCCAGATTAGTAAATTGGCTCAAATTACCCATGCTATCTTGAAATGTCAACCTATCAGAAATGCAAACGTTAGCTTTTGCGTAATTCGTGGTAACATCAAAATCAGGCCCCTCACGATCACATCATCTCTACTCAAACCCACGTCCATGTTGTGTTATTTTGTTTGAAAAGTTTCATATTTCTCTCTTTTCATCTGTCAAGTTCTCTGATCGTTCTCTAAAAAAATATGAATTAAACACAAGCAGCGGCAGAGTGATTACGAATGAGTACTTTCACTTAACTCGGGCCTTTAAATGACACATTATCAATGATAGCGTCCATGTAAACTCACCTTCTTTAATAAAAAGAAACACCAGTGATGTGATAGCTTTCCTCTCAGGTGCCTCGATCGCTTTGTTTCGTCGTAGCGGCGAAGTAGCGTGCGCTGCCCATCTTGTGTCAACATTGCTGTATTTATATAGGCTGCTTCCTGTCAGCCAGCAGCTCCTGTCCTGAGAGCACCAGGAGCTGCAATAGTGAAGCGGCGTGATTAGATTTACAGATGGAGATTAATGTGAAGCAAGGTAATAGCACAAAGGCATAAATCACGAGGAAGAGCTGGAAGCACTGTGCTTGACCTTTGTGAATGGTGATAATGATGCTAGAGTCAGACACTACTGGGGCTGTAGCATGTGTGTGTGTGTGTGTGTGTGTGTATGTGTGAGTAAAGACAACGCTATCATAAATGCTGAGTTTGGGCGTGTGAAGGAGGGGTTAATAGGTGGAGCGGTCAACGCGGGAGTCCATTTAGATGAAAGGACTTATCAGGTGACAGCATGTATGAAGCTGTCTGGACATTACATGCTACAAAGTGAAGCAAATGACTGAATGCACTCTCTTTGCACACACACTCACACACACACACGTATATATGAGCTGATAACTGGTGCTCAGGCTCTTTCTTTAAGTGGGAAGTGAAACCTGTCTGCCTGTCTGTCTCTCTGTCTGTCCTTGCACTGCAGAGCATCAGCAGGGTTATTAGAGGAGCCCATGGCTGCCACTGATAACGCCTGTACAGGCGCCGCCACTGACAGCACTGCCTTGCCTGCGTGGCAAACACAAGTGGCGGCCTGGCCGGGGGATTACTGCCTGCTGCCATTTCTGCTGATGCCTTTCTTTATGTTATCCTCTCCAGTCAGTTGTGCTGCATTTGAATAACTTGGCTGATGTTGTAGAAACGGAACTCCTCGAAATCTCCACCTGCATACAAATGAAGGCAGGCACACACACACACACACACACACACACACACACACACACACACACACACACACACACACACACACACTTGCCTGAAGTACTCAGACATATCCACACACTTGCCTGATGTTTAAGACATGCATGTCTGTTTTATTTCCACTGGTTTGCTGTGCCACGTACTGGGAGGAGGCACACTGGTGGGTTAGGACTGATGTCTCAAACACACACACACACACACACACACACACACACACACACACACATGCAGAGAGCCTCTTGTTTCTTTAGTGCTACACAGTGGAGCCCTGCTTTGGTAATTGATCCTGTTTGCTACACAGGAGGAGAGAGGGAGGCCCTAAGTGTTGTCAGTTTACTGCATTAATTTTTCAACTGTGGCCAGCGAGGCTGCAGGGATGGAGGAGGGGCCCACTACTGTACCTAGTACTGCTGCTTTGTCTGCAGTTACATGGCTGTTTGTAGGGGCTCAGTCCAAACTGAATTTCTGTCAGAATCAATTAGATTTCATCAGTCCGGGCCTCCTTGCTGCTCATCTTCTTTCGCTCAAAAATAGCCCTCTGGTGGCTTTTTGCGCTCCTTCTTATGCTGTGTCATGTGTGCAGATGATTATAGGCAGACCTCACTATGTTGCTTTTTTTCTCCTTATCCAAGCTCCAGGCTCTGACTCACTGATGATGTCACCAAACAAGCTCAGAAGGGGGTCTGGGTAGAAATGAAGCTTAAATAAGATCTAAATCTCGTTACATTTCTCCTGTTCTATAATTAGTACCAGTGTTATCACAGTGCTGGTCAGTGGATGCGAAGGACACCACCGAGCAGATTTTTGCTTCCATGAGTCATTAAGAGGTGCTCGTAGTCACAAAGGACGTCACTGCTGACATTTGTTGCACATATGAATCACAATTCTTGCTTTTATTTTCGCAAGGGATGTGTGTGTGTGTGTGTGTGTGTGTGTGTGTGTGTGTGTGTGTGCGTGCGTGTGTGTATGTACATGTGCTTGTGTGCATGTGAGATGTTTTAATTTAGCCTGTCTGGTGCTCATCTTGTTTTTAGGAGATGTAAAGTAGCAAGGCAGCAGCTCATAGTTCTTCACAAATGTCATGCAAATAATCTAAAAATACTTTGTGATGATGCCCTTTGTAAAGCACACTGTGGGAGAGTGAGAAAGGGAGCTGCCTGGGGGCTACGCAAGAGTTAAGCCATGATGGTTGTAATTACGGCACCCACAGAACGGCACACAGGGAGCACCTACGTAGTTAGGATGGGTCACATGCCCCCCTCCTTAGGGATTAATGAAGTGTAACTCTACTCAACTCCCCCGAACGGCACAAGCATTCATTGCTCAGAAGATCATTTAAAGGTGCATTGTGTAACCTTAGAATACGCCGAAGAAATGCAAAAAATAATGCAGCACAGAGTCCGTGCAATTAACTTTACATTCATTCTTCAACCAACCAATGATGAGTCAAAAAAAAAAAAAAGATTTGCAAAACTCGCAACTGTGAGAGCTGGCCAAGATAATGTTATCATATAATCTTCATACCAGCATGTTCATATACAGGTCCACCAACACAAGCGTCACATTCTAGCACAAATTTCAGAATTTTACATCTTAATTGTACTGACAAACAACATAAAGAGGTAATCAAGTCATTAAATACTATAATTTTACAACAGACATGTTTCATGTCCTCATTTTTCCGACTTTTGGCCTTAGATTGTCGTATCAAAGACTTTGTACTGCTAAAGCCCACCCCCCCCCTCCAAAAGAGAAAAGAAAAAGAAAAAAAATTACCCTGATGACATAATCAGAATTATTCATTCAAGCTCTGGAACGATCCCTACAGATCCACAGAGAATATGAAGTAACTGTTTTCATTGGCTGAAAAAACTCCCCATGACAAATAAACTACACATCATGAGTAATATCAGTGGGCTGCAAGAAAACAAGTCTGATGGAAGAAATGAGCCGCAGGATTAAATGTAGAAGTACTGGTTTGTCTGTTCTGGGCTACTGTAGATGCAACAAGGCATTCTCCCTATTTTGATATACTCATGCTAACTGCAACACAACAATTGCATTTCAGACCCACACTGCATAATATTCAAATTCTGCTAAAAGAGCTCTCTAAATCCCAAACACAGCTTCTTTATTTCTCTTTTCATTTCCTCTTTTTACTGTTATTTCGGTTGAAGTTGCATTGATTCATCGGAAGGGTACTCCACTGATGTATCACTGTGTTCATTTAGTTAGTTTGGTTAATTTAGAGGATATATATGTGTATCTTCTTTCTTATTCTGCACAGTCTCCCTTCTTGTCAAAATTTTACCTCTACAATACCCACAATGCAAGAGTTTCAGGCACCTAGCAGTGAATATAACCGCGTAGTCGCTGGCCTAAAGCAGAGATGAGCCCTGGTGAACTCACTTCCTGACCCAAGATCTGTAATTTTCATACGTGATTCAGCCCTAAATGATGTAGTCTCCATTGACATCACAATGTCAGGCCATTTGTCAGACTTCCCCACATCTGCCTGTGGAGCAACAACATGATTCATCCCGCATCAGAATTTCTCAAGATTTTGATGTGTAACATCAGGTTCTCTTTTACATGAAAAGGGGTTCAGTTGCATGGAAAGATAATAATAACCTACAGGAGGGTATGATGCATGGTGTGTGTCAGTAAAGGTTCTCTCTAGATCAGGGGCTCTGAGGTGGTGAGACAGTGCTTGGAATAAGGTCTCCCCATACCCATGTTGTTATCATGTTTTTTCAGTCATATAGACAGTCCCCTATTCAGCAAAGCAAGGTTAAACTCTCAATCCCACTGACCAAATAACATGCTAACACCTGCTAGCCTCTGGCCCAGCTCATGCTGTTTTCGCAATCTGGACGCTTTAAATTTCTGACCTTCACTATCAACATGTCAGCGTTGAGGATGAAAAACAAACTGGATAAATAAAACACAACAGGAACATTGTCTCTGTCCTCTATACTGCTTTGACTACAGCTATCAGAGATTGTCTATAAGCTGAAGATGCTCCACTCTTCTACCCAAAGCTTTGACTGCATTCCTCACGTCAAAAATTAGCAAGACCCAATGAGGAAACTCCTCATTTTCTCGCAGTAGGAACAGCCTCAGTCAGCTTTTAAAAGTAATTTTACTCGTGTCTGGAAAGCTCATGCATAATATGGGTGTGTGCAGTGGAAAAAGGGTTTGATGAAATTGCAGTTTTACATAACTTCAAAGTCACCAAATACTAGAAAACTGTCTCCTGAGTTATTTAGTAGTTTCTTAAACTTGTAAAGTATATAAAATAAATTCTCTTAAAACTATTTCACCAAATCTTGGACCTTTTTTATGTGATATTCTCGTATATAACTGATATCATTTCACCTCCACTCCCTGAGCCTCCCCTGAAACTGTCTTTGGGGAGGTCCAACTCACAGTTGGTCTAGATTTAAGAATGAAATATAAGTTGGTTGAAGAGTCAAATACAAACTCATCATCATGTCACTGTACAACACGGGTATGCCATTTTTAACTGTCCTTTTTGAAGCTTTTCAGAATGCTTGACGTTGATAAAAAATGTGATTTGTCTTTTTTATCGGGGATGAAACCGAGAGAAAACACCATATATCTGCAATACCATGAACGTTTGCTGGAACGCACGAGCAGCACTTCTCACAGTATAATGATATATTGACAGTTCATTTATGCTTGTTCACTCTACCCCCTTAAACCTGACCATTTAACCTCCCCATGGCAACAAACCAAACACCAGCAGAGCCGAGCTATGTGATTTCTGCTTTTGTCGGGTCACACAGGTGAGAGTCGTCCTTCTCCTGGCTCTTTTTTGTCCCATCCAACAGGTGTGTTTTCTCACTCAGGTCTGATTCCTCTCCACCACCTGCCCCCCTCTTCTCTTCTCAACCTCCCACCAGCTTAGCTAGCCAGGACAGGCCTTTTCTCCTCTCAAAAACCATGATTGCATTCTTGAGCTATTCCACCCCCTCCTTCAGAACAAGAGCCTCTGCATCTCTCTCCCTTTCAAGTAGAGGCTGCTGGGCCGCGTTTCCCCCTTTGAAGATGTAATCTCAGAAAACACAGAGACATCTCCTGGATTATCTTAAATGTCTTCAGTGTGTCAACAGCCTAGCTCTGTTGCAAAGCAGCGCCGGGCTGTTTAAGGGGTCGACTGTGATGACAGCCGAGGAAAATGCCACACCGCAGAGGTAATCACGGGGTCAACTCAGCCGATTCCATTCAGGGCCAAACTCCCACTGTTAGAAGTGGATGATAACAGACACAATGAAATGATGTATTTCCCCATGTGGCAGCACGGTGTTTACAATCAAAGGTAATAGCAGGCAGTGAAGCGCTCAACAACAGATGGTGTTGGAGGGCGAGGTTCAATTATGTCATGGCATTTTCTAAAATGTTATGAAAATCAGAGCCGTGCAACATCATAACTAAGCACACAAGCAAAGATGAAGAGCATCATTGAGTAGTCACAAGAGGGAGAGTTACTATACACCAAATTAGAGGCACATAAATGGCCGCTCTTTTAAAAGGATCTTGACTTTGTAATCATATCAGATGTTATCGGGAGGAGACTTTAGGAAGGGTAAGTGCTCAGAAACTAAATCAGAGAGAGGCTGCCTAGGGAACATGTTGTTATCATAATTACCTGCTGAGCGATGACTGGAGAACCAGTGTTGATGTTGACGCCGAGCTGCCCTCTTCTCTCCCCGACAAGGCTGTCTTGTGTGGGCTGCCGCCTGCTTCGACATCTCTTTGTGCTCTGTTCTCTCTGTGTTTTCTTTCTCTTTACAGCCAGGAACACAGACTGCAGGCCAAAAGCACAAATATTGTTTTGGTGAGATCTGGCTCGGAGATCCAGCTCAGACTTGCGTCAGTGTGTACGTGCGGGTGCTGGCAGGCTCAGGGGCTGCTCCCAGGAGCCGCCGCGAACTGGAGACCTCATTTTCTCTGTTTCAAACAACGGCCTGCTCCCGCTGAAGCTGAGGGCCTGCCTGCATGGGTTTTTATTACAAATGATCTGTTTGAATGAAATGCAGCCCCAGCCTCCGCACTGTTGGCATTTAAACGGGAGGAAATAACAGATGATGATATCAGAGCGAGGAGAGAGTGAAGGAGAGGTGGAGAGCGCTTGAGGAGGAGTTCACTTGACCTGTTTGTTTTGGTAAAATGGTATTCCTCTGCTAATTTCCTCCTGATCAGTATCTGACAGCTCATGGTAACATGTTTTATCTTGGCTTCTCTCTGCTCACTGAGCCAATCGATTTCTCTGCTGCTTTAAATTGCATTCTCTGATTTTTAGCGGTCTTCTGTTTGCATAGAGGTAATCAATTACATATATTAGCCTACCACGTTTAGCTTGAGATGGACTTCTTCTCTTCCTCTCCAGACACTGCTGCAAAGTCTCGCCCTTTCCTCTTCCACCTAACATCATTGACTGGTGTTTGCCATGTTGGGGGGCATTGATTTTTACTGCTCTCTCTCTCTCTCTCTCTCTCTCTCTCTCTGGTTTAACAACTGATGAGTTGTGTTAAGACACCCAGGGACAGCCCTGCCTCTTGTAGGGAGATGAGGTTTGCTTTTATAGCCCTTCTGCTTCCTCATCCTTGTGGTGATAAGGTATATATATGTATGAATACGTTCGTCCGCATGAGTTGAGCAGCCACCTGAGACAAGGATTCCCTCCATGAAGCTAAAGTAAACCTGGTGTTAAGAGCTTTTAATAGGCAAACTTCGGCTTTGTCATCACCAGCACTTGAATCAGTTTTTTCCCCTCAGTGAGCGAAGAGACAGATTAGCAGGATTTAAGTTTTAACGATTCTGAAGCGACAGTATAGAGAGTTGACACAGAGTTTAAGGTTGACAAGAATTTTTAGTCCGTCTGATGCTCCTATACCCCCCCCCCCCCACACACACACACACACGCACACACGCTCCAAAGTCGTGGATACAATCCTTATTTAGCATGATTAGTTTCTTAGAGGATTTTTTTTTCTTTTACCGCCAGCTCTTATAACCAGGATGACAGAGGCGGGGGAGAAAAAGAGGAGGAAAAAAAACTGCAGAAGCTAGTAAGAAGCACTCAGGCTTTCACTGTAATATTCACCACATTATTAAGGAACACATTGCTTTGTGCCGTGTTGCGCTCAACACCATCTGTAGTGTGCTGCTCAAGTGGTAGCAATTTTCTTGTAGTCTGGTGTCTCTTGTGCGGCACTACAAGTGAAACTCAATTGCAGACCTCCGCTCCATGTTCTAGTGCATTTAGTTTCTCATAAAGCTTTGCATTCTTCAGTGATTGCTCAGCCACAGTTTCCAGCGTGTGGAAATGCACCGGTGTATCAGTTGTTGGATGCCTCTTCAAAGCTTGATGTCACTGCAAAATACGAGAGGAAGGAAATCTGGACAAATATTGCTCTTAAACCCGACTGACGATCAAAACCAACTTCATAAATGTGGAATTAGAACATTTCAGAGCTGAATGTATGGCCAAGTTAACAATGGGATGTGCTCTCTCTTTATCTGCCCACACACACTTTTAAGAGGGTCCATTGGTGCATGTTATAGCAGGGTAATATCAACCTAATAGGCTTACCTGTCAGCACCGTATGGGACGTCGACCCTGTAAATCACATTTGTCTGCGACACCTGCTCGCCTCCCTGCGTATTTATGGCTCTCTCCTCCCTCCGCCCTGTCCTCTTCTTTTTTTGGACTCGGTCCAAAACCAACCCCTCTTCCCACAGTATGTTCTTCAGTATGGTCCTTTCCTCTCTGTGGGATTATATGAACGAGCATGAAATATATCTTGTGGGCCCCCACCATGGTCACACCCTGTCTGTTCAAAATGTCCATGTATTGTTTTCTCGCTATCAGTAGGAAATTGATTTTGTCTTGAGGAGACAACACCTTCAGGTTCTGCCATGTTTGATGAAAGCTGCAACAATGAATAGATTAGGCGATATTCACTTAAGATGAATAGTGTTACCGCCTTAAATTCATCACAACATGAGCCAACATCTGTCACGTCACCTCTGTCTCAGACTAAAGTTTTAAAATAAATATTTTCAGTGTTTTAGATTTATTTGGATTATTGACCCATCAGTGTACATGTGTTCCGTAAGAGAACTATTCAGGAAGTACTACATTATCTTACATTACTGAGGTTTTTGTAGTTTAAACCAGTTTTTGGCAGTCAGGCAGTGCAGTCAACCAATAAAGGGGCTGCTGGTATAGTTCCCCGTGTTGCCTCCAGCTACTGGACATCCATACAGATGTGTACCCTTGTGCCCCCTTTCATCACAAGGGGCACCTGCTCTTGAGGGGTGATTAGCAGGGCACAAAACTCCTCACCAGTTGAATAGATGTGGCTCCTGCGAAGGAGGAAGCACCTGGCCGCCCACGGTTCCACCCAAGATCGGCGTAGGGGGCAGAGCAAAACAACTAAGATTGCAACTGGGGAGAAAAATGGTGTACAAAACATTTCCAAAAAGTAGTTTTCATGGTAGAATGCTCCAAAACAAGCACAAATAAAAACGTGCACTCTCCTCATAACCCCGCCACCAACCAGTTGGTGACCATGAGATGAGGGTCGCAATTCCCAGGTTGAGAACCTCTATACCAAATCCTCACAGTGTTGTCCTAGAAGTTCCTTCCAGTGTAACTAATATCAGATCTCTTCCCTTTCCACATACTTTTGTGTGGTTGTAAGTTACTGGCCAAATTGTCTTTGAGTCTTGTTGGAGGTGCCAAGACATACTCTAAATCTTGGAAAATGTCCACCAGGGTAGCTTGAAACAGAGGAAACTCGGGTGCGCTCGCGGTAGAGAATGTAAAGTGAGTGAAGAAACAAAAGGGGGAATCAGAACAGAATGAAATGTGATGCAAAGGACTTATATCTATACCATATCATATCACATATAGCAACAATTACATGCAGTGTTAACTTACAGTTTTATTGGCACTCAACTTTCTCATTTTATGTTGTAATATCAGGCCCATGTGGTAATTTGTCCGTTTCCACTATGAATACAAGTGACTTATAGGTGATGAGCTTGTAGGCTAATCCCAAATTTACTGAGAGTGTGCCGGGCTGCCGCTGGTTTTGTATCAGCATGTAAAGGGCGTAGCGAAGCAGCGAGGAGAGACTAAGTGAGGTGTATTAGGGCAGTGAATCTCGCTGCTCTGTGTGTAATGGACTCAGGATGAGGCTGACCAAGCGCTGGGCTGCTGATAACCTTTAGGAAGGACATTGTTCCTGTGCGGTGGGTTGGTGGGTGGTGGGGGTGTACAGGACTGCAGTATACAGTCACAGCAGTGTGATGGGTGGTGCAGTTGTTCACCGGTTCATTGGCTGTTCGGCAGGGTTAGGAGGGAGAGTAAATGGAGCAGTATAGCAAACTCTCTCATGGCTTCCTGCATACATTTTTCAACACAGGGCGTATTTCTCTGTGATACATTTGTCCTCTGTCTGAACCAGGTTCTCCCTGGCATTCCATTAAAAGACATTTAACAGCCCTTTCTTCTGTCTTCCTTCCCCTCAGATCACCACTTTGAGGTGGGGTCAGCGAGGGACCGTGTGTGAGGAATACATGAAGGGCGGGGTAGGGAGGGAGCGGCGACCACAGCGGCAGTACCTCCAAGGTCACACAGGTAATTTTTTTTCTTTTACTGAACAGCTCAGTGAGTGTACAAACTCTTTCGGTTCAGACCTGGCATTTTTTGTTTTTTTTTTCTGACATGCAGAGCAGACTTGGCACGCAAAGGCAAAGTGAGCAAGTAATGTGGCTGGTTTTGATTGGACCCTCCTGGGCTGGCGGCCGGGGAGGGACTGAGCAGTGTGCAGCTGCTGTTTATGAGGAGCTGTGCAGGATCCTGTTTGGCTCTGTCTAAAAAAACCCAGCCAGTCCCTGCCGAGAAGCCTGTGGCCAGTGTCAATACATGGAGAACAGAACCATGATGCTATGATTCAAAAAAGCCTTTGTTTCCACAATTCATTTTTTTCGTTTTATATTGAACGCTTGGCAGATGCAGAACTAGAATACAACAAAGCATCGTTCATTTATACAGGTTTCTAGAGACAATGTAAACGCATCCCTGACTGTATAATTACAGTTAAACCACTTAAACATCAGTTCACATTGTTCTAATCTCAGTTTAGTTGTTGTCTGCACCAATGACATCGAAACAATTGTGTTCCATTCAAATCAAAATAATGATGAAGTCACAGTCATCATGATGCAGATTCCAGCAAATGCTCTGTCACATCTCACCACAAGACCGTAAGCAAACAACCTTTAAAATGCTTGTTTTCTGAAGAGTTTGGGTTGGATCAACTTCAGCGAAGCCCCCTTCCCGCTGCCCAAAACAAATACTAACACTTGCAAACATCTGGCTTTTGTCTGCAGTGGGAACAGGTTTAATCTGCATTCACTCCTGGGCCGAATGACGGCAATAGAAGCGAGCATTCATTGACTTGGATCAACATTTATGTGAACACAAGATCTTGGTGAATACAGTAATTTGCGGCCCACTTCTGGCAGGAACTTGTTAGACTTTTTGTCAATTCGTCCATGAATGTAACTTGTCTGCTTTCAAGCAGCCCTATTAAATCTCTCATTTTACCCAGTTTGGGTAGCGATACACCAGGAGGTTCAAGCAGGTTTGCCCAGGTTTAAAACACCTGCATGGACTTGGAAATGTGCGATGGGTTTGACATGGTAAACCTCGAGCTGGAAAAGACTGATGACCTTTGATCAAAATAAAACCTGATACTGTGAAGATTTTTGTTGTTGTTGTTAATTCAGTGAAAATAGTCATGCGCACAGTTTCTGTAATGAACCTGAACCTGAAAGTTAGTTATCTTAAAAGCAGGTCCAGCGGGGTGCAGAACTCTGCCAGCCAGATGGAATTTACAGTCTCCTTTGCTGCACCTACTGTACTTTACGCTTTGCTACCAGGGATTAAGAATGGGGATTGGGGTGTGAGGGGTGGGTGTATATAATAAATAAATAAAGTGCTGGTTAATCTTCCTTAGTGCAGTGTGTGTGTGTGTGTGTGTGCGTGTGTGTGTGTGTGGGCATGCATGCGTGTGTGTGTGTGTGTGTGTGTGTGTGTGTGTTGAGCAATGCCACCGACCGGGGAACATCTGCCTCGCACACAAACACACACACTTGCACATGTATACGCAGTCAGACAAACACAGATACCGTCCACACATGCACGGCTAGCAGGGATCAGCCAAAGCGATTAGCGCACGGACGTCAGAGCAAAGAAAGCGACAGGTTTAGCGCGTACACACACACACACACACACACACACACACACACACTATGACTATCAGCAGAGATACAAGCAGTGCAGAGTGAAAGAAAGAGATGCTGCCAGCCGACAGAACAGAGCTGCAGAGATGTGACAGCACATGACGGCAGACACATGAAAGTACAGGAAGACAAGTTTTACTGGGTTTTTCTGCTGCTGTCGTCCTGCATTCATCTCGCCCCTGTATCCATTGGCTCACATCTTTTCTTTCTTTTTTTCCCCCTCTCTCTCTCAAATTAACACATACACAACGTACCAACATTTGATCAAACAACTGTGCAATTGAGGGAGAATTTGGCCAGACAGCGAGCCAGGATGAGTAATGTAGAGCTCCTCTGGCTTAATTTGTTTAGAAAGCCTATCAACGCCGCAAACACGTTACAGACTGTTGCCGTTTACAGCCCGGCGTTTTCCCTGCAGCTTTAATTGGATGCATTTTTAATGTTAGCACCACATAGTGTAGCCACTGTTGACACAGAACACTGCGGCCGTTGTGAGGCGATGGAGTCGAGATTGAGGAGAGTCATTGTGCGTCTGTGTTTGTGTATTGGATTGTGTTATGGTTGGGTTGAACACTGTGCTGCCTGTTAGCGTGTCCACCTATTCTTAGTCGACTACGTTAGCGAAGGTGTTGTTTTCTCTCTCTTTTAGCCGTCTGTCCAAAAAAAGCGTACGCATGTCAATTCCTCGAGGGGATATTAAACTGTACTTAAACTGAGCTTCGGGAAAACAACCTCATCAAGATGCCGTCAGGTGCAGTAAAAGGGTTATCCTTAAAATGTCAGTCACTCAGACAAGCACTCATTTATATTGGGTTATTATGTAAGATGAGATCATAAAATCTTGATTTGTGATTCCTGCAAGAGTGAGACCGATACATATCCCGGTGGCCGATATCAGCTGGGTCTCTTTTTGCGTATATGTTGTTTTTTATTAGCTGAGATTAAAACAATTTTTTTAGATAACTAAAGGCAGATACTGAAGTTTCCTATGTCAGTGCAGGTATGTCATTTTGGAAAATAAAGTTTTTTTTTAAACTGTAAAACATCCTCCATCACATATCTTTGCCCTAAGTATTTTTAATAACTACCTTTGAGGGATTACTTAAAAAAAAATCAGCTAAAATCTTGGTTTTTGTCATTTTATTTCACTCCCCAATACCCCCCATCAGCCCAAAAATCCAGTGTTGGTCAAACTCTCGTCATGAAGTAAAAAAAAAAAAAAAATTATTTACATTTTTAGCTGATATCAGAATTTCTATGCTTCCCAGTATCAGCTGCTAAAGTCCTGTATCAGTCCAACCCTCGTTAGTCCTCAGTAGTCCTGCAGTCGTAGTGAACCTGTCAGTCCACTATTTTATTTCTTGGGTTGGGCTTCGTCTGTGCTTTTGTCTTCGCCCCATTGCCACTTGGTAGATAAAGAAAATGATGTCATAGCCTCGAGGGATTAGCTCACACCAAAGGAATCGGCGTCCCATTCCCAGCCTCCTTTTTTCATTCTCATCCGTTTCATTTTTAGTTCTTCTTTTATTGCGATTTTTTTTCTTTTAAATTATGCCTTAGCGGATGCAAGCGTCATGTAAAGTTCATAGAACCTCTTACTGATCTGCAGCATTGCAGGCATCTAAATTCACAGTGTTGGGTGCGTATCACGAGAGTCCTTCCGCTTCAAGACTACTATTCAAGTATTTTTAGCAATTAATGGTTAACTTGCCAATGTTTAATCACTTGTTTTGGCAAAAGCTACACAGTGTCACGTCATGCCAATAGAGCCGTTTGAATATGAGAGATATCAATAGTGCAATAACAGAAAATATGTGAGTTTTACCTCGGGGTTCTTCATCTTAGAAGATATTCAAAGAACTCAAATGTGTATTTTTAATCTTCACTGGTGATTTTCATTGTTCATCATCTTAAAGACTATTTTTCTGGAGCTGGTCTGCTTGGATTGTGCACTGCATCTCACAAACAAGCGAAGGTATAAAATGGTGCGAGTGGGAGGATGAGAGAGAACATTGTCTTCTTATTTTCAGCTTAGGGACAGAGCAGAACAGGTTGTGTGAGGATACTTGCTATCCTTAACAATGTCTAACGCCGCCTCTGGGCCACCTTTACTCCTCTGATGCGGCTGAGAGTTGTGCTTTGCAGAGGAGTCGAGATATTTGCAGCACATTCCTCTGCGTTTGATGGCCGTCCTTCTACACTGTAATTAGCTTCATGTTTTGACATAATGAATGCTGTACACCTTATATAATATACAGTTTCTGGGATGGATTTAGACACTTTCACTGTCCTTTACTCAATTATGATTCATTACACTTAATAAGTACCCACGTGAATTAGGTGTGATATGAAAATAGATGAGGATGCAGTTGCAGGGTCCTGATTTTTTTTTAGTTTGAAGTGATATTCTGGTTTCCTACAATTTTCGTCTTTACTTCTGAGTTCGACCATCATACCAATAGATATTAACGAACCTACTGCTACACAATTAATCGATCCATTATTTTAAATGAAATATTTTGGCGCATCAGATATCTCCTGCTTTTATTAAAAAATTATTATAAAAAAACAAACAAACAAAAAAGCGTCTTAGTTCAATCTAGATCCCCAGAAAGAAGAAGAAAAAAAATCAGTTGTCATTTCAAACAGATTTTTCAATGTAAATTAAAACAGTGATGCACAAATTAACATTCACACTAATATTATAGCTCAGTATCAGTCAAAATAATCACATTTAGATGTTGTTTTTTTTGTGCGCAGCCACATAACAAACACAGGGGCGCGCAGTGGCAGAAACATCTCCCCGGGGAAAAATGTTTCTGAAGTATTTTCTTGACAGACAATGAAGAAACAAACAGTTTCCTCGGCAGAAAACATTCTCTAACTTGCCTAAATAAAAAAATACCACAAGGTGCAGACAAAGTGGGCTCTTAAAGGGAACGGAGGACGGCTCTGATTGGTTATGACCAAAACACAACTACTCCACAAGAACAGTCCGATAGAAAAAGAACCTGATCAGCAATTCCACAACTGTTGTGAAAAGGCCTCCTTCTTTTTTTTCCCCCTGTGTAATTGTGAGTTATTGCTGACATTTTGGTTGCAATCACGTTTGCTTTTTCGCTTCGATAATCAGGTTTGCCCGTTGGCTTGTTTAGAAATGTTCCATCATGACATTGTTTTTATAACTAATTGCAATTCAGACTAAACTAGCAAAGGTAAACAAAAATTTTCTTTTGAAATTCTCCAAACGTTAATGTCTGTGATGACATCACTCTTGATACACCACCATCTTTGTGTGGCGGTCAGTCCACGATGTTATCCATCACCGGGTCTCTGTCTGGCATCGTCAATTACCCAGAGGAAAACAACATTAGAGGCCTGAATGGGACACAGAGCCGTGGCAGGCCTGACATGGTTGTGTTATATGATTACACAACCTGTTGGCTGTCCGCCTGTCAAGTGTCTCCCAGCTCTGATGAATGGCTGTAATATGCTGCGCATCACAACACGCCACGCCACACACTCATTAATGGCTTCTCATAATGCCTGGGATGTTCCTCCAATGCTGCTGCAAGACTAACAGAGAAAGAGACAGGAAGAGAGAGGGAAGGGGAGGGGGGGGGGGGTTGTTAGTTGTAGTGCAGGAGCGAAGGGTGAGAAATGGCGTTTATGAGTACTCCGAGCTTGCTTCCGAGTCACCATTCAAGGCAGTAAACAAAAGAAACACCATGTCCTCATTTGAATAATTTCACAAATGGTGCGGCAACACGCCAGGAATGAATCAAGCAAGGATGACAGAAAAGGCTGCGATGAAAATAAAGCGAGATGCAAGAATTATTACTTTTAAAAGTGCTACACATATGCTGTTCAATTAGATACATTCTTGTCCATCTGTGGCCTATTTGCATAGATTATGAAACATGTGTGCAATGCAGCCTATACGCCAGTGTGTGAGAACATTACAATAGAGACGCTTGAAGAAAGGGGATTGAATCTGTCGTCTGTCGGATGCCATCTGAAGCTTATCTGATTGCTCTTTCTTTCAGTGAATTAGGAGACACACTATTCCAGATCCTCCAAACTACTCGAATCGCAGCTTTAACAAACAGATTTGATTCTTGCGGAGGCTTCTCTCCGAGAGGTTTAGAAGGGTTGAAAATTGTTCTGAATGAGCCGTTTTCAAAGATGAGTGAGATGCTGGGTACCGGTGGATGTAGCGGCCGTACGGAGAGTGTCTGGAACCTCCTGGAGCATCTTTACTTTGGCTATTAGCAGTTTTGTCGGCTTGTTTGTGCGAAATGTCTCATTTACAACTGTGCTCCTTCTCCTCTTGATGCAGCGAGGGATCGTGTTGAACACTGTGTTTTAGGGATGGGATGGGAAACATTCCAATATATCATCTAACTGTGATATTGTATCATGGATTTTTTTTTTCCTTAAATATCAAAGCTTTTTTTTCTTTTGCTGTCCAAACTAGTGCTATGTAATATCAAGATATTAATCTCTGTCCCAAACCTTGTGTGTAATTGTGTAACTTGACTACAGCAAAAACTAGAAAACAATCTCAGTCTGCATAACTACGCCAAGGAAGCTACAGATCCAGCGTATCGGCATCGTATCGTCCTAATTTGCTCCCCCCCCCCCCCCCCCCCCAAATGCCAAAAGCAGTTCTTTCATATCACCGCTCCAGAACAGGATCCATCTCATCTCCTGGAGCTTAATACTGATCCCTCTACTTAAGATACACGGCCTCAAGGAATTTCATACAAATTTGCTCAAACTTTTCGGGGATGTCAATAATGTTTCTTCAGGCTCACAGAAATCCAGAAGGTCCAGAAAAATGTCACTACATGTATATCCTGCAAATGGTCCAGAACTGCTTCGAGGATTCAGGATCTACAATCGGATCCGGGTCACTTCCTTAATTTCTTCATTTATTCTTTGTCGTAGTCCCCATCTTTGCACCAAATTCCCTGAAAACCCCCTCTTTTGGTTTTTGAGATTGAAAAAAACAAACAAACAAACAAACAAACAATCCACAAGGGCACTCTGTAGTCACCAGACCTCAGCCAAAGCACAAAAAAAATGCAGTTTTGATATATTAAACTTTAAAAAGTAGCCACGGACCAAATATAATATGATACAATACTTCTTTCTCCATACCACACCCTTCAACAAGTACAGTGAAAAACAGCCTGGTAGATTTGCATTATCAGAAGTAATAAAGTAATAATACTGACGATTTTGGTCACTAAATTCATTTCCACTGGAAACCTCATGCTGACTCGCGTGATTACATTTTTTCCCCTTCCCATCATTCTGTCACAAAACATCTTTGAGAAGCAAAATTCAAAACGGTATGCGTTCTACCTCAGTTACCTTCGATTCACAACTGATGAGAGCCAAAATTCAAACTGAACATAAAACCCACTGTACCTTGTGTGTACCTGCAGCGTAAATGTGAGCGAGGATGAGACAACCCGACTATGTCAGTGTTTTCTCTCTCCCTGCTCGAGTTTCTCAGTTTGAAATGCAACACCTGCAGATGTGTCTTGTAAAGTGTAGCCCCCAGCCTCTCTCCCATTCAGAGGGGACCATTGAAACAAAGCAATTAAAGTAGCTTTCTTCATGGGGTAAAGATCTGCTGCGTGTGTGTGGGTGTGTCTTGCTTTTGCGAGAGTGTGAATTACTCTCTATTGTTTTAAAGTCTACACATTTAAATCCAAAAGTCCCCCCCCCCCCCAAAAAGATCGACATTCCACCAAAGAATCGCGCCAATCAAAACACCAGCCATTCTGTCATATCCAAGTCTGTTTAAATATAGAGGTTAGAGGTCACTGACAACCTGTTGACACAGAGCAGATTTATGCAACATGCGCTCACGCAGCCACCCTTGCAAACACACACACACACACACACACACATATACACACACACACACACACACACTTAGGCAGCCACAGCCCAGCTTTTGGCACAGCACACTGCAGCAGTGGTTTCTTGTTGCTGCTGATCTTTGGGTCCTTCCAGCTCCAGATACCAGAGCCGGAGTTATTCTCCGCTCCGCTCCCTGACCCTCCTAATTGAGAACGGCTGTGGTTGAGCTAAACAGACAGAGAGTGGGAGAGGGTGAGAGCCGAATCTCGTGCAAGAGAAAGAGAGAGCGCGAGAGAGAGAATGTAAGAACAAAAGAACGAGTAAATGAAAGGAGCAAAAGAGCCGGGGCCAGCGTTGGTCAACTGGAGGATGTGCTCAACAGTTGGCCTCATTACAAACACCCGAAACTCCTCACTCTACACCAAATGCAGCTTTATGATAGCAGAAAGAAGTAGCATGAGTGAGTGTGTGTGAGAGCAATAGAGAGAGTGAGAGAGGTGCATAAGGGAGAATCAAACCCGAAGGTTGGGAACAGGAGTGGTAAGCTCTGTGACAGCTGCATGCACGTCGTAGTGGGTGACGGTCTGTCCGTCTGTCAGAACAGATATTTCTGTCTGTTTAGTGCTGCCTTACTGGCTGCCAGAGACACTCCTCATGTCATCGCTGGGTGCCTGCTGTCACTGGCTAAAAAGGAGAGAGGGAGTGGAGTGTGTGTGTGCGTGTGTGAGGATGGGAGAGTGACAGATAGGGAAACACGAGCAGCTGTCTTGAAAGCTCCTCCACTCCTGACAGTGTATCTCGAATCTGCTGATATCTCACCACCGTTTCAGTCAGGTGTTCGGTCACGTGACTTAAATTAAACACATCAGCACAACCCGTAGTTTATCTGTTGGGAGATGAGATTCTTAACTCTTTGTTACATCTTCTGTCATATATTATGCGTGTACTTCTCTTGTCTAAACGGAGCCGTGCACTCACCGCCATCATTTTAGATATAATGGAAACAAGTGAGCCGCCGGACACTGAAGTTAGTGAGTAGAGGTTTAAATACCAATATCAAAATTGCACCTACCTGTGCAATAATAATACAAACTACATTGATCATTTATATTTACACTTTTACATTCATGCACATTTCATTTTACATTTCTTATTTTTCCTGTGTATGTGTATGAATGAATATTTCATTTAGATGTATATCCACATATTGTGGTTAAAGTACATATATTTTTACCTGCATCTGATGTAGTTGTATTTCTTTACACTTATGTAATGTAACGTGATTCATAAAGTACATCTGGTTCGAATTAAAAGGGTGTATTACAGTACAAGTTTTAACGCAGCTGTATGTTATGCAAGTTTACATAATAGTTGTGTCAAGTTAAAAAAACGAGTAACATCCAAGCTGTAAGATACTGGAAGCTTCCTCTTTTTTTTTTTACATACGCACATGCACACACAAACGCATATGCACACGTGCACGCTAAGTATTGGCTGATAGTAGGCGACTAGGATTATCTCTTAAAAACTTGTAATGAAAAGACATGGTGGTAGGCGGATGAGACTGTCAGGTCTGTGTGGGAGGTAACATGAAATATTAAACAGAAATTGCATACTGTTTTTAAATTTCCTGGGTCAACTGGATGTCAGTGTGGGCAGAAGAGGGAGAGGCTTCTCACCTGCAGTCGCTGTTAATATGCTTCCCTATGTTGCAATTTGCTAGGCAATATGGCCTGTGAAGACATCAGCATGCATGATTTCAGTGTTCTCATTATTCTAACAGTCTCTTCATGTTCTTCTTTTTAAACACTGCCTTCTATTTTTTTACTAACATGGTGTGTGTTGTTTTTTTCTTTCTTTTTTTCTCCTTTTTTTGCCTCAAGTGTTCAGGCCATTGACTGTTTGATTACAATCATCTGTTGTTGGAGTGCCGTCGCCTGATTACAAACACATGTTTATGGCTAACTGAGATGGCCACGGAGTGAGGTAATGGAATATTAAAAACATTTAAGAGCGTTAGTGAAGCACCGGGCTGCACAGTGGTTATCTTGAAGGTTGAAGGTTTGCACCCGTCAGGCGTCCGGGGGGCTGTGAAGTGGGAAGTCTTCTCATGTCGGCTCAGGGTTGTCTGGATGTTGCAGGTTAGATGTTGATAGTGAGTGCAACCCTGAATGGGACAGGTGATTATTAAACCAGACGGATGATGGATAGATGGAGTGCAACTTAACCCCGTGATGCTCGGTGTAAATTCACTACCCTTACTTCTGAGATGACGGCCACCGTAAGGGCCACGCAGCCTGTATCAAGCTGTGTTTCTTGCCGTGGACTCTTTCCGCTGTTCATCCTCAAAGTGTAGACTATAATCTGAACCAAAACTGTCTCTGCTTGGAATGTTTTTAATTTGTTCCAAGAACTATTTCCTAAAGGTAGGATTATGTTATCTACAAACTCTCAACAGATTATAGATCAAATATTCAACAATAAGCCTTAAACACTCTGAATGTTGCAGTTAAAAACATTTTGTCGTAGTAGAATGTAGCCTTTCATTTCTTGAAACAATTTTCAAAATGCTCATTAAATTTCAGATTAAAACCTTCCCCTTTCACATCATTAGAACTTGTGTGTAATATTAGCCAACGTTGTGGGAACATTACCTGTTAGCTGGGTGAATAAATGATACTCGTATTACTTCAGGGACATTGTTGTCGCAGTGAGTTTAAGTTCACTCTGTTTCATCACAAAGACAAGGACTTAGAACGCTGGAAAGGTTGAGTCTTGTTGATTCAGTTATACATCCTTCCGTACTAAAATTGATGGGCAACCAAGCAGAGAGGATGTGAATTTTGGATGCAAATTGTGATTCTGGAGTACGACATGTACATACAAATAGCAGCAAGACTGTCAAAGTTAGTTGTTGCTGCCCTGACTACAACACCTGTCCAGGAAGTCCTAGGAGATTCTTCGGAGCAAAGCACGTCTAGATTACAGCTAATTACTGCCGTTGCGCATCATAGCTCATAATTATCGAGTTGGACAGACATCGGTTTCATTCTGAAATCCACACTGAAAAAGATGCCGTCCTCTTGAGAACTCTGGCTGTCGCTGATCTTTCCAGTTACCGTATCAACCTACAAAAAGGTTAAGACAGCCCCTCACATTTCAAGTTCCTCCAATATTTCAACTTTTCCTGACCTCTCCTGGACTTTTTCATGGAATCTCCCAACAAAACAACAGCACTGGTATGATTTAATGAACCTCGGAAACAGGGGTCACTTCATTCCCCAAATGTAATTCCCAGGCTGGAAAATCCCTGATTTTAGCATCGGTGGAGCTTCCACAGTGACGTTGCCTATAATTTTGTGGCAGCCATGGCAACATTAGTCCAACTTTAGATTCTGCCCTGTCAGTGTTGGCTTCCTCTGGCTCGTCCGGTACCCTGACAGCCCTGTAACCACACACCGGTGTTTATGTTCTTAAGGTTAACACGGTTATCTCTGTACGTAACCCGAGCCCTCAACCTCCATGGGCACTTGGCATACATGTGTGTGGTTGCGTGTGTGTGATCTCGCAGCTGCAGGACCTGTCTCTTCCCATGGCTCTCTCTCCAGAAAGAGCTGCAGGGACTTGCCAGTATTTTCATTCCCTCTGGAGGCATTTCCGCACACTAACAAAGCCCGGCCTGCGTGATGAAACAGAGAGGAAGCAGCTTTTGTGAAGGGAGCAGCCGATTTTGATTCGTGTGTATGTGTGCACTGCTGACCCTAGCTAACAGTTAGCTGTATGCAAATTTACTTTAGAGCTTGCAATTCAGGTTGCTCTAGGCTCTTGTTTGCTGACAAGCCTACTGCAGTACGAGGACAAGCCTTCTCTGTATCCCATTCACAAGACAAAGTTGCCTCCTGTTTGCCTCTAATTAACTGGTATAATACCTAGCTTGTTCGATTGGTTCGTTTTTTTTTATAGCGCTTGCTAACCACTGGCCTTTCATAGCCTACTTCCTCTGTTGCCAAAAGGAAATCGCAAGTCACAATTCTCCTGAGAGTCTGGCTCTGGGAAGGGATTGGATCGAACCAATAACCGTGCAAAACCACTCATTTTTCTTACTGTTCTGCAGAAACATAAAACTTCAGCTCCCTTAATCCTCCAGTCTTCGATTCATAAGTACAAATCATTTAGGTCCAAGACATTTATTCTTATTAATGGATAAATGTCAGTGTTTTTTTTTGGGGGGGGGGGATGCAGTGTCTGAGTATTAACTGCTCTCTATGCCTTTGGATACCCTTTGTTCAGCTGGTGGTTTCCAGAAATAACTCTGACGGTTTTGGCAAGAGCTGAGGTCGAAGCTCACACGAAACATCTTTTTTTTTCCTTTTTTTTTTTTTTTTGCTGTCTCACTTGAGGTCGGCTACTGAAAAGTAACTGCAACTGCACAGTCTGGCAGTACTACTGAGGTCCAGATTTTCTCTTGGTTGTCAACAGAGTCCACGTCCTGTGGGTTGACAGCCAGGGCCGAGTGACACACGCTCGTGCCCATAAACAGGGATTTGGCCCTCTGGAGAAAATAACCTTGATAATTACTGGGTGCACATAGACCTGCCCACACTGGGAGGGGGGAGGAGACGAGGATTGACTGAGAAGGAGAGAGAAACAAGAGAGAGAGAGACAGAGAGCTACATCCACTGGTGCATTCCTCCATGCTGAGTCATACTGGTGCTGAGTTTCCCCTCAGCGCACACAGATTTCCACAAGGCGCAGGGTGCAAAGGGCTACTGATGCAACTCTCTTTAGCTGTTCTGATGCTGACATTTAAAATTTAACAAGCCACACATTCACAGACTCCAACAGCAACCAAAAGGCAAGGTTTTAAGAGTTCACATAAGAGGACCGCTAGACAATTCTTATAAATAAGAAGGCTTACGGAGGAAAAAAAACTGACCTAATGCGCGCATAGATTGCAACTGCCTTTGGCCCTCAACACGTGGTGTCTGACTGAACTGGCATCACTTCAGCAGCAAGAGCTGAATGTCTGTGGTTGGCTGGCGGCCTGTCTTTTTGCCTGTCATTTAGCTGGTTAAAGAGAACTTGTTGAACCGCTGCACTGTGCCTGGCTACTACGGGGCCATTCATGCCCGTAACGGTCAAAACAGCCAAGTCCTGTCATCAGCACTGGCTTGCACATACCAATTTACTACTGGAAATGACAAGGGCATTTTTGCTGGGTAAGCACAGTTTCCCTCAAGCAACCCGTTTTGAAAGTTTGTATTACATTTCAGAGAACGAGACGCTCCTTTTAACCGAGACAAACAGCGTTCACATCTCAAATATGTTCTCTGTCTAGGCTGCATGTATGCCGCCTACATTGAGTATAAAGTGAAATTGACTGATCTGCTCCCCAAGGAGTCGTACAACAACAGCACCACGCAACAAAACAGCTCCTTTGTGCTGCCTGGAAATGCAGGAAATTTCACACAACGTGAAAATACACTTTTGTCACTGTAAGGTTTTATTATTTTTTTGTTTCCTGCCTGTCACTTGATCCTTGTGTCTTTTTTGGCTAATGGCAGCTCATCCTGTCACAGCTGACCTGCATCTTATTGAACCGTCGCCCTCTCGGTCCGGCTGTGACACACACAGTGAGGACATGCATGAGAGCCATGACTTCATCCCCGTTGCGTTCTCCCTCCTTTCTAGAACTCTTTGTAGCCTCAGTGTCTCTCAAGTTACCCCCTCGCGCTGCGTCTCCAGCCCTAACATCCTCCTGCTATGATTAGCGATCCTGTTTTTTTTCCCCAGCCAGTGTAATGTCTAGAGCCTCCTGTGTCCCTGGAAAGCAGCCTAATAAGCTCAGACACACACTGCTGTCTCTGCGCTCCATAGGCCTATTCTCCAGCGTCACCCAGCACACACTGAAGTAAACAAAGGCTGCCACACACACACTATCCGAGTCTGCTAATAGACCAGCATACCAGTCCACTGAGGACAGCATTGACGGTAGCTCACTAAAGTTGACCTTCCACGTGCCAATCACAACAAATCTGCTCCCTGATTTGAATATGGGGAGGAAAACAGTGTAAATTGAAAGCAGAAATCCCCCTGGTGTGAGACAAGATGAGCCTCTGAATAAATTATTTAGATGGCAGCCTCTTTCCTGCATGATTCTCGCCTTCTGCTACGTTTAATGGCATCTGTGATGACGCCCATTGGAGATTAATCCAGATGTAAGACGTTTCTCTGTGTGCGCACGTGTGAGTGTGTGTGTGCGCTTAGGTTTGTATGTGTTGTCTGTTTGTGTGTGTGTGTGTGTGTGTGTGTGTGTGTGTGTGTGTGTGTGGCCTGCTCACCTCTCCTCTCATGCATCCCGTTGTGTCGTGTGATGGGGAAACAAAAGCCTCAACAGGGGAATTTATTTCTTCTCGGGAGAGGGCTGTAAATAAACAACTAGTGAATCAATGGCTCCATTTGTTTTTCTCTGATAATTCTGCTGATGTCGTGAGGCAGTGTGACAGTGTTTTGCAAGCCGCCATCGCTCTCAGCAGCCATATTTCCTCCACTGCGAGAGTGAGAAAACATGCCACACCAGCCTCGTATTTCATTACCGGGGATCAGTAAATTACCGCTCGCCTTTTTATATAACTCACTGCAGCTCATTTAACGCCATGATGCCTTTGTATGAGTGATAGATATTGTACTTTAGAGCGAGTCAGTCAACTGAATACACACCGGCATTGAAGTGAATAAGAAAAGTCACAGCAGGTTGAATACGCTCAGTGATATTCTGCAGATATCTCCATAAAAATGACCTCACCATTATGAGACTTTGCTTGTTTACACAGAATTTAACGCTGGGGTAATGCTGCCATGGCTGCTGAATTATTATTGCATTTTCGAAGACCCACCATTTAATCCCTTTTACACAGACGTCCATTGAGCACCGTGACTACGAGAACATTCTGGTACAGCAACAGAGGAAAAGAACGTCTCAACCTTGTGAAAAGAAGCCCATTAAAGAGTATAGTTATTTTTTATTTTTTAATACTGAATCAAATTAGGTGAAAGGAGTTAGGATATCAGGCTTAAAAGAAGAAGTGAATGTATCTAAATTATGCAACTGAACTCGAAACAAAGCCTAAGCTAGGCAGACATTCAAATAAATGAATAAATAGATAATACTTTTTAAATCCTGAAAGAAATTCAGACTGTCAGCCGCTCCATCGCGCTCATGCCCTAAGATTAGGACATGAAAAAGGACAGCAATAAAATGAAAAAGCAGCAGGATAGGGAATGCAAATTACGCAGCAAATCAGAGTAAATCTATAAATAGACTTTATGAGCTAAAAAGAATAAAGAGACTAAAAAGTAACGCAGAAACTCATGCAGGTCACATTGGAAGTAAATATATTTCATCCATCTTAAAAAGAAATATTCATTCTCATTCATATGATGTCTTCCAAAAAAGTTATGGACAATTTTTCATTCATAATCCTTTGATTATGCAGCAACACGAGTGATCAGCAGTGCAAACCCATGAGGTGAAAACCCAAAGTGGAGAAGAAAAAAAAAAAGATGGACATTCCTTTTATTCTCAGTGGAAAAAACTGCAGTACTTTAATATAGTTGTGACAACGTTTGGTTAGGTTTTGGCACTAAAACCATTTGGTTGGGGTTTAAAATACAAATAATTAAAAGAAAAACATAAATAAATGACAAAAATGTCTGGAAACGTCTCGAGATCTTGCTAAAAACACCTGGTTTTAGTGGTCTTGTGGTTGGTTTCCTGGCAGGGCCACCCACGCCACTCACCAACTTGGAACACCTGAAGAAAAAAAAAAAAAAAAAGAGTGAGAAATTGGGAATATCCCAGAAAGAGAAGGGAGTGTGTCACAGTTCTGTCCCGCTGTTTATTTATATTATTTATGTATACACTAGCGAGACGTAAAAGCAGCACCATATTCCTCCGTGAAAAGCGCCACTGCACAAAAGAGACAAAAATAACAAATGTACTTAAGACACCGGTCACAATATTATTCTCAAACGTGTTTTGCCTTATAATAAGATATTTGTGAAATTGAATTGCTTCATCTTGGCATCAGCTATTGTTCATATCAGAAAAGATAAAGTCTCAGGTTGTTGCTTCATAAAATTCCAACAAACATACTTTCTCACTTACTCATACAGGCTTCTTGCCATGATGATGTTTGGTTTTGGATTCACTGGGCTATGTTTTGACATATCTGTGTCTTTAGTTCCAGAAGAGTAAGATTTAGTCTGTCATCCTCACAGCATCGCCAAGCTCAACCCCCTTCAGTTTTTGCTACGAATAAATACTTTTGGTGTGTGTGTGTGTGTGTGTGTGTGTGTGTGTTTTTCTTTTTTTCCGCTTCTACCTGGACGAACAGATGGATGGAATTTTCTATTATTTTCTTTTCACTGCCGGTTCTGTGTTGTGCAAAAATAATAATGAGGAGAGCAAAGGTTTCAGGAAATGTGAGGGCATTTACTTGTATTACTTGTGAATATTGGCGAGACCTGAATGATCCCAGGGTCTTCAGGAATAAAGGTAACCTCCCAGCATTCTGCAGGAGATGCCAAAATGATGCCACATAAGAGCTTCTAATGAGCGCTAGTTTACCATGCTTTCTTTGTGCTCAAGTGCCCTTCTCTGTATCCCGTATCCAAGTGTGAAATTACAATATCAGATCATATTTAGTTAATTAAACCCATACGACTAATTTAATTTGGCTCAAATATGGGGGGAAATGAATAAATCATGGAGGCGTATTTAGCTTGCTAGCGCTGGTGTTAACGGTAATTAAGTGTGGGGCAATGTGTAGCCTGTGAAGATATCTCCAGCCTTTTTCTTTCTGTACACACGTGGAGGAAAAAAAAAAAAGGCAAGCCACGTGTTTTTTTTTTTGTTGTTTTTTTTTGGAAGTAGTCTGCCAGAATATTAATGATAAAAATGGTTCAAACAAATTAAAGATGCAGTAAAAGAAGGCTACTCTGCGAGTGGTCGTCCCAGAAGGAGATCTGCACGTTTTAGTCAGAGAAGAAGAGCCAGAAGCGGAGTAGAAATATTCCTCCATGATTAGAGCCTGGAGAGTTAAAAGGCAGCTGCTCCTGCAACCAGATGGGCACACACTTGCAAAATGAAGACAAGAAATCAACTCGTATTTGTCATTTAAGTATTTTATGTTTCATATTTGGCAGGGATTAGAGATGCACATTCTCCCCAGCTCTGTCAGTCCTTGTTAAGTGTTTCCAATCTGTCAAACACACGACAGGGTGCTTTATTACATCTCGATAAATGATGCCACCTAAGTCTTGTTTTCCTATCACTAAAAAGCAGATTGTGTTTTGTCACACTCCCTGATGTGCATTCTGTTTTGTTTCATTTTAGACTCGGCCTGTGATTGATGAGGATTAAGCAACAGGGAGAAGAATTTTTTTTTTTTTTGGTCAAAACAGGAAAAAAAACGCAGGAACGTCCTCATCCACTGGTAAGCAATCCTGATTTTACACCACCTAAGTTCCCATCAGCTTCTTTTAGATCAGATTTTTATCAAACGCAGTGAAGACATCCGCAGGGTCCCACCAGCTGCTGTAGCAGGCAGGTGTTTCATCCTCGGACAGAAGGCGCTGGTGTTTATGTTATAATACTGTAACTGAATAGCAAGCCTTCGTAAGAGGGAACTGAACATCTTGTGATTCAGAAGAGCAAAGGACCACGGAGACATTCCATTTTGGGGAGGGAAAAACATCAACTCATTGTCCGTAAAGGCCACAGTTTGTCTGAACACCTTCAGACAACAAGGCTGGCTTCAATTTGTTTGAATGAACTCATATGCTTGCATGAGAGTCAACAATGAAGGCATGAATTAGTTTTCCTTCAAACCCCCCCCCCAAAAAAAAAACTTTTGAAGGACCAACGGCTGCTCTGGCTTCCAGCTCTCCCTTGAGTGTGATACCTGAACAGCCCGGTTAGCAGTTACCATAAATGACTATTGATCTATTAATATCAATAGTGCTACCAATCTCCAAGAGGAGGACAAACATTAATCCCATTATCCCCATCCTCCTATGATTTGTCTGCAGATCAGGCCTCCCATTTGAAGCATGAATAGTGTGTTCAATTAGCCTTGGAACAGCATGAATATTATTGCCTTGGACAGCAAGAGACGCTCCGTCAGTCCTCCCTGGAAGCCTCTTTGACTGACATGATGGATAATGTAATAGGGGTGGGATGAGGATGAGAAGAAAGATCAGACTAAAGGATGAGAGCCCCTTGCCCCTGTGCTTTTGTTTGTACAAAAAAAAAAAGTCGACAGTATGTGAAACTGCATCAAAACGCTGGAAGGTGAATAATTTTTTGGTGGCATCTGCACATTCTGCAATATGCTAATGAGCAAAGCTGCAAAAGCCAGATTGCCAGGAGAGAGAAGGGGAGAAGGAAAGAGAGGGAGAGAAAAAAAGAGGGAGGGAGCAGAGTGGAAAAAAGAGAGAGAAACAGACGGAGGCTGGTGTAAATTATGGATGCAACCTGCGATTTCCAAGAGGAAAAGAAAGGCACAGAGAAACCTCAAGTCATGCATATCAGATTACGCATTTACCACATTTTCTTATCATGGTCCATGAGCAAACTCATATACAATCTGGTCTGTGTTTGTGCATGTTTGTGTGAGAGTGTGTGTGTGTGTGTGTGTGTGTGTGTGTGTGTGTGTGTGTGTGTGTGTGTGTGTGTGTGTGTGTGTGTGTGTTGGAGGAAACACTTCACCCATGTCAAGCTGTATGGAGCTGTGCTATCAAGCATCCTCTGAAGTCGATATGACGTGCGTCTAAAGCTGTGTTGACTTTAACTCCACTGTTGGGCTGTGTTGCATTTAGAGATGCGGCGATTCACATTTTCGCAATACGCATCTGCCAATACGGATACTGACTCTGATACCGCAGCATTTTTGTCCTTTGAATATTAACATCATGATTGTTGTGTTGTTGTTCATAGTTACATCATTTATCAGTTATCCACACAGCGCCTTCATGCGCAGCATTAAAGAGAAAGAAAATACACAAAGCTCATTAAATTGAGGCTACGCGGCACCATCATTCAAGTACCCGATCTGTGTTTAACGGCAGTATCATCAAATATTACATGATTATTGATTACATGATTGTTTTGTAGTTATTCAAGCACTGAGAGCTATTGTATACTCCGGTGTGTGGATCTTCTTCTTTTTTTTAACTATATGTATTTCCATCCATTGTAATAGGTTAAATGTACTAACAGCAACTCTCTTCAACTCAATATCGTCTGTATCGGCACTAGATTCCAATACGGCGCTGATTGTGTGTGCCTGCAGCCGCGTGACTGTTCATTTTAGCAGTGAGCACGGTCACACTGGCATTTCCTGTCTCCTGGAATCTTCTCTTGTTACTTAACCTGACAGAAATACCTCTGCAGATCCACAGGATGCCAAGCTGCTTGTTGTTCTTCATTCAAATATTTGATTTATTATGTATTTCACCCGCTTGAGCCATTCCATGTTCAGTAAAAATTAGTGTTCATGCTCCACAACCAGATTCCAGCTCTTGTGTGCCAGTCCCCTAACAGCCCGTGTGAATAATGGATCCATTCTTGAGTCATGTCTGTGACTGGGGTCTGTGCAGTGGTGTGGTTTCCCCACCAGAGGTAGAGGTGGAGGAGGCGGGAGGGGCTGCTGGTCTGGAAATAGCTCTCCCTGGGCTGGGAGCACCTTAGGTGGGCCTCCGTGTCAGCCTCACCTTCCTTTAACAGGCTCGCACGACAAAAGCACAGCTTGGCCACAGAACCTGGTGCTTATTATGCACCTATTTCCAGTTAGGTTGAAAGGAAATGGGGTTTAACTTGTCTCCATTCAGCTGCGCTGCCTGACTGATCTTCTCAAATACGCCTGGAGAGTTAGAAAAGAGCTGCGTTTTCTAAGAATTGGACAGGAGCCATGTTGCACTTAAAGCGAGATGTGTTCAAGCCGGGAACAGAAACTATGAAGCTGCCCTGGATCTTGCCTGCATGTAAATGTGTGTTAATGTGTAAAGTAGGTCATTTATTTGGAGCAGGGACAGCCATAGTGTGGCTTTCTGGAGCGGTGTCAGAGCAGGGAATCATTTCATAAGCAAACATATCACTCGATTTGGTGATCTGTGCAAAGGATTTACATTTCAGATATTTTGTTAATATGTCGGGTCTAAAACCTAAATATACCAGAGGGGTGGATGGACGGGAGGGGGCGGCGGCTGTTGAAGGTGAAAACGTCCAGGGTCAGTCCAGAGACAGCATCAGTAACCACAAGCAGAGATAGCAGCCCAAAAATCAGACTAAATCAGATTACCAAACAAACAGCTAAGAGGATTAATTCTGATCCCTCTCTCTCTCTCTTTTTTTTCTCCATCAGATGGACATTAAATCTGCAATCTATAAAATCCCTTCAAAATGATTTTCTATTTGACTTTACAGCCCTCATTTTCTGGTCACATATTTGGAGTGGGTCTCTTTGTGCTCCCGGTGAACTCTGGCCTTTTGTTCCGCCCTGAGGCCTGTAGAAATTGCTTTACTAAACAGGGTATCATATCGGCCTGTAAAAATATCTTCACGGGGTACACAAGCCTGACCTCTGATCAGATGCTGGGCTGCTGGCTGTTAAGCTCCATAATGTTATAATTACGTTTTCCACTCGGTGGTGTCAGGAATAAAAGCTGAGGGATGCCGGTGGCTCTTGCTGTCATTTTTAACAAGCAGACCTAATTAATAGAAATCAGAATATATGACGGGGAATAATTACACCCTAGCTTTCAGAATTAATTTTAAGGGATAGGTTAGGTTTCAGGTAATCAATGAAAGCACAGTATGTTCTCGACTGTAGATTAATTTGGTTAATATTTCATGAAGGCAGAGGGCATTTGAGGATTATTTGTTCTCAGGCACGGTTGAACTGTTGCTCAAACGTCCGCAGTTCTCCGGCACAAAAGCCCAGACGAGGCTGCTAAAAGTGTTTGTCTGTGATAGCGTTGTTTGTGAAATGGGAGCCGTTCAGATGCTCCTTTCTCCCCCCTTTTTGCTGTGGTCTGATTCAAAGGTTGGTGCTCTGCATCGTATCGCTCTCCTGAGTGCTGATAACTGCCAACAGATTTGTATTAATATCCTCACTGGTCCTCTTTGATATCAGCTGATTCATTCTGGATCTCTGCTTGGCTACACACCTCTGCTAAGTACGATATCGCTCTCGACAGTTTAACAGAGTGACAATCTCACTTTCAATCCCGCCTCCTCTCTTATAGAGACGTTTATTGTAATCAGCGCAATCAGGTCGAGACCGGCAGCTGAAACACAGCAGATCCAGAGTCAGCCTTCTTGTGTCAGTCGAGTTATTTACGATCGCTGACAGCATAATAGCTCTGAGTGTCTCGTGTCACCAAGGTGAGATATGTGACTCTGGGTGGGTGTAGTAATGCTGCACACAAGTGTGAAAGTAAGTGATTCTGAAATGGATGTGTGTGATTGGCAGAGTGAGTTAGCTATTATAGGGTGTTTTTATAGAGCTGCACAAAAAAATGCACATCTCCAAAAAAAAAACCTCTTCGTTATCGGCAACAGGAAAGCTTCCTGGGCATTGGGACAACTTGAGTGTGTGTGTGTGTGTGTGTGTGTGTGTGTGTGTGTGTGTGTGTGTGTGTGTGTGTGCGCACGCACGCGTTTGCACCTAATTTAGTCAAGGCTCATTCCAAGATTTGGTTAACGAAGTTGGCTCACCCTATCACATTGCTACAGTTGCTTTAGCCTCTGTTTCGTTTAGTGGCACCCACACTCTTGTCCTCTTGCCATAAAAACACACACACACGCATACTTTTTCTACACTGCTAAAGACACTGACATACACCACTGAATGAGAGCAATGAAGTTAGAAAGAGTGAGAAAGAAGGAAAAAATGAGAAAGTACCAATTAAGCTCCTCAGACGTTTCTGCCAACAGACATCAGGAGGTTGGAGGCAGCAAGTGTTTGTGTGCATGTTTGTGTTGGATGAGGGGGAGGGGTGTGTGTGACTGGGGCAGTGGTCTCTAACTTTTGTGATTTTTGGGATTAAAAAAAGTTACATGGAAGCTTGTTCCGAAAGCACAAAGTATTTTTCCCCCCCTAACTTGTATGAGATTGATGAAAGATTAATTTGTAGATTACGTCTAATTATTTTTGTCATTTCTATTGTGGAAAAGTCCACACAAGTCCCTAGAGTCCTATTTGTTGTTGTTTATTTTGCCTCACCAAAAAAACTTGCTGATATTTAATTGTTTAATGAATGAAAACATTAATTGGTTATCAAAATGATAGTCCATTTCCGAACCTGTTATTGATTTTCATGCAGCTCCGACTTTCGTGTCTGTAACTAATAGCTAATCCTTAATCAAACCACTTTAGAGGCAGAGAAACCCTGGCTGTGCTGCCAAATGAAGCCACATCCTCTGTTCTGTGTTCATGCTGTGAAACAAAAGGCTAGTTTGGCCAAATCAGGACTGACATCATTGGCAACAGCTGCGGGCTGCATGTACTGTGTGTCCTAGCTTGTGTGTGTCTTTGTATGTTTACGTCGGTGTGCGTGTACGTGTGCGTGCGTGTGTGTGTGTGTGTGTGTGCGTGTGTGTGTGTTGCTGTCTGTCAAGATGAGGTGACCTGATTGCTCAGCTGAGCAGTGAGGGAGGACCCAGCCTAGTGTTGTCGGAGTAGCACCATTACAAAAAAACCCCCACAAGAGATGGACTACTGTGCTCCCAGGCTGGCAGCCCCTCCCACACAGAGCCCCCTAATATTTTGTGGATGTGCCATGCTCAACCCCCTCGCCACTCACATACACACACGCACGCACACACACACACACACACACACACACACACACACACACACACGCACGCGCACACACACACACACACATACACACACACACGCACACTCCTGACCATGCCAAAGCAGATTTGGAGATGAAAAATGATCCACCGCTGGTTGTACACTGCTGCATCAGCTCCTAGCTATAATATGGTGGGTCAGGCCAAATCCTGTTTAAAGAGCCTTTATCCTTATTGCTGTAAAGATAACTCTCATTTGAATCCTCTTCTCTCCTCTCCTCTCCTCTCCTCTCCTCTTCTCACCACCTCTCCTCATCTCCCCTCTTCCTCTCCTCTCATCTCCTCCTCCTCCTCCATTTAAATGGAATGCAGCATTTTGATTGGATTCTGTCAGTAATTTGTTTCACGTGTGCGTTTTAGCATTTTATTCAAGATAAAATATCCAAACAAACCTTTACAGTGTGACGTAGGAGTGTTTTACACCAGCAGCTACAGGACCTGACAGTCTGTAAAACCTGCAATGAAAACCTGCCTTAAGGAGCTGTTAACCCACTTAAATGAATTTAATTTGTTTAGGTTTCAGTGGAGAGTTTTGCTGTTACATGATGGCCTAAATGCTGCTTTCTAAGAATACAGTTTGGAGCAGGTTCTCTAAATTAGGTTCAGGGAACCCTGCGGGTCTTTCTGGGTCGCGGACCTCAGTAAAATGCTTTAAATGCCATCTTCAAGCACGGGTGGATGGATTGATTTTCATTATTAGACGGGTAGTTTGTTGGGGGGTTTTTGTGGCAATTTTTTCCTGGTCATTATCTTGTAATTTCTTAACAGACCTCTTCTAACTTACTGTGTTTATTCTTTGTTTTTGAGAGAACTCAAATTAATCTGATGCCAAAAGATTGATCTGCAAATTAGTGCAAAAAAAAACCAACAAAAAAAAAACCACACTTAAAACTTGTCAACTGGTCGGATCAGCGATGCTGCATCGAATTTAAGAAAGCACATTTTAATTATTTAAAGGGTATTTTAAAAGGGTCCGTATTCAGTTGTGTAAACTGCAACAGAGTGCATTCAAGTTCAAATAAAAATTTCAACAGGTGCAGATAAAGAGATAAATTGAGAGAGATTTGCACTCCGTTTCAGATGCTTCCAGTGAGAGTTTCATGAGAAGTTTTGATCAAAGGAAAATACCTGATGAAGACCTACTGTTGTACACTTCATAGAACTTATTCAGAAGCATCTTAAACGGTGTGTCTCTGCCTTTCTCTTCCCCCTACTGAGTGAAATGGGTGTCTGCAGCAGATTATCAACTAGGGGGTCCAGAACATGGCTTACAAGCATTAAATCATAATAAAAGCCTCAGTTTATAGACATAAAGTAACAGCAGAGACAACATTGAATTTTTTTCCGCTCGAGTTTAAAAAAAAAAAAGAAGAAGAAGAAGATATATAATAGTACTGGGTATTTGTATTGGTTTAGAGAGCAAGTAAACACTAGTTTGTTATTGCCAGTAAAAGGTGGGTGGCCTCAAATTTCACCCTCACCAGCACGAGCTCAAAGGTGCCTTCTCAACACATACACTCATGCACAAACAGAAATGGCCCCCGACCGCATGGGGCCTCACCCCAGAAGCCCTGTGGCGGGCTGTGTGTGTGTGTGTGTGTGTGTGTGTGTGTGTGTGTGTGTGTGTGTGTGTGTGAGGCCTAATAACCTTACCAGCACCATCCCACCCCTGCTGTTCTTTCTTATTACTCCCCATACCTTTTCTGTTTTGTTCAAGGAAGGGAAAAGAGATAGGATGGATTTCAAGCAGCAGGCTAGAAAAAGAGAGCTGCAGGCGGAGGTGAGCGAGGGTGAGGAAGGTTGGGGAAAGTGATGGGGAAACAGAGAGGGCGTAAGGTGGGAGGTGGGGTTGGTGGGTGAGCGGCAGTATTGACGTAGTTCAGATAAGTGAAGGATTAGAGGATCCACAATGAGCCCGGAGCTGCTGCTGGCCTGTTCACTGCCTGTGGTGAAGTGGCTCCTCGTAATGAACTGAAGAGGAAAGAACATGCTTACATACATACACACACACACACACTTTTTGTACACTGCAAAAGACACACACACACACACACACACACAGATCTTTATAATGTAGATACGTTCAGCTAATGAATGTGTGTGCTGTTGGCCTTCAGCTAATTTGCCCATCCATCTTCCTCTTCTTCCTCAAGGGTGACTACATTAGACTCCTATTATTACTCTTCTGTTGCTCTCCCCGATAAATAACTTGCGTAATCTATAATATTTTTATTAGTGTCGACAAAACCCAAGAAAAGCAACAATGAATGGCTCACTGTCTTACTGTCACACTCAAACACATCAGCGAGCCTCACTGGGTGTCACATTCCTTCATTCCTTCATTAGAATGAGTAGAAATCTGAGGCTGAAAATAGTCCCTGACACTTAAAACTACAGTTCCCACGAGCTCCATGAAAATTAGTTCACTGTGTAAATTAACCAGTGTGTTTAGAGAGTTTGCGCGATCCCTTTTCATTATGGATGCGCGAAATTGGATGTTTTGCTGATATCCGTAGGCCAATATTTTTCCACCAGATTATTTGGAAGACAGCCAATATTTATAGATGGCGATATCATCTGTATAAAAGTAAGTTCATATGATACTTAATTACAGGAAAGGGCTTGAAAACATTGCAAATGTTAAAAATAGGTTTGTTTACTTCCAAAACAGAAAAAGCCCATGAATTATATATTTCCTGCATTGTTTTCTAATCATGATCACGAGATGACACTCCAACTTCAACATTTTCACATCAACACATAAACATAAGCCACCGCCATCTGTGAACGCCTTTTTATTCGCAGATAGTAGTACAAATAAAAAAGTCTAATATCAGCTGATACATCAGTTGAGTTGAGCAGAAAAGTGAAGCATCAAGAGACGGATGATCACATCGCTTGATCACATTTTTTTTAAAGAGTTAAAAGAAGAATTTTTTATCCTTAATTAGAAAAAAAAAATTGTTACACTCGTCAGTGCATCGGTGTTGGCAGGTTGTCTTAAGACAATCAGACTTATGACGAACTTGACAAAATAAAATTCAGTCCAAACTTAAAAAGCCACGTTCGAGATCTTGGGAGTATTTGATTAAAGAAGTATAAGAACTACAAGGGTATTCTCAAAAACCTCTGCCAAATTCAATGCAGAGAGAAACGCTGTTTGTTACTATGTTAAACAGATCAATCCTAAAATGTATTGGGGTCGTCTTTGGCCACCTTCCTCACCAAGTTCCATCCCTAAGCTTGAAACAGATCCGCCTTGCTCCTTATCTGTCTTTCTCTCCTTTCTCCTCTTTCTTCCTGTCTGTGTCCGTCCTTTAACAAAGACTTGACACGTCGACTATAGAAACACAAGCAATAGTTACTGTGTTTCTTTTGTGAATCTAGACAAACACACACGCTCACCGTAGCAGATACAATAGAGTCGTATCCGCTGCTCGTGTTAAGGAATGAAGAGCTTGTGTGTGTGAGGATAATGACACGCAAGTCTCGCCCGGTGTGTTTTGTTCGACATTGAAATCACCTTAATGTCTTTTGAATTGTTTTGTCACAGTTGTGTGTGTTGTGCGTATGCTTCCGTATCTATATGTGTGTGTGTGTGTGTGTGTGTGTGTGTGTGTGTGTGTGTGTGCGCGCGTGTGTGTAAAAGACCATTTGCAGTAATGTTTCAGGTGTATGTCTGGTGTTGAGTGGAAAGCAAAAGGTTCAGGTTTCAGCCAGGGTCACCTGCTCTGCTCCAGGGGGTCTTTGAGGTCAAAGTTTACACTATTGTGGTATGGTGAAGGAGTGACAAGTTAGGCAAAGCTAGCCCCTCCACCCCCCCCCCCCCCACCACACACACAGACACACACAGACAGGGAAAATTATTTGTCATCTGAAAATCTGCAGAGATAAAATTACACTACATTTTAATACATTACTTCTTACATTATTAATTGTTTTCCCTGAAACACATAAAGTTTCCCAGATCCCTCTTTGTCACGCCAAGCTGTTTTTCAAGTTTTTCCTCTCAGTTTAACTCTCTTGCTAAGTTACCAGCACATATACATGCTCTACATGCTCTACATGCCACCGCATGCCGAGTCTTCAGAGCAACTCACTGTAACATGACTGTTTTCTCAGAAGACTATAAGTTAGAGGAAAGACTTAACAATCTTACATGTCAGTGTTTCAGAAACAGAAATCAGCAGTGACACTGAAGTTACGTAACGCGCGTCATTTGTCTTTTTCTTTCTGTCTTTGACTCCCTTTTGCTTTCTTCCATCTGACCCCCCCCCCCCCGCCTCCTCCTCTTTCTCTTTCCTTCTCTACCTCTCTTCTACAGGAACTGGCCAATTTCCTGAGCCTGTTTTCCATTTTGTTTCCCACTGCATGTATCTCTTACATGTGTATGTTCCTGGGTTCCTCTGTGTGTTCGTCATCGTCTGCATCCGACTGGCTCGCAGCTAAAAGCTTTAAATTGCCAAAGTGGTTCAGCTGCAAGCGGGCGAGCTGGTTTGATCAGGACCTATATCAGTATGTGATTTTGGGTGTTGTGTAATGAACTGTAATGCTGTTTTATCTCCAGTGGCAGATGAATTAGTAACGGCCATAGGAACACATTGCATTTGGTAAGCAGCTTATTATATTTGATCGGTCATTGTACTGTAAGAAACAAGGAAATGCTAGGAGATGGAAGCTATTTTCAATGACGCTCTGATCAACTGAACCATAGATTAACTATTTCTGCCGCCACCCACTTTTAGCTCTGTTCCCAAACTTTGTGTGTACCTTTTGATAGCAGCTACATGTCCAGTATTTGCTGTGGTTTACAAAGAATTACAACTTTTGCAACAGAAGATAGTTGTTGAAGATTGCACATTGAGGTATTTCACAAAAAAATTGTTAGTCAAGGGAAACACAGCTACCCTGCGACGGACTGGGGCCCTGTCCAGGGTGCACCCCGCCTCTTGCCCAATGTCAGCTGGGATAGGCTGACATTGGGCAAGAGGCCAGCTCACTACCTCCTCCTGAGGTCTTTGCGATATTATAAGATTACAGACCGGCGCTAGCTTGTTAAAGGTTACACATTGTCCCTTTAAGTGTGAGCAGACCCAATGAAAACACCTAGAAAGAGGTTTGAAGTAAGAATCATTAATATGTTTTTGCAAGAAGCCTTTTGACACTGACAATTTAGTTTCCTGGAAGTTTTAAAGCGCACAATTACATGACATTTTCAGCAAAGCACTTGTTAAAAGTAACAAAAATTCAACCCCAATAAGCGATTTACACTATTTGTACCTCATTAAATGCAATCATGAGATGAACTTGTCAGTTTCCTCTGATGACCACTGGGCCAGCCTTGGCAGTCTGTATTTGATCAAAGCTGGCTGGTGTTTCACTCTGGCTCCATACCAGACCAACAAACACAAAAGGTTCACAAATGTTTTTCCTATTCCGATTGCAGCAATTACTATTCGGCATAAACTCCATTTAGTATCCACTGACTGAGAGTGTGCATATCTGTGTGAGAGTGCGTGTGTGCGTGCGTGCGTGCGTGCGCGCGCGCGCGCGTGCGCGTGTGTGTGTGTGTGTGTGTGTGTGTGCGCGTGTGTGTGTGTGGCCGGTGCTGCCTCAGTTGATGAGGGAGATCCTCATTGCCCCAGGCACAGTGGCTCATGAAAATCAATGTTTGATTTGCTGGCTACTTGATAAAGGATTGAATGCTGAAACATGCCCCCACCTTCGCCTGCCCTTCTCACACTAAAGAAATTACCTTATTGAGTCCATTTGTGCATTTTGTTTTCAGCCTTACAAAGTGGTTGCATTTGCCTCTGATCATGTGTGTGTGTGTGTGTGTGTGTGTGTGTGTGTCGGCAGGTAACAAGCTTGCTTTGATTACCTGACAGGGCTAGCTTGTTGGTGTGTGTGTGTGAGTGTGGGTGTGTTGTGTCCAGAGTGGTGTATAACCCCCTCTACTTCTCCCTGCTCTCAGTGTGTATGTATCGACCAGACTTTGGAATGGAGAAACGTCCAGCCGGCACACAAAATCAATTGCTGCTGTTTTCTCTCCTCCAACGGCCTCCTGTTATCTGCAATGAATACAAAGCACATATTGTAGCACGCAGGACACACACTCATACACCTCATCTTTATGTCTGCTCCCATTTTTTATTACCGTAGAGGGTCACATACAGACTCGCCGGAGATTGAGCTAAATTACAAGTCAGTTACATGTAATTGGAAGAAATATGGCTCTCAGCATGTGTTTTTCCCTTTCGAAGTCCTCTTGCCGCCCTAACAAGACTTGAGGGAGACCTACACGGCTACAGCTTGCATCGCTCTGCAACGTTTATTATTTCTTCTACTGTATACACTACTTGTGTGCCAGCAAATCAAACAAGAGCGCCAAGAGTGAATAAAACATCATCCGTCATCCCTTTGTGTTGAGTAGCATTAGCAAAGTGGCCAACAAGTGTTTATTCAGTCAGTCTATTTTATTTCAAGCACAGGGATAAGATCAAGCCTATTTTCACCATTATGCAAGTCTGTCTCTCTCTACATCTGTCTTTCACTGTCCTAAACTTTTCATTTTCTGTCTATCTGATAGGGATTATGTGGCGTGAGGGAGGAGGGGGACGATTAGCGGCGGCCATCCAGCGGCTCCGTCTGTCTCCTGTCAGAAAATAGAATTCATTTGTCTGATCCAGATGCTTATGCTCAGCTCTCTGTTTGTGTATGTGTGTGTGTGTGTGTGTGTGTGTGTGTGTGTGTGTGTGTGTGTGTGTGTGTGTGTGTGTGTGTGTGTGTGTGTGTGTGTGTGTGTGTGGTTGCTCAGTCAGAGGGGAGGATTGGGCCACCGGGTGGGGGTAGCAGTGTTGGAGGAGCTGGTGGTGGTGGGTGGGTGGGGGGATAACTCACATCCGTTAGGCAGCTTTTGTACTCACATCAAAGAGAATGGCCATCATTAGCCCGCCTGACGGTATAGAAAGAAATGTGTCCAAGTCATACATCCACCGTTTATGTTCTTACTAGAAAACAGCGAGAACTGCTTCACGTGTTCATTCTTAAAATCTAAAAAAAATTTTGTCTTACTACTAGTTGACCAGAAGGCTACTTGTCTCAATTCAAAGCAAAACAAATAAAAAAAAACTCTCTTCTAATATATTCAATACCAAAAGATGACCTTGAAGCGCTCTCATGTTAATACTCTTTATGTACTCATCTCTCGCTGTATGCTGGCTGCGTGTGTGTATTTTTATCAAGGCCAGTGCCACATCATATGTATCTCTTTCATGAGAGCCAATAAGCCGCTGCTCCAGGTATATTTGCACTATTATCCATTTTTTTCTGCAGTTTTTTAAAAAATGAAACAATCGTCCGTATTTATGATACTTTTCTCTGCATTAATCCCTGTTAAATGTCAAGAGTTTTTATCCCCTCTCCTTTTGCACATAGCTGTGCATACGCAGGTTCCTAAACTTGCTAATAGAAGCCAATTGACTTCTTTTCCGTAGCAAACAGGCAAGGACCTTTTTTTTTTTTTTTTCCTGGTTCTGCACATTCAGTGTCACAAACTGTATTTGTGGCCGAGAATTCCATTTACTCCATTGTTGATGAGTGGAGCAGTGACCACTTGTTCAGTGTGGGTGGTGACAAATGACTGCGTTCACTCAGGTTTTGTGTTCACATCAGTGCCGAATTCGACGGAACTGATAAATACCTGTGTTTACTGCAGTTTGACCCGGAAGTGAATGCGCATTATAAACTGTTGCAGACAAAAGCCAAATGTTAGCGAGGTTTTTTTTTGTTTTTTGTTTTTTTCAGCCAGTGACAAAGAAGCTTTTGGCGTTTTGTATTAAACTGTGACTGACACGTGACGTGTTGGAGTGAAGACAGAGAGAAAGAGAGCGAGAGAGAGAGTGAAAGAGAGCGAGAGAGAGAGAGAGACTGGGGTTGTGTTAACAGGCTTTGTCAGATGTACCAGAGGGGGAGCAGGGTCCTCTCTGTGCTGGCTTCTCCATACATCCAGGATGTAGCGGAGGGTTGATGGATAGTCCCTGACTCATGGAGGGCTTCAGAGCAGGATGCTGGAGGAGGTCTGCGAGGTCCCTGAAGGAAGTACTGTTGGAGAGAGAAAAGCAAAAAAGACCTGCCATTAATCAAATCCCCTCCACCTGCCACCTCTCCTCTCTGCCTCCCGTCCTCTCTTTATCCATCCTGCCACCCGTCTTTTCATCCTCCCCCCTTCTTCTTCCAACCATTTTTTTGTTCCAAGCCCGAGTGCTTCTTTGTCCTCCATTGTGACTGTCCCTTTTCACCGCCTTTGGGCTGCAGTGTACTCACTCCCAAACATCACTTTGGGAGGTGTTTAATGCTATTACGAGGTGACAGCCCAGGCACTATGCCCTCCAACAAGGAGAGATGGACTCGTGCCGGGGCTAAACACGACTTAGTTTTCTTAATTCACTTAAACTCGTGTGCTTCTGCTCGCAGCAACCAGCTTCTTAATTTCCTGGTCAGCACAGCCTTCTAATGCCTGTCTGAGACTGCTGTAATGCGACGGGTTGCTCTTTTTGTACTTCGAGGTCAGTAAGAACATTACGGGGTGCTTTAACAGGTCAGAAGTCTTGGCTGGAGTTAGCGCTCGTTTTATTTGCTAACTGTACTTTCCCGCAGCGTCTGGCTAAGGACAGCTTACCCGCAGTGCATTGTGGGTAGCTACGGTGTGGATCAAGGTTCTGTGTGTGTAGGTGCGTGTGTGTCACTGGTGAGATTAAATCAGCCTTTTAGCGGATAATCTTTCTTCTCTGCTCTTCTTAAAATAATGAAAAGTTGTTTTTTTGTGTGTTTTGAAAGTTTCTAAGAATAACTGATGACCTAGAGAAAGCTGGGACACGTTGAGGATGAGATGACGAGTCAGTCAATCACGTTCAAAATGAAAAACGAGATGTTTAAAAATCAATTCACCTGACATTTTTGGCTCGTGTTTGACTCTGAGATAAGACTGAATACTTTATTGGACTCTATTTTCATCTCATTAGTCAATTTTTTTTAAACTGACTGATTAAACTGATATAAACACACATTTTTTTTCTTTTTTTACAAGTATTTCTTCTTGGGTTACACAGATATCATGATTTATCCTTGGGAAAAAAAATTCTTAAAAGTTTACTGCATGCGTATCACATTTTAATTTAGAAAACATGCTCCGACCCATCTGTAATCGACATTAGTGGCTTCGTTGCTGACATCTAGCCTCCCCTTGTGCTTTTTATTTATAATTGTTTTACTGACATTATGAGCTACGAACAAAGTGTACTCACAAGCGTGGTTTGACCTGGATGTGAAGCGGTGTAAAATAACATATTTCTACGGAGATGTGCCCTCTCTTCTCCTTCACACAATCTATTCTGGCATCATAGGACCTTTGTAAAGCAATTACGCAACAAACTACTAATAACATAAACAAGAGTAGTTAAAAGAGGAATAATTAACCGTCGTCTCTCCGCTAGAACCATGCAGCATTTCTTCCTAATCTACAATCTCTCGCCTATATATTAAATGAGCAACAGTGTGGGCTCATTAAAAATGCATGCTGTGCACTGAGCTTCGGAGACCAATTATCCCACCTAGCTCCTTTACAATGGCCGATAATAAAAGCTCCTGCAGTCTGCCACTCCCTGACTGCCTCACCGCCTCAACCAGTCTCACCCCTCACCTCTCCCTTTCTCTCGCTTTCTCCCACTTACTCGCAGCCAGTTGTCTTCACACCAGATCATCAGTAAACAGGCTTTCCACTGGATTTGATGGAGTGCTGTGTTTTGATCTGGTGGGATTTGTGTGTGAGTGTGTGTGGAGGGAGGAGGGGGCTCTGCAGGTGGCAGCGGACAATGATATTTGAATACACACACACACACACACACAGACAAAAACCTCACTACTAACATTTGTGTACATGTAAATGCAGCTGGTACGTTTCGCCATCGTGACCAGAGCGTCTTGAGAAGATCAGAGAGCCTGGAGGCTGTTTTCCCGTCATGTGCTGCACATCAAATATAGATGTGTTTGGAAGCATCATTGTGACACTTTAAAGCCTCCATACAGGCAACCTGCTCATCAAAAAGCTGCCATCAACATGTACATATGTAACTATAATGTACAAACCCCCACCTTGTACATGTGAACTCCCTTTGAGGATCAAACACAGGTAGTTTTACCTCGGCATTATGAGAAGAAGGCAGTGTGACGGTGTTTCTTTTGCTAATGATTGTGTTTGTTTAAGCGTGTATACATCTGTGCACTGGGCGGGTTGTCACCACCTCCCTGCTCTTCAAACAGCGAAAAAGCAGATGGATCATACATGCAGCCCTGACACCTTCACACTGACAGCAACCAGATGTTTTAACCCGCCACCTGGCAACCAATCATCAGCTTTAAAATAGTCATCTTTCAGAATCAATCTTAAGTAAACTGTCAAACGCTAATAATCCAATTGTTCCTGCCTTTCTTGTATTTTTCTCACTGTAAATTGCATGCAAAGGGCATTTTTATCACAATTGTACTCACTCACACCAATTGACAGATGGATCGATAACGCCTGTAGTCATTAGTTGCAGCTTTACTTTGCTTCGGTCTGTCATTTTAATTGGCAACAAAACTTGTCAAGGCCAGAATCCACATTGAATGTGATATGTTTGCAGGCCGAGGGAAGCCCTCCTTCACTCCCTGAAGGTGTTGTTCATATCAGGCCGGCTTCATTAATAGTCTGATCTGGATGTAATTAAGACTGAGCTGAGAGTAGCAGCCTGAGAGATCTCCTCCCACCTTTCCCTTTATACGCCTATGTCATCAACAGTGATGATTTTGATGAAGCCTAACCCCCCCCCCCCCCACCAGTGACCTCGTGTGGCCTGACAAATGTTCTACTGCTGGTAAACAAGGATTAAAAGCTGATTAATTGTGTAAAACCACACTTTTTGTCTTAGTCCAGTTTAAATAATACGTTTACTATATTACTACCGCCTAGATAATTCAGACAGTTTCGGATCAATTTATGCTCCAATACTCCCCAGTCTAGCCAAGGGAATATTGTCCCACAACAGGTGTCATCATAGCGTGCGGAAAATGTGTTTTTGAATGTAGTAGAAAGTAAACTCAGTTATTCTTCAATAATCTGTGAATTTAAATCCAGCACTTGATGGAGACGCAGCTTGTTAACTGGGGGTGGTAATCTCTATAAACAGTATATAGATTCAGGATCTGTTGTCAGGCTAACAAAAAGCCAGGAAAGGGTTTTAGGGGCTTGGGCCAATTAAGTTTCAGCGGCCTCAGTTGCGTCTTTGTAAACAGTCGATTCTGTGCGAACTGCAAGAAAGACTGAAATCCAAGGTTTGAAAAGTCCTGGACCAGATATATGCTGGAAACACGGGACACCCCAAAATAATGGCCCTTGTTCCCAGAAGCTAAGTTGTCCCAGAAGCTAAGACATAGTTCCTGAGTTCTGAGATTGTTCCCGAGCATGGCACCACCTACTATTCCAGAGGCAGACATGTTTCAGTCAAGGAATCGATTCTCTGCCGTTCATTTATCCTGGGATAATGACATTAGTTGCTGCTAACTATAATTACATATAGCTATAGCTTGACTGTGACTGTGCATGTAAACCTACCCTATCACTGAGATGTTCTGGCTCATTTGTCCATGATTAGTGCATCTGCCTGCCTTTGTTTTGCTCATGTATTGTTTGACCCCCCCCCTTTCTTCCGCAACACACACACACACACACACACACACACACACACACACACACACACACACACACACACACACACACACACACACAACCAGTTTCTTGTGTGAAGGCGGCACTGGTGGAAAACCTAAATTGGAGACAGAGCGTTCCCCGTCTGCAGGGCTTGGAAGAGGGTTTGGGTTTGGAAAGCTGGCTTTCCTCTCAGGAAGTGTTGTTCCTCACCACTCTCCATAAACACTGGAAAAGAGACCCAAAGAAAATGTCCCTGACTCACTATTTCCACTGTAAACACACAGACATACACACATTATACTGCTCCCTCTCCCTGGTTCTCCCATTTGTTTATTAGTGCATTTCATTGACTGTGTACCCAAACTCTACACAGTGACAGCAAATTTAATGTAAAAGTGTTTTTTTTCTCTTATACTTTCGGTCAGAGGGCTGTATATTTTCTCAGAGTCACATACAGTATGCCAGGACACCACGTCTCCACCTATGAAGATTACCAGCCATGCAACTTTTCCCGTGAAATTTTTGAAGGCTTCGGAAAGTTCCAAGTCAGGTTATGAACACAAACAGCTAGGAAGAAGTACGGAGCCCTAGAGCAGCCACAGATAGAGGAAACATATTTTCTGTGGCCAGAAGATAGAAGATGTAACTTGTTCCCACAATTTGATTAATTTGTTGCCATTAGATCTCTGTTTTTCTCTCTCTACTGCCACTCCGGAGCACCGTAAAATAAATACCAAAATTTACCTCGAGTCAAGCAAGAATTCAAATGTCAAGTCTCCTTTTTCTTTCACATCTGAGCTATTTATTATAACAGCGTTATCAGAAGACATGAAGCAATACGAATCAGTTTCAGCTTGTTTGCAATGGGTTGAAAATATCTGTATGTTGCAACTGCATTATGTCTCAGGGAACCACGTTAAGATAATCTGTTACTCCTTAACAAGTGGCTGGCTTGCAGTTCTCTCTGTTGTGCAGTGTAAGTTAATAAATCTACACCAGCAAAAGAAAGAAGGAACGAAAGAAAGAAAGCTCTTTCCATCAATTTGAGTTGTCATGGCATTTACTCCCGCGCTGGAGCATTATACTGTGAAAATATCATTGCCAAGTCCCAAAAACCACAAATAACACTTGAAATGTTCACAGTTTATCATTGCCAGAGCTGGGATTTGACGACAGGGTGCAGCACTTTGTAATCTATCACATTAGACCAGCTTCTGATATTGCCAGACAAGTTAGCCGCTGTGACTTAAATATACATGTGATTTTTTCAACCATCTCACTCCATTTCTCTGGACTGAGATGACAATGTAGATGCACACAAATTACAAAAAAAAAAAAAACCAAAACCTTTGTTGCACCACCAGCCCCGACCTTTTGCTGCTGTTCTCTCTCCTGTGGTAAAAACACTGAGCTCACTTTACCACCCAGCTGCATTACACAGCACACCCCCCCCCCCCAACCTGCAAGTGTGTAAGGGAGGGAAAGATGCAGAGCGAAGGAGTGTCGGAAAGAGAGAGGGAGAGGGAGAGAACCAGAGAGAGGTTAGAAACCCCCCTTTTTTATTACATTTCCTCCGCAGTGAAAAGAGGAGGCAAGATGGACACTCCATATCTCCCCACTGCGCCAGAAAACTCATCTAAATGGAAAACACATTGTCTTCATTATTTTGCGAGAGCTGAAAGAACAGGGTTGTCATGGTAACAGCCATCTGAGCACAAGCGGGCGGCCGAGGGGCTGGTTTTAGGGCCAGAGGAATGGAAAGAGAGAGAAGAGGAGGGAGGGAGGGAACAAGGAAAAGGAGTGGGGGGTGGTGGAAAGAGAGTAGAGGGGACTGAGATGAAGAGGGTGGAGATGGAGGGGAGACAATGGAGTTGGAGGGGAAGAGGGTGAAATATAGAGGAGAGGAAAGAGTGTGATGGAGAGAGTTTGTCAGAGGAAGACGGGAGTGTGTTTTCCAGGGGAGCCCGCCAGTGTAAATGGCCGGTTAGTCTATGTGAGAGAGCAGTTCACAGGCCCTGATTAATTTCAAGAGGCAGCAAAATGGTAGATCCAACATCTTAGGGAATCTCGTCCAACTGTGTCTCCCGGCTGGCGCTGCATGTGTGCGTTTGTGTGTGTGTATGCAACTGCGTGAGAGTGCATACTGATGCTCAGTCAAGAGAAGAGCTATCTTTGCCCGCTGAGCTAACATTAGACGACCTGGTAAACACACTCCAGCCACTCTCACCCAGCCAGCGGCCGCGGCGCTGATCGACAGCCTGCCTGCTGCCGTCTTTATTAGTCGCTCCTCTAGAAGAGCCCCCTAGCCCAACTCCCTAACTCCCCTCATCAAATATTTACCCCCTCCTGAATCTACAAGGCCACATGAAATAAAAGTGAACGTGATATCCAATCTCTCTCCTTGTCAACTTCGCCCCCCCCCCCCCCGCCGATTTTCATGATACTCCTGTCAGTTTAGCATCAACTTGAGGATTTTACCACTGCGAGAGAGAGAGAGAGAGACCAAGATGACTGTTTATTTACAAGTTGTTTCCTATGTTTGTGTTATATAGCCAGTGGCGTTTATGTGACGGAGACCTGACACGACATCGTTTTGACAGCCGTTGGGCGATTACAGAAATTAGAGTAATTGCTTAAGTCTTTATCGTGGAAATACTCCCCCCACCTCCCCCAGTATTTGACATCCACCCTTCTACAGGGGAAGCTGTATCATTATTGTTTGTAGTATGAAAATGGGTTAGACTTGAAGCACCAAAACACAAGCTGTCAGATTACATTTGGAGTTATCACATTAGTATCAATCAAGACTCTGTTTTTGCTTCGCTACTTCAGCAGTGTCCTAGGGTCAATCCACAGGGTTTCCCAGCACCCATTAGATTTTTTTCCTCCCTCTTCAGAAGAACATCCAGATTTAGTCAAGATAAATGGAAAAGGCCATAAGAGTGTACCAAAATCTTTCAGCACTGAAGCCGTGGGGAAATTATGTTTGTTTTCTCTCTCATCAGTTCCCCTCCAGATGTGCAATCATGGTCAGGGGAGGTATGAAGGCTGTGGCGTGTGATTGACCAGCACTTAGGGAAAGAGACAGCGTGCACTCGGCCGGTTGTTTGGCTGCACTGGGCTGGCTGGCTGGCTGGCTTGCTGGCCGGCCAGCTGCGTGGCTGCCGGTAGGTCTTAGTGATTCATGTCACACTGTAATTGGTTTACCTGCTCCCTGTGTGTCTGCTCTCGGAGAGGACCAAAACAAATTACCCAGGGATGACCTCTTGCCATCTCCCTCTTCTGCTCTGCAACCATTTCCCTCTATCTCTCCCTGCATGTCTCCCTCGCCTCCCACTACATGTAATATGTTGGGTGAGTGTTTTTCTCTCTTCCTGTCTCTTGGCCTGTCTCGTCTTCCTGCACTCCCTACTATCTACATACCATAGATCTAGTAAGCAGGGCTGAGTAACATAGCAGAGAGGAAGCATGGTACAGATACACACATTCAAGCCTCACCTCTCTGTGCTTACACGCGACGTTAAACATTATTTTGACAAGTTATGAACGCAACGCGTTATGTGCGCATGAAGATAAATTACACTGGAGATTTATAATGATACTCCAGGTCACAAATAAACTGAAAGACTCTATAATGGTTGTTTTGTACAAAACCCTGGAGTGGCTACACAAAGCGCGAGAGAAGAGAGAGGAGGAAAGATGTTTTCTGGATACAAAATGTAAGTTTATCACATGCTTTGACTAATTTTTACAGACTAATTAATCAAATGATGGGAACAAGTTGTATCTTGTGGACATTAATTAGTCAAAATTCGGGAGTTTTACCTCGTTGCTACAAATCCAGCAAATTGTGTGAACAAGTTACCTTATGTGGCCATACATGGAGCAAATAGTAGGGACAAGTTAAATCCTGCAGCCATAACGTAATCAAAACTTGTGAACAAGCGACATCATAAGGCCAGTAATTAACCAAATTATGGGGGAAAAAATTACATTTTTTGGCTTCAGAGTTATTAGACTGTGGGAAGAAGTTGCAACGTGCCGCCAAAAGTGCAACGTGTGCCAAAATGTCATATTTTTTGGGTACATATTCATCAAATTGTGGGAACAAGTAATATTTTGTATTTTTGTGTATTTACTATAGAGCAAATGAATCAAACTGTGTGAACAAGTGACATCATACGGGCAGAAATTACTCAAAGCTTGATCGAGTTACATCACGCGGACACTAATGAATAAAATTTGCAGGAACAAGTGACCCTTCACAGCCACAAACGATTTTAAATTTGGGAACAGGTTACATCTCATGGCCACAAGTTAATCAAATTGTGAGAACCAATTATGGCTTGTCTCCCTTCCTACTGCGGGGCTGTGAAGTTTTGAGCAGCCACAGAGAAGCACCCGGGTCTTTTGTTCTCGACGTACCAAATAGTTGCTGTCTGGATTGTTGCTTTGGTGAATGAATGTCTGTGTGCACCATTAGACTGTTTCATTTTCACAGCAAGCAGATGTTTTGTGTTCTTTGCTGCTCATGCCCTCGCTCTGACACATAGTGGTGAACAAACACACAGAGCTGCAAGATGAATGAGTGCAGCGTTCTCTCCTCCACCCGTGTAGGAAGGTCTCACTGCCTCGAAGGTTATTAAGCTGTTTCACTTTTAAAAAATCCACTGTCAAAGGAGTTCACTTGTGTGCAAAGCTTGATTTGTTTGTGTGTCGTCTGCTTCAGCGGTCACGGGGGCTGTTTGTTGATGTGAGGAGCTGGTGCAAGTACTTGCAAGCATCTTGTTGAAGTGTCCTTGAACCAGTCCCTTACTCTACCAACCGTAGGGGGCGCTCTACTTCTGGCACTTCTGGTTGAAAGATCAAGGATTATTATAGATCAACATTTGTTGATACACTCTTCCGCAGGCTGTGCTCCCCTGATGTCTGTTGTAAATGAAAACCTTGATCAGACCAGTTTAATGAGAAGAATATTCTTTGCTCATAAAATATTGATAAAAACGCGTTCATCGGGTATATTTTGGAAGTTGACCAATATGAAAAGAGAGAAAAGACTCTTGAAAGTTAATATATTATGTGTTCCTTAAATGAAAAAATAAGATTTACAAAAGTTTTAATAAATTTGTAAAGACAACATGTTTTCCACCTTTAAATTCACAAGATTTAGAAAAACCAGATGTCTCAGTTTTCTTCCAGACCTTGAATCTGTAAAGCACTGAAGACACAAAAGAAGTCTCAAAACTCCAATAACCAGATCATGCGTCATGAGTACAAAAGAACATCACTAATACTTATTGATGTTAGTTTGCCCGTGAAGCCTCTCAAAAGTAACAGTAAATATTATGTGAAACTGCCAACACCATGTTGTTGAAGTTAAGTAGGCGGAGGGAAAAATTATCATCAGTACGTCATTATTGAATCAAGCTCAGTTGTACTGTGGATTTTTTTCATGTATTTGTGATGCTTATTTCATCAATTTTTATAGCGCATTCCAAGCTTAGCTGTCTCATAATATTCTGCACTGAGTGTATTATTTCACACTGATTGCATCATCATTTCTAACTGGAAATGCTTAAGAGTAGTTCACTAGCTCAAGTGGATTATTTGTCCCATAACAGATTAAGGACAGGAGCTGCTGCACTGTCGGATGTTTTTTTTTTTTTTCCCCACAAAGTGTTGGGAGACTCTGCCTGCTGTTTTCATAAAGATTGTGCTTTTGGTGTGTCAGAGGAAAAGGGGGAGCACAGGGCCGACTGATATATTTTTGCTCTCCCTAATGACACCAATACCATTTCATGGCTTACTGAGCAGATTGAATCACACTCACTCTTTGTGAGTCTCACTCTCTGCCCCTGTCTCTCCTTCCTGCACACTCCTCATCCCTCTCTCCCCCGCACAGCCTATCGCATGCACATTCATATGCTACCCTACATCGATGTGTTACACTCACCCCAGTGGATGTTGTTTAATTGCATTTGGGTCAGCGGTTTGCTGGTGCTGAAACCGAAGGACATGGAATTTGTCAGTTTACCCGTTCAGCAGTCGCAGGGGGCGGTGTGCGAGCTAACGGCTCGGCTGGAGTCAGGCCCATAAGGTTAGTTTTACACAAGCCTGTCAGACTGCACTGTCCATCAATCTCCTCTCCTCCCCTCTCTCCTCCTCTCCTCTCCTCTCCTCTCCTCTCCTCTCTGTCTACTTTGTCCCCTTTTGCATCACGAGTGATAGAATCTTGCCTTTCGTGACAGTGGAAAATCGTATGTGGCAGCCAGGACATACAATCTTCCCCAGCTGGTATTTATAGTCCTCAGCAACTGGAACGTTCTATGGAATAAGGAGTTCATTCATTCATCATGTGATGCTCAAGCTCCGTTCTGCTCATGGATGACCTGATTTCCTATCTCATGGTTAGACAGATGGCCTTTCACTATTAATGCACTTGAGACAATAAAAACAAAAACATGGGCTCATGCACCGACATGGGGCCACACACGTCAGAAGATAGAGATAAAGTGGCATCAAACCCCGGTCGGCTGAAACTGCTGATATTGGGATGAAATATTGTACCGCCATGGTATAGTATATTGTATCTGGACTTCTCCTCATGCTGGTAACATGGGGGAGCTTTGTACACATTTTTGCCACACCTTTTAAGGGGTTTCAACCAGAAGGTATGCCAAGGGGAATTCAGCCTACATCGAACTAGGTGGCGCAAGAGCACTTACAATGAGATGGTTTTATAGTGAAATTGTCTGCCTCACCATGTTTAATGAAAACAGTATCCCACCACCAACATCTTAAGGCATTCCTGACCAAATTTGGGATGGATCATGTCCATCTGCATTGAGGTGAAAAAACCAAAGGAAAAATAAAGGATCTTCCTGTTACCTATGACTAACCCACCCTGACAGTTAACCTGTTCTTCCTCAGACCATTAATCACCTCTTCACAAAGTTTGATTAAAATCAGCCTTATAGTTTTTGCGCTGCTCCCATTGACAGTCTAACAAAACACAACTGCACTAGCAGAGGGAAGAGATTTGCCTACATAAATGGCCCATTACTGATAATATGAAAAATTCTTGGGGAAGATATTTAAGCCTTTAATCACTGATAATTAAACGATATCACACAGGTTTCTGCTCACCATTCGGGGGCAGCATAGGATCCAAAAGTTGAAGAGTTCCTGTGATTGTAAGAAGCAAGGAAATGCTGACGTTCTTCGCATGAGCTGAGGGCTGAAAGGGTGTCACACTGCTTCGAATCACAAGAGTAAGCTGCTGTAAACCCAAGTTGTGTGAATGTGAACGCAGCTGTCAGGTACAGCCGAGGCTCCTTTGCTCTGCGGTTACACCGTTTAATGACTCAAGCCTCTAATGTCGTCGTAATGCCGACACATTCTGCTATAGACAGGCGACACATAAATTCCATAGCAACAGTGTTTTGAATGAGCTTTTCCCCTATTCCGGCGGTTCCGTTCACATAGCTGTCATTTCAAGGCAGTTACTACCACTGCTGGCCAATCAGAGGCACAACATTCTGTTCCCCCATCCCTTCACCGCCTACTTTTATACAGATGCCAGGTTGCAACAGCAGTGTAATATTCACCATGATTGACTGTAACCAAGGGAAGAGCTCCTGAGAGACGTCAACAAGGTGACCCACTGTCACCTCTTGAGGACCGAAGTGGTATTACAAGTCAGGATGGACTGGCATAAACTTTTCAGGCGTTCCCAAATGATCCCTTAAACTCTCAACAGTTTTATGGCTCTTTTGGTTGAGTAAAATGAGCCGTTCATCTGTTTTTCATTACTCATTGTAGAACGACATTAGACTGAAGTTTAATCCACAGTCGTTTTATTATCATCAATCAGTCAGACAGACATTTCACTGTTCTCCAATATGAGGATTTGTTCCATTTTGTTTTTGTTGTATCAACAAAATAAGCCATTTAAGGACATCGGCGAACACTCCAGAAAGTTTTTCATTACTTTTTTTTTTTTGCAGTCTTACAGATTTAATTATTGTTGGATGCATTCCTAAAATCATACTTTAGGTATTTTGTGAAAACAACAACAAAAATCACCCCAAAATCAGTTCTCCCCAGTATTAGCTAAAAGCAAGGGCATCATGCTCCTCTATTTCACCTCACACACGGAGTGGTGAAATAATCGGCTGCTCCCGGAGGGTATCTGGTGGCACATACCTGCAATACTCCACAACTGAAGCGCCGTATTTATAGACGGCAACAGAGCATCTCACATGTCTCCGCATCACAGCTGTTTGCATTGCAGTGTTGGGTGTCACATTGCTGCCCGCTGCTCCTGTGGTTGTCACATTAAAACAGAAGATAAACAAACGGCAACATTTAGAGTTTATTTTTTTCCACCCTTGGGAGAAGTCATTTCACATTTTTATAGAGGCTTCTAGCGATGATGCTGTCTAGAGGGTTGAGTTTTATAAAGGCCGGAGGGAGCGATATGACTAATAGTTGCTGAGAGGGAGAAGGAGGGGAGAGATTAGAGGAGGACAGGATTAGCAAAGAGAGGGGGGGGGGTCTGCAAAATAATGCAAGGAACAAAACAAATAGAGGCAGACAGAAATATGATGATGGAAGTAAAAAAGAAACAGTAGCTGTTGGAGAAAATGAAGGCCTGTGAGAAGGACTGTCTGGCGATGGGAGTTTTCCACTAGAGATAATAGTGTGTATGAGGGAGAGCTGGTGGCTTTTTACAGACACACAGCGAGCAGAGATTGTGGGAGGAGGAGAGAGAGAGAGAGAGGGAACAAGAGGGAGAGAGAGAGAGAGAGGGAGCAAGAGGGAGAGAGAGAGAGAGAGGCCAGCACAGCTGAGTGGTGTTGATTGGCCTGTTTGAAAACACATGAACTGCAGACAGAGGAAGAGAGGGAGAGTAGCTGTGGGAGAAAGTGTCGCTCTGTGCCGTGCCACGCTGCAGCCCAAACCACATTAGAGCAAATGAATCCATTCCACCTCCTGTTATGGCAGCTCTTGCACAGGGCCCCAGGAAGGAGAGGAGGAAGGGAGGGGGGAGGGAGGGAGAATGGCAGGAGGGGTGAGATATGAGGGACGGGGTGAAGCAAAATGATAGAAAGGGAAATGGAAGGTGGTGGAAAAGAGTCACATGCTGGGTGGCTCTAATGATGTCTGAGGGCTGTAGAAAAGCACATAGCGTGTGTGTGTGTGTGTGTCTGTGTGTCTGTGTGTGCGTGCGTGTGTGTTAGAAAGAAGAAAAGCTGTGGTCGTATAAGTGAAGACAAGGAGAAGGAGGAGAGACGATCCCCTACTGTGTCCAGAGAACTGGAGCAATAGTTGTGTTCCCCTTTTCAGACGGTTGTTGAATAATGAAGATGATCTCTGGCCAGTCTTTATCACTTATTGTTCAGCACTGCCCATCTACACTTTATAAATCACACTTGGAGCAGTAAAACAACACAGAATAGATTTCCCAAGCTTGTGCATAAAAACCCCAGTAAAGCCTACATTCAGACCACAGCCGAGTTTTAGAATTTGGGTTACTTTCGTCAGCTAAACGTGGCTAAAACTAACAATCCAATGCCCAAAATCTGAATAATATGCATCTTTGTGAAAATACTAAATTGGAGAACCTGGCTGCGTATACATGGACCACAGTATTCTGATATTAAACCAGATTGAGAGACCACCATGTAAACAGCATTTTCCAAAAGTTCAAAAACTAAATAAAGATGTAACCAGAACAATGAGAAGTAGATTTTTTTTAATATAAAAGAAACAAGTATTATTGTTTGACACTCGCACAAAAAGATGTACACTCCCAGCTTATCGGCTTCCTAAATACCTTTTTCCTGTCATGACTTTGTTTGTTGCTCTTTATGAAAATAACTATTGACAGAAGTCAGTATCAGTAGATCTAATTGATTGTAGTTTAGAAAGACTATTACATTTTCTCTGTCTACATCTCGTAACTGCATTAAATTAGATTTTCTTCCCACGTGCAGCTACCCGGCTGTATGTTTTGACAACAAATATTGATGAAAACATCCTGATAAAATTGTCATGCTGCTCATTTCAATTTCTCCCGACCTGGACTTGCCGCTGCTGTACAGGAGCGTATATCCAGAGCTTCACAAAGCAAAGCCGCACTCAACAGAGGTGTGAGTCATATAACTGAAATGAGAAGTCACTCATGCCGTAAGTGATCATAAACTGCTAAAGCATACGTGCGCGGATGAGTGTGTGTGCTTCTGTTGATAATGAAGTGATAGGTTGTTTTTTTTTTTCCAGCACCTTTTTCGACTGGTCCTTGCCCTCATCTTCGCCAAATGCTTTTCATATGCTTTAGTTTCCGAGTTATTCTTTCTCCTTCGCAACTTTCCTCGGAAATGAGAAAAAAAAGACTTGAGGCTTCCCTCAAATGTCAGTATTATTTGCTGCTCTACTGTCATTCATAGAGACGCTGCTGTTAAAAGAGAGGCTGTAATATGCACGGCGTAATTGGATGTGTAATCCTTTGTGTTGCACCTCTGGTAAACACTGCTGAGTGGAGCTGATTAAGATGTTTGGAAGACAATAAAGATTAACCAGGCCTGTCTTCACTTGTGAGGATGCTCAAACAGCAGCCGCAGCAGCAGCAGCAGCAGTGGTCCAATAATGGCAAAGGACATTCTGGTAAACTGCTGCTGTTTTAAGCATTTTGCAGAGGCACAGGTGTCAACATTTTGCTATTTTTCTCCAACCCATGATGAAACAACAGTTTTATTTTGATAGTAAACAAGGAGAGGTGGTGATGCAGGGGCAAGAGGAGGGGTCTTGATGTGATTCCACTATTATGCAACCCCCTGAACGACACCATGTGGCGCTTGAGTGTCCGTCAGCTGGATTGATTTCTTATCTCAGCTACACCAACATCTGGGCCAGCTTGTCACACTTCCACCTCACTCATGTTGGTTGTCTAACAAAAGCACTAACCGTTTTAGGAGGAGGGGTGTGTGGAGAGCAGAGAAGAAAAGAAAACTGTAGGGTAAAAGAGGCGGCTTTCACCACCACCCCACCACTCCACCCCCTCCTAACCCTCCTTCTTCTTTGGTCTTGGCTGCGGGTTTGTGACAGCAGGAGGGTGAACTGGAGGAGGAACAGTTAATCAATAGCCACAAGGTCAGACGGCCAGTGCTGGGCCGGAGCGTGCCCTGTTAGTGGTCCGTGGAGCTGCCGAGCTGCTGAAGGGGATTTGTAGCACTTGTCAGGGCTTAAAGGAGCCCTCTCTGGACCACTTGCTCGGGGTGTTGTGTGTGAAAGAGACATGCCTGTTAGCGGCAGGAGAGGGAGACACCTACTGGGCGGTAGGTAACACCACAGCACACCAAAAACTGGGCCACAACTTATATTGTCTGAGGTCAGAGTGGCTTTGTTTCCTAGATTTGACTTTTCACAGAGTCAGCATAGAAACTCCAGTTGCGCTCAGTCTTTGAAACCTTCATCAGACCACACTCTGCTCCCTCAGAATTCCTCCTCACTCATGCGCGCAACGCTGATGTTTAAGACTCTCTAAATGCACTCTAGGTAATTCTACTCTGGTAAGCTCAGAGGATTAGTAACACACTCTTATTCTCTAAGTGTTCCTTTGAAGTTTTACCTTTACACTTAATCAAAGTGAAGAATTCAAGCTTTTGTGTTTACATGCTCATAAGTGTCTGTGTGTGTGTGTGTGTGTGTGTGTGTGTGTGTGTGTGTGTGTGTGTTAGAGAGAGAGACTGGGAGGGGGGGCAGATAAAAAGAGTGCGCATATTTGCAATACTTTTCGAAGATAAGCACACCAGACTGAGAATCACACATGAAAATTCCTGGCTGAGCATCCAATTTGCGCGCTCTCTCTCTTCTCTCTCTCGCTCTCTCTCTCTTTTCTGTCTCTCTAACTCTGCTCTGTTTTCTCACAGTAGGGGATCTTTGGGGGACACTTTATCAGTACCGTGCAGCTTTCTGGAGCTCAGGCTCCCACCTCACACCCAGTTCACCTTTTGTGTGGAGGAATCTGAGGCACTGATGGAGATAAGCACAGAGGGATGGTGAGGGACGGAGGCCTTACTGGCAAACCAGCACGATACCTATTTAATCCAGCTTTAACCCATTTTCCTGAGATGGTCCGAGCTAGTGAGCATGGGGCTGAAAATTGTTCTTGTTGTTGCTGCCCGCTGTTGGATCAGAACAAGAGATACTCAGTCAGAGAGAGCGACGTTCTAAAGCTGAATCTTATCTCCCGTCAGATGTGGACATGAATTAGCTGTCTATGCCTCGCTGATAACCTCGACAGTGAGATGTGCTTCTTTGTACGTGAGATAACGGTCCTTTCTCCCTTGTGGAGGATCTTGCTGTTAGATTTATTTATTTTGTCTCCCACTGGTGACATAATGCAATAAAGTTTTCTTTTGGTTTCATCATGTTTGTCATCATGCCGTGGAACATCTCAATTTCACGCATTTGGCAAAAAAACACGCTTGAGGCAGACCAAGCCCTTCTTCAAGCTGGCTTCCCACGTTTGAGATGGAACATTATTGATCAAAACCGGTGACATCAGTGCACAAGGCTGAATTCATTGAAACTTCTGTTCTTGTTTTGCAGAGCGAAGGACTTTAATGGCGTCCCGGTAGAAATATCAAGATGAACACGCTACCATCAATGGACCGGCACATCCAGCAGACCAATGACAGGCTGCAGTGCATCAAACAGGTAAGTCAATGTGTGTAATGTTTGAAAAAGTTAGTTTGTACGACTAAAACTGGACTTGTTAGATGACTGATATTGTACTTTTCAAAGGTGGACTGACATATCTTGATAACGCGGTGGGTATTTGAGTTTCCTTGGCATGTACATGTTTCAATTGGCCCCAAATTGGCCTGGGTGTTCCGCGCATGTTCCGTAGGTCCCACTGGTCGAACAGTCAAGAAGTTATCATCATGGTAGGTGCTGTGAAAGGTGATGAGTCAAACTGAATATCTTTCAGAAGTGCTGTAGACGATTGGAGTTGTTTATTGAAGGTGTGGTAAAGCAACATTTCTCCTCTGCATTTAAACCATCGGAGCATTGAGTGTTTGCGTGCTGCACTCAGGGACCAACTCCAGATCTTTGGCCAGGGCTTTGGTCAGGGCCACCTAAGATACATGTCTTTTGATGATAGGGTGAACCAGAGCACCCAGAGGAGTCACACACAGGCGGGGGGATGAGACGCAAACTCCACGCAAAAAGGACTCTGGCTGGGGCTGAAACCCAGGACCTTCTGGATTTGAGGCAACAGTGCTAATCACTGAGCTGAATATAGTTTAGTGTCTTATGTCTTAAGTCTTATTGCAACCAGCCGTTCCAGAGGCGGACATGTTTGCGTCACCTAAATCTATCCTTCCCCACAGCGGTCCGATCAAATGGTCTAATTGAGCTTAATTTATACGTGCAATTAATGCATCTGTACACGTATACCCACTTACTGTAGAGCAATGTGAAGCAGCTTTACTTATTTAATATCTCTTTGCGCTATGTAGACAAAGATTTTATCAAGAAAGACTCAAGAATCAGCCTCTCCTTCGTACCTTTTACGGACATGAGCTTTACTGGCCATTAACTCCAGTCACAGAGGGTCAGAGAGGCAAATCTGGCACAGAACACAGAAAAAATACTTCAAAGAGATTAACAACATAAGAGACTCTCCCTCCCGTTATGGCTCCTTTACATCGCGTTCCTGTTCCTTGACATAGGCAGGCGCTTGTTGTTTTTCTTTTCTTTTCTTTTTTTTTTCCCAGCTTCTAGGAGTCTCTTCACAGACAGATACAGCTAGAGCAACACAGACAGACAGACATAACCCAGGGCTACCGCCTCTGCTCTGCCTGTGATTAATAGTCCACAAGAGCTGACTGGCTGCTTGGCTGGCTGGCAGCTTGTGGGCTTATTTGTTTATGCTACGTGGGTGTGATCCTTTATATCTCCCAACATCCATATGACACCGAGCTTTACATCGAAACAGTGAATGATAGGGCTTTGGGCTTGTTATTGTAAGGTGATGTTTCCCTTTTTCCTGCCCCACCCCCTTGCTTTATCTCTCCAACGCCGACCATAACAATCCAAACTGCCTCCTATTGCCAAAATTCTGTCACTGTGATTGAAATCTTGAAAGCCTTTTAATAAATGAGCAAATTTGGTAGAATTGACACTTCACAAAGCCTCTTCAATTCTTTCCCTTGGCATCACTGACACAGCCCTAAATAGCCTGAGTTAATATGTCAAGCCTAATAAAGACACTAATTGTAGTTTGGTTTATATACTTACACTAAAGCACACTTCAAAGGTGCAGAGTAAGTGTGTGAGCTTGGAGCTTGTAGCGGCTCTGCCAGCAGGGTGTTGTGGGGAAAGCCGCTGGCAAAAAGCCAGGCGTTTAGCAGTTTTTCATGCTGTCAGGTAGGCACAGCCTGATCCTTGACTGGCCTGAAAAGGGCTAAGTCAGTCCATCATCTGTTTGTCTGCTGAAACCCTGATTTCCACTGCTGCTGCGGCTCCCTCTCCACCTCCCCGTTCTTGTCCTCATCCAACCCTGAACAGCAACAACAAGAACAGCTCATCCTCCCCAACCCCCCCCCCCCTTCCCCCAACCTCCACCCAAAACTCAGTAGAGCCGCTTCACTCTTGCTGTCCTCCCCCTCACACCAGAGTCGATGTTGTCAGGCAGAGTCGGTGGCGAGTGCTGCAGCAGGAGGAGCTGTGAGTTCATATCTAGACAGACAGCCCCTGCTGAGCTAGTTCTGATTCCTCTCACGCTGGAGGCTGATATGCCTCCCATCAAGCAGCAATAATGCCAGATTATATCACTCATCGAGAACAGGCTCCTCTCCGTCTCACTCAACAAGCGCATCCCTCGCTTTCTCTCACTCGCCCTGCTCGCTCTTCATCATCAGTCAAACTCCTATGAGAGCCAGAGTCCACCGCTAACACTATAATGGCTAATTTTCACATCACAAAGATGAGTCACTCAAGGCCTCTCTTCAAGCTCATGATATCATTGGACGCTCGCTGAGATTGCCTTGGTGGGCGGGTGCCAAGCTTGACACGTTAGGCTGCAACTCCCATCCCCCCCCCCCCCCCCCTCCGTCCCCCCACCCCCCCAATCCAGAAGAGTCCCTTTGTCACACACGGCCAAAAAAGCTGCCCTTTCACAAACGCTCACCTCTGCCGCCCCCTAAAGACAATAGTCCTACCTTCTCTGCAGCGACACACAAAACAAGACGCTTCAGCTCCAGATGAGAATAATAAATGCTTTCAAGTGGGCTCAATCTCACCGACTGAACAAGCTGCAGCTCTGTGCCATTTCAGAGCTATTAACCTCCTGAGCCGTGAAGAAAGGGAGCCCAATTTTAAAACCGCTTATTGTGTCCTGCCAGCCTGAGTAGCCTTCAGACACTGGGAAGAAAAGACTCAACTGTTTCAGGCCTCAGTGAACAAGCAAGAGAGACAGACAGAGACTGAAAGAGATTAGACAACACACCAACGGCGTGTATTGAGTCTGCACTCATCGCTGCCAGGACCAAGGTTGTTGTTTTTGTGCACAGCCAAGCCAGCCAGTGGACTTCTGGTGCTGAGGCTCTGTTACATTCTGAACACAGAGGCAATGAATAAGGGGAAGAGAGAGGATTGGAGGGAAAGATTTGGTTGCCGTGTGGGTCATGAGGGTGAGAGCTCAGTGTTGCCAAGAGAGATTAACAAGAAACACTGGCATCATTGTTGATATGGGTGTGATCTTCTTCCCACAATGCAGCAGAGCCCTGAGTGGGCGTACGCTGGAAGGAGTCAAGGTCCTCACAGGGTCGTGCAGAAACATAAGACGTTAAATCAAGGAAGTTTGGAGGGAGAACGCAAGGCTACAGAACGATTTGGTTTCAGTGTTTTTCCAATTTGTACTTTATGTGAAAGAAGAAACGCACGTTCATTATTTCCCATTGTTTCTAATGACTTTCTGTGTTTGTGCAGCACTTACAGAACCCGGCCAACTTCCACTCCGCAGCTACAGAACTGCTGGACTGGTGTGGAGATCCCCGGGCCTTCCAGCGACCTTTTGAGCAAAGCCTCATGGGATGTCTGACGGTACGAAAACACTAATTATTGTTTTCACTGGGTGTTTCAGGTACTTTTGAAGCAAAACAATAATTAGACTTTAGATGCTTCAGAAAAATAGGATGATATATCCTCTTTTGAGCCTTTCCTTTTTTTCTTTTTTTTCTTCCCTCAATCTGTTTATCGGGAGTTTCCATATCCAGAAAATAAACAACACAAACTCTGCAGTGATGTTCGGTCAATTGGAGAGGGATGTGAAAGTGCTGAGGGAAATGCAAACAGGAGAGATTCAACAAAACCAGAAGTAGAACTCATGAAAAAGTCTAAGAACATTCAACAAAATAAAATAAACTTCACTCTAGTGTACTTATAATGAAAATAAAATCTCAAGAGTACCAACACTCAAAGTCTCTGTCATGTAACAATTTCATACTTATAAGGTACCTGATTGGTCACTCTTGGATTTCTCATTTCTTGCATATATTTGAAATAAAATTCTTGGAGGGTATTCAAGTCAAGTCATCCACCACCTGTTATCCACTTAAATCTTTCTAGTTTGACAAAGTTAGGGATTTTTCTTATCTATAACAAAATGAAATGTTTTATTTTTGATTAAAATTTACTTTTTTTTGTTTTTGTTTTTTTTTAATACTTTATTCATTTTCCCCACCCCTCTCCCCCAAAGCAGGTTAGGAAAAGAAAAGAAAAAACAACAAGAGAAAAAAAAGGGAAGCTCCATAACAAAAATTTCTGTAGACATCTGCAACTGTAATCCGATTATACTTAATAGACTACAAAGAAATAAGTATTCAAACACAGTCAGAAAATTGAGGCGGCATGAGGGTCCTCTCTTCTGTGTGATGTGATCAAGAAATGGTGGCCATTTCTTAATGGAATTCATTTGATTTCCCTGATATCTCAAACAGAATTTTCTCTGGATACCAAGAACTTGACAATTCCGTGAGCCAGGCTTCAAAACTCAGAGATATCTCTTTGTTCCAGACTTTGAGGATTATTTTTCTTTTCCATGAACATCCCATACTGGACTGGCAAAACCTTCCAGTGACCAAGAGTCTCGAGCTGTTGAGACCAGCAAAGAATACCTGTCTCTGGATCTGGAGGGAGATCATGTCCGTAAACTTCACAGGAAAGATGGAAAACCTTGAATTTTAATAAGTCTTGAATTGTTTGAACATGTGTATGCTACGAAGACATTCACCCCGTGCACCTTCTGAGGTGACGGTGCCTATTTCCCTCTACCAAAAGTCGGTAAAATAAATAGAAAGAAAGTAAAACAATAAAACATATTCTTTCCCACACGGTTCATTTATTACATGAATAAAATATGGAACTATTGAGCTTTTTTTTCTTGTTAAATTCTTGTTATCACTGAATCTTAATAATTCCATGCAGAAATGATGCAACTTATTTTAACAGAAGCTACTCAGAGTTCAATTTTTTCAGCGCAAATAATGCAATCGTGGCATTAGTTTCGTGCAATATTTAAATAACCCCTAGAATGATCTAAAAATTTTCTAGAACACGGCTTAGAACACGGTTCGCAGGTTCCTAAAGTGATCTGTCTCCCAAAGTGGAATTTAAGAAACCAGCAGGCTTCTGAGGCTTTAGAAATAGAATGTACAACAGCTAAAAGCGCAGATAATCAGAGTGGCATGATGTATTTTCCGGACAAGGTTTAGTAGAAATGATGAATGGAACTCTCAGGTTTTCTGTGTTGTGGAGCTACTCGGGTGTTTGATTCCAGTGACAGAGGTTAAAGTCTTTGTCAACCGCTGCTCCACACTCACAGATACCAAAGAAAAAAAGGAAAAAAAAAAGAGGCTTGACCTGCACTGTTGATGTATGTCACCTCTGACACTCTGCTCTCTGTTCACTTATCGATCTGGGCCAGAGAGCTGCACCAGGTGTGTCGACCCCCCCCCCTACACACACACACACACACACACACACACACACACACACACACACAAAAAGAGCTTTTTTTTAAATTGAAAGTTTCAGGCAATTATCTCTCAGATCAGTCTGAGGGAACATTGTCCCCAGCACAAGCGGTAGCGTGAGCAAACAGATAAATGCTCATTAATGTGTAAATCACAATAAAAGCCTCTTAAAGGCTGATAAAGAGCTATACAATGTAGCCCACCACTGAGCCTCTACTCAGCATGGGGGCTCTCTCTATCAGCTAAATTGTTTCATCAGACTCAGAGAGCAAACAGCCTCTTATCAGGAGAATTACGGCGGCGTGCAACAAGTCCGTGCATTCTTGTGTGGGTTTTTGTGTGGATTAAATTACCTCTCCGGTTTTGAAATATAAACACGAGAGTGCACCTCTCTCCTTTAACCAGAGCCCATGAGATTTGGTGTCGCTGGATGTGAAGAGGCAACGTGTGTTCCCTCTAGCTCTGTGTTGTACATGCTGAGGTCATCCTCTGTTCCCTGATGAAGGATCAACTCTGGAGCCAATAACAGATGACATAACTGAGCTGTCAGAGCTGCAGCGATAGCTCTGTCTGCCCCTTGACAATGCTTGCGTGTGTGTGGGATTTTTTTTGTTTTGTTTTCTTTTTTTTATCTTCATGCTTATATAGAGTGTGAGTAATGTCACTGCATGGAGACATCTGTATTATTTCTGCCACTACAGTCCCACACTTTTAGAATGTCAATCACGGAGTTCACGAAGGGCTGTCACACGCGTTACACAGGTTATACCACGAACAGAACTGAATGACATAACTGTCATGGGTTGTTGTTTTTTTCTATCAAATAGATTAACAGGGACATTTTAGCCCCAGCTTACAGGGTTGCTTTCATATTGATATGAGGACTTAATAGTCAAAGGGAGATTAAGCTAAAGCCATACTGACCTATGTAGCTCCGCTACGTCTTCCATCCATCCATCCATTTTCAACCTCTTATCCTGTTAAGGGTCACGGGGGGAATTGAGCCTATCCCAGCAGCTTTCGGGCGAGGGGCAGGGTTCACCCTGGACAGGTCGCCAGTGCATCGCAGGGCCAACACATACAGACAATCATTCACACTCACATTCACACCTACGGTCAATTTAGAGTATCTATCAGCCTCGTTCCCTCTAGATGTCTTTGGACTGTGGGAGGAAGCTGGAGTACCAGAGAGAACCCACACAGGAACAGGGAGAACATGGAGACTCCACACAGAAAGATCCGTGCTCGAGCCAGTGCTGACCACTGCACCACCAAGCTGCCTCGTCTTCAATCCGTCCCCCACAAACTATTCATAGAGCTTTTTGCTATCGTGACACTGAGACCAAAGAAATTGTGAATTTCATGTCACTGTGTTGAAAATGTCAGAATTATACCTCAAAAACTGAATTTTTTACATAATTATCTCATCATATCATCATGGAAACTGTAGGACTCAATGAAATAAAGCATCTTCAAGCGAGGTTCGTTACTTATGGAACCATCATATTTGGTGAAGTCTCAGAAAAATGAAGTGCAGAAATCTCTGGCTGTGCTGGCTAGATGAAGTACACATTTTTTTAAGAGTTTTATCTGGAGGATTTAATTTTTATGTCTCTTGTCCTGTTTTGCCTCTGCAGACTTTATTGATATAAGTCTCTTTTATCACTGTCTGAAAACCTTCTTTGTCTTGACAGGTGTCCTCAAATAAACTGTGTTCATAGTAGTAGTAAAAGTAGTAGTTGCGGTAAAGTTCTTATAATATTTTTGTTTATTTGATTACATTTTTCATGCAAGCCTAAAATATGCCTTTAAAGCAACCTTGGTGATGCACTGATTTGTAGTGTGAAGCCATTTTTGATTCCTTAGCTAGCAGGGAGCTCCTCTCCTGTGGTGTTTAAAGTCATACTGTACACGTTCAAGACCCAGATGATGTAAAATAAACCTCTGTCTTGTGATGTGTAAAAATGAAACATGAGTTCAAAGATATTTTCCCCTCATTTGTTTTTCCCTTTTTGTCCTTCCTCCTCCAAAAGTCACACAAGTGCCTCGTTATTATCGACATAATCGGTGTAGTTTTTCTTGTCATGTTAGTTGCTACAGAGTCTTGTTATGACCCCTGCCAGCTAATACGTTGCTTCTGTCAGAGGCACCTCAGCTGACCTTGTTAACAGTGATGTGTGTTTTGAGGTCAGAGGGAGCAGAGGGCTCGTCATCTGTTAGCAGATAAAAGCCAGGGGGTTTCCCCTCTTAATGATGATTTAGCCCCGTCTCCTGAGGCCTGTTGAACGTCACTCTGCACCCCCTCTAACTTTCTGTTGGAGCGCGGCAGACTTCTTCTTCATGCCCGTTGAAATGTTCAGGATCCCCTTTGAAGTTATCAAGACAACATTGGAGGGAGAAAGATTTTTAACCTTTTTTCCACTCATGGGAGGCTTGCAAAAACATATTTGATATTCCAGTTGTTGTTTTTTGCCCTCACGGCCAAAGCAGCTTGTCTGAGGATAACCTGTAGAGACTCAGCTCGCTCTGTGGAGCGAATGTGGTTTCCCGGCTCTCCACGAGGTTGTTCAGTCATTAGACCTGTCCTGATCGTGGATCACAGGCGCCATGTTAATCTCACCGGGTCTGTGGGATTGTTTAGGGTTTCACTGACTGCAGACATGCTTAAGAAAGTGAGAGGATTACTGTGAAGTAGTGGGTGGGTAGGTAGATTCTGCCCGTCTTAGTAGTATTAAGAAAATGCAAAATATAATGTTTAAAAACATCTATTTTTGAAATGTCTACAGTTGAAGATGATAATGGTGTCAGTGAGCTCTGTCAACTTTTGTTTTTTGTTTTATATTGGTTTGATATTTGGCTTTGTCATAGAATTGTTAGTCATCTATGAACTGTTCCTTGACTTGTAAATTTGTTTAACAATTGCATTTAATTTTATGAATAGAATAGAGATAGTTGTTCATGTTGATTCATTGTATAGGGTTTGGTTGCATGTAAAACTGGGACAGCGTTTATAACAACATTAGTTTAAGATAAGTAGATGAAAATTGGGCAAAATAAACGAGCATATATTTCTTACTCAACTTCTAACATGTAAAAATAGATGTGTTGGTTTTTTTTTTGAGTAATGCGGGTGTCTTATCTCTTGTTCCTATTAATTTACGTTCATTCGTTCCTTTCATTCTAGGTGGTGAGTCGCGTGGCTGCTCAGCAGGGCTTTGACTTGGACCTGGGCTACCGGTTGCTGGCTGTATGTGCTGCCAACAGGGACAAATTTACTCCAAAGTCTGCAGGTAAGACCCCGCAATTTACTAAAACCCCTGCAGACACATGTTCATGTATGACCTCCCTCACTGCTGCTGACATGTCAGGCAGCGGGCGACACGCACCTCATTCTTCTTCATGTTGTTATTATTTATGCTTGAAATAAACCAGTTGATCTATGGAGCCCTGAGGAAAAAAATAATAATTTTCTTGCGACAAGAGAAAAGTTGTTCCCTCAATTTATTTATTCTAAGGCCACAAGTGATATCATTTTGCAATGAATTTATCAAAGTGTAGAAACAAGGTCTCTTATTATGTTGTGGCAACGAAGTAATTCATTTGAGGGAACATGTTATATCCCATGACTATGAATTAATTCAAGTGAGGGAATGAATCTATCTTGCGCCATCAAAAGTAAAAAAAAAAAAGGGAACAAGTTGTACTTTGTAACCACAAATGAATAAAACTGAAAGAACGAGTTGTATCATGTGCCTTTTGGAAATAACCACATCGAAGGAACAAGTTCTAACTTATGGCTAGGAATTACTGAACTTTAGAGAACTAACTTTATGGTGCGGCCTTAAAATAACAAAACCGAGGGAACAAGTTGTATCTTGCAACCACGGAGTAAATATTTTTTCTCTTTTCTTAATTTCTATCTTCACTCAAAAATATCCACTCATCACTTGATTTTTTTTTTTTTTTTTGCCACAAAGTCATAATTTAGCTGTTCAAGCACTATATTATTTGATATTGTGTTGGCACGGCTCGTGAACCTCTTAATTACACTCAGGAGCGGCTTGTTCAGCTATTGTGTGTTTTAAAAAGTTACATGAACCTATGGTTTTGAAATTAAAATACGAACAGCTGCGACCACAGACATCACACACAAGCCCGTTGAGCATTTTAATGTCAGATATTTTTAGTCCCCATTAAACATTAATGTGCTATTGAGACGTCAGCCTAAAAAAAACAAAAACAAAACAAAACGGTCGACTCAACAGTCTTTCCACACACACACACACATACACACACACACCAGTATGTTGCAGTTTGCATGCACACACATGCAGCACTAACACTCTTCTCAGATATTTACCAATCACATCCAATTTCCCCTCCTCCCCCAGTTGTGCAAAGCAGCCTGTTCTCCTACATTTGTCAGAGTGAAATGTGCAGAGGGGCGAGAGAGAACGAGATGGATGGCTAGAGAGGTGTCGCTGATGTGTATTGGACCACTCACTCTGCCTGACAGAAACCTGACAAAGCTGTAGGCAGCCAGTCAGATAACCTTTGTTCAGCACTTACATAAGTGAGAGTACTAAGAGTCAACTATCGTTATTTCTTTATGATCCCATTATTAGTCATATCAGCTGCAAAGTTGTTGTTTTTTTCCACCTGAATGTGCAGATGCAATTTCTGTTTTCTCTTTCTAGCATACGTGCATGTGCAGAATATCTTGTTGGGAGGAACACAAGCAGCCAGGCAGACGTCAGAGTACAATATTGATTGCCGTATTTCTCTCCGTCTGTGTTCCTGTGTGGGGTTAATGTGATTGTTGTCCAGGCACGGCTCGGCCTGGCTGGCCGTCTGGGCCCGACTGACAGTCCGAATCATCTTTGATGGTTCTGGGATCTAATAGCAGACAGCACATGGGTTTCAGGAAGGGCTGTTTATGCACAGCGGACAAATGGGAAGTGCAGTGTAATTATGTGGGGTGGTGAACGGGGCTGGGGGGGTATGATCCAGCAAGTCATCAAACCAGGCGGGCTGCTGGGGTGGGAGGCAGATGTGACTCAGGGCAGATCTTACTCACGGAGCATCTTACCTTCCTTACAAGGACATCTGTCTGAGAGGGCAGACAGGAGGGCGATATAGGAGACGTGATGCATGCATGCGCTCATACATACAAATATATTAACTGCAGAGGAAGCATGTGGGTTTTTCCTGCATGTTCACAATTGTGTATTTTTACTCTGTGTGTGTGTGTGTGTGTGTCCATGAATCTAAATGTGCAGCCCAAGCACAATCGTCTGATAGCCTGCATGGCGACAGAGAGTCGCAAATCTGACACCTGAGAGCCCAGACAAGGGCCAAGTAGTCTGGGATGCTCTCAGCGGACTTCTTAGGGGAAGAGCCAGACTCCTTAAACTGCAGATCCATCACATTGACGATTTGTTGCAGAGGAAATTGATCAAGCAATTATTGCAGTTTGATGACCCGAGTAAGTGCAAAATTGAGTTGCTGCATGTATTTGTAACAACAGCCAGAAAACACTCTTATCACTGCAGAGTTCACACTTAGTCGGGACCACCACTGACATCGTTGGCCATCTATCTTAAAAACATTGAATATCCAATAGCTGATGCTACAGCGAGGCTTAAACACGTTGTTGAAAGTGCGCAAGCTTACTGCAGAGGTTACGCTTATAAACTGAAGTTAAGTAGAATAGTGCAGTGCAGGAATGAATAGTGTAGGAATGAGTCCTTCAACCAATTCGCTAACATTGTTAGCATAGTAGTGTATGTTCATTCACTTTTGGGCTCTCTGATCGCGCATTAAGCCCTACAGGTCACCCCTAGTCTTGTTGAATGTCAATGGGATATTTCAATGGGTTTTCGATTAAATGCCCAAAGGCCAGTGGTTCAAAATGTTAAAATTATGTTTTGTGGAATACAGAATGTCAGTCAGTACTAAACTTGTTAATTTCTTCTTCTTACAAATGGCGGTTGCTACACCAGTGGCTATGCAAGACTATAAAAATTTTCACAGAAAAAGCAGAAGTGCAAAAACAGTTGACTCTGAAGTCACTTGGCATAACATTAGCATTGCATGGCTAGTGATTTCATTCATACTTTACAAAAAAAACAGAGAAATTAAAACACAAAGAGCTGTGATAAAAGACATCACACACGAGCCCTTTGAGCATTTAATTCAGGTATTTTTAGTCCCCATGAAACATTAATGTGCTATTGAGACTGCAGCCTCAAAAAAACGGTCAACTCAACAGTCTTTCCACACAAACACACACACACACACACACACACACACACACACACACACACACACACACACACACACACACACACTAGTATGTTGCAGTTTGCATGCACACACTTGCAGGTCTAACACTTTTCTCAGATATTTCCCAATCACATTCAATTTCCCCTCCTCCCCCAGATGTGCAGAACAGCCTGTTCTTCTACATTAGTCAGAGTGAAATGTAAAGAGGGGGGAAAAGTGGTGTTAATTAGTGGAGATAATCTCCCTGAAAAATGTGTCTTCCTGAAAAAGTCTTCTTTCTTTTGACACATCTAAAATCCAATGTAAAAATCTGATTGTTTATTGGCCTACAAAAAGGCCTCGCCCTTGCAGCACTCTTTCGGCAAAAATTACCACAATCTTCGCTGGATGTTTGATTATATTTCAGATTGTCCTCCCAATACTTTGTAATTTCTCATGAAAACAAAAGAAATCATCATTTTAATCTGCTAAACACAGATATAAACAAAGCTTAACCTCTCATTACTTATAATTTTCTATTTATATGAGCAAACTGAAGTTGCACACCTGTGTAAAACTATGAATTTCTGCCGTGTGAGACCTGTCAGGTGAAGTTAGGAGACGTTGAGCTGCTGATGAGCTGGTGGCCTTAGCAGGGGATTAGTGTGTCACTCTAATCTGGAATCAGTCAGTGAAGAGCATTACAGTAGCTGCTTCTGTTGCTGCTGCTGTAGGTGAACTAGCATTTATGCCATCACCAGCAAAGAATTATTTGCTGTTGTTAGCATACCAGCAATCCCCACTTTTTGTGAATCTGTTGAAGACAGCATTTGTATAAATGCTATATTTTATAATTCCTATTTTGTCGCACTTGTATTCATCAGAATATAATGTGTGGTTGGCTGCAAGCAGATTTCCAACTGAGGGGCTAATTAGATCATCAGCATGCTGTTGCCCTACAAACTCACATCTCTAACTGACTCTGAGCTGTTACTCCACTGTGAAGTTCAGCAGACAACAAATCAGATTAGCCAGGTAATCTATCAAGGCTTTTACTGGTTCTTTCCGAAGAGATTATCTCAATTCAATCTGGCGTCAAAATAAAACGGAAGAATTATGACTGTTTGAATGGGTTAAAGTCACTGAAACACACCCATTCATGTTAGCTTACTGTGAGTGCCTGGACCTAGATTTTTTAGTTGTTCCATTTTATTTACGTTTGTTCCAGGATTTATAGGGGTTTCCCAAATAATGGGTGATATTTATTAATGAAAAATTAGAGAAAATAAGTGCCCTTTCCGCTATTTAGAAATAAAACTAAAATTTTTAATTCTTTCTTTCTTTAATTGTGTAGCACACATTCACTACATCACGGCTATCAACCATCGGATTGTGAGATTTACACAACTTGTGTCAAATTTGAATTTAAACATTTCAAAACAAAGTTCACCCTTGCTGCAGCCTGGGGCGTGGTACCATGCAAGGCATCGTTACTCAAGCAGTGAGCGATGGCATTAGTCTCAGAGACAGAGACAGAAACCATCCTCTCCATGGTAGGCGGGCACCTCACCCAGAGGGAAGTTGTTGAGGAGGTCAGGCGTTTGATTTGTCTGCCCTAAGGTCAAGTAAGGGGGGGTTGCTGACCACTGTGAAGGTAGCTCCGCTGTATCGGGCTGCTATCTGGGCCTTGAAGGCCCACCGGTCCTCCAAGTACGTGTTCAGAGTCCCAAACACAATTTTCAGGATGAGAGAGAACAAAAAAATGAATCTGTCTTGAAGGACCACAACTATTCTAGTCAGATTCAGGGCCAGGTTCTAGCCCACCAGGCAGGACATCAGGTGCAGGCTGTTCACATAGTGGCAGGGTGTAAGACGCTGGCGTGCATGCGAAGCCATAACTGAGTGGCTGATATGGTGAACAAGAATATTTACACTGACTGTGGACTAGAAGTTCCAAGATCAGAAAGACAGAACCCTTAAAGTGGTAGAGAACCACTGAATTAAAATCCCCTGGGACTTCCAGATCCAGACTGACAAGCTGGTGATGGCTAAGCAACCGGACATGGTGTTGATGGACAAACAACAGAAGGTGGTGGTAGATAATGGATAAGAGATGATAAGAGAATGGAACATGAGGATCCCAATGGATACCGAGGACTGAATGAGGAACTAGTGAAGATGTGGGGAGTAAAGACCACAGTGGTGCCAGTAGTCATCGACGCATCAACATCTGAGGTCTCTGTCCAGAAGAGCGCAGTCTTGGGAACAGCTAAGACACTGCACAGAGCCCTCAAAATCAGTTCATGGATTCCTTCATCACACGTGCTCCTGCTAAATTACCATTAGATGAAAGCAAACACAAAGTAAGATTGTTTTCGGTGTGTATTGTTTTCAACATGATCTGACTTGCTGTGGATCAAAGGTGACTGCTCTTGGAATGATAGCAATGTTCTTTAAAGTTTAAGTCCGATGCAGGTCGCGGCTTGTTGCCGCTCTGTGCTGCTCGAAAAAATAATGAATCATTGATTTATGCTTCATGCTGTCAGGTGACTAGAATTCACGTAGAAGTTTCAAATCTAGTGGTGAAGATCGCAGTTGACCTTTATTGAGATTAGGACAATTCAAAACCTTGTTTGGGAGATTTATCTGAAGAATTGTCGGTCAACGGTGCCTAGTCACAGAGCAATCAATGAAACATGCGCTCAGCTTTGCCAACAGTGTTAGAAAACTTCCTGGGCGTGGTTTTAACTTTTCCCTTGTCTTGTGAAAAACACATTCACACACAAAAACACACATCACACAGCTCAAAAGAGAGAGAGAGACAACATCAGACAGTGTGTCAATGCTTGTAAGCACACACATCCCTCCTGTCTTCCTTTGGTGTTGGACGGCCTCCAATGCTTCTCCTCAATTTACTTTGATTTTCTCACCCTCTCTCACCCTCTCTCTCTCTCTCTCTCTCTCTCTCTCTCTCTCTCCCCCTCTCTCTCTCTCTCTCTCCACCTTCGAGCCACGTGTAGAACTAGAGGAAGGTGTAGACATCCTTTGTTACTGACCCAATCAACCTTTCAGACTTTTATATTTAATTACTGCTGAGTAAGAGCAGTGCACTGAATTATTAACAGGAAACTTGGTTTATTTTTAGCAGACAGGCCTCTCCTCTGACACTCTCTGGTGGTTTTGCCTTAGATGATGAAATCCCTTTGCAACACAAAACTACCTTTAGAACTCCACTATTAAGTTTATAGAAATAAAGCTTATGGGGAACTACGTACAGTATAGCTTTGTTTCTCGCCTCTGGCTGATTGGGTCCCCTATCATTTGCCTTGTAATTGGTTTGGTTGCAGCAGGGCAGTTACCCCCCCCCCCCCCCCCCCCCACACACACACACACACACACACACACACACATACACACACACAGAAACCTTTCTTCTTGTCAGAACCGGATGAGCAAATGATTTAAATCCTCCTTTTGTTTAAGGATGACTGATCTGGCACCTCCCCCCCACCTATCATCCCTCAGGGGGTTATGACACACCCGCTTCAAGTTATATTTCTGTCCAACAATGCCTCTGTTGTACATTTCAATCCAGTGTGGGATATTTGTGAAACTGTTGTTGACTGAGCGTGTCTGTCACACATAAGGCGACTTCCCTCTGCTGTCACGATACCAACGGGTTTCCCGCCCCCACACCCTTTGCATCTCCACCTTTAGGTAAGGAGCGAGAACAGTGACAGCTTAGGTATTTCCTGCTCACTCATCCAGATTGTGTTTTCACCTCGTTGGGTTATGTTAAGGGCAGGCGAAGAGAGGATGAACTCAGATTCACCCTCAACCCGCCTTTCTTTTTATCCAGTTGCACTCAGATATTCCTCTGCTTGTCTCTGATGTTTAATGTTAGTTGGATTTACAAAGTGGCCTCTGATGAACACGGGGGGGGGGGGGGGTGTCAAGTTATCCTGCAGACAGGAATCCCCTGCAGATGATTTACTTCTTGTCTGTTTTTGAAGCCGATTGATCCATACATCTTTCTCCACCGACTTCCTCCACTGTGTATCAGCTTCCTGCCAGGCGGCCTGGTATATTAAGCTCCACCCATTTGTGCAATGTTGCAATCAGTGGCAGTTACTAGAACATGTGTGCATGTGTGTGTTTTAAGCTGGGGGATACGAGGAAAATGAGATATTGGGATATTTTTAATCAAGACATAAGATAATTTGACATAGTGAGATTTTTGGTGAATAAGTGGATTAAGGCAAATATTGGAACAACTAGAATATTCTGGGAATTTAGAAACTTGCTTCAATTTCATTGTAATACAGCCTTTGAAATAAGGTCGGCCTGATCAGGAATATTCAGGGCACAAACTGGTGTTAGGGAGTAGAGAACTCCATTTATCAATTCTTTCAAATTTCTTGTTCAAATTTTTGTTTGAAAGATAATTTATTGGAGACAGAACATTCTTCCGTTTAATAATTAATAATTTTTTTGTCCAAAATTATCTAAGATCCTGCACAAAAAAAGTGCTAATATTGGCTGGCTGATTAATTGGTCAGGCCCCAGTGATACTGATATGTCTGAGATTGGCCCAAAAAAATAGATTGGCCTTACTTTAAAACTAAGAAAAGACAACATTCATCCTATACCACATCATGACAATATCATACTTAATAACAATAACTAGTCACATATGTACGTAATGATACAGTATTGTTATTGGGCAGCCCTTGTGTTTTTGTGTGTGTTTCTAGTGTGATAGCAGCTCGTAGCTAACATCAATAACACAACAGAGGTGAGAATCGCTGGTAGTATCTCACTTCCTCTGTCTGTACTCATGTTTGTCTACATATACTTTCTGTCTTTATTTCTCCGTCTCATCCCCTCTCCTACTCTGCCGTCTCTTCTGGTCCCTCAGTCCCCCCCCCCCCCCCCCCCCCCCCCGCTGTCTCCAGTGTGCTGGAGCCGGTAGCAGGTACAGCAGGAGCCCATTAGTGCAGAGCACTGCTCTGATTGGATGAGCCAGAAGGAACCGGGAGACTGCCTCTGAATAATTGATGTGCATTGTGCAGACGCCGGACAAGGGAGAAAGACAGATCAGAGAGCAAGGGGAGGAGGAAGACAGTGAGCAAAAGAAAAGATAGAGGAAGACAGAAGAGGGAGAGAGGAAGTAATAAAGGAGGAGTGAGCGAAGTAAGGGATATGAGCAGGGAGTGAGAGTGATAAGGTGCAAGCAGGAGCAGCCAAAGATTTTGAGAGTTTCCACTGGCCTCGGCGGGAACAGGAGCGTTTGTGACACTTGAGTCTTTTTGCAGCACTATGAGGGGAATGAGATGAGATGTGCGGGGACTCTGCCTGGCTTTGGGTAACTATGTGTGTGCAGAGTTTCTCAGCACACAACTATATTATTTATCATGATATGAGAGTGTACATGCATGTACGGGCCAGGATCAGCTGATGCACAGAAGTGAAAGAGCATGATTTGGGTCAATTTGGACTGTAACTATTAAATTTAATCGTTTTATTACGTTGTTATGACAGCAAATTAGGCCATCAGTACAAACTTCTGCCATGTCTGGTGTGTTAATATGACTGTTTGCTCACAGGTCAGCTGACCATGATGACAGATCAGCTGACCATACTGACTTACATGGGTGTCCTGTCATAGGGTCATCCTGCATCAAGCACAGTAGTCAAGAGTATATTTTTGTTGTTTATTTCTGCGGGTATTCTAATACCAATGTAGCCGATCGCTGATATTAAACGACGCTATTATTTGCATAAAACACGTCTATTTGTCATTTACATGTTGTTCATACTGGAAAAAAAACACATGTAAAAATTTCAAATTGAAAAAAGAAGTGCTTTTTATTTTGAAAACATTTGGTAAAAGTAGCACAAACCATATCTACCAGACTTTTTCAATAGAAAAGAAGAGACGTGAGCAAAAGTGGGCTGATATAAAGACCAGCCATGGGACCAGTTCTGATCGGACCACTATTGGCCGATCGTAAGGTTGTGCTGTTATTATCGTGCTTCCCCTGGTGAAGTTGAGGTTATGTTTACACAGTAAGAAATTGACTTTAGATTAAATGTGGACTTTTCACATTTTATCTATTCTTTATAGCAACACTAGGTATGCAAGTAGCAGCTTCTTCCAGCTTACATCACTTTAAGGTTGGTGACAATAGACCGAGGCTATGTGTTCTGAGTGTGTGTGTTTCTATCTCAGGAGATGACCCACTTTTCCACAGTGGATTCTTTATTATACGTTGATGACCTGTGCTTGGAGACACAGCTTGTCTGCCCGGTCACTCATTAGGAGACGATGAGGAGGAGGAAGCAGAGGGGAGAACCACGGATAGATAATGGAGTAAGATAAGGTCGTGTCGTATCACGATGTACTGTGATATGATATGATACAATATATGACACATATTGCCTCACATGAGTACTTAAAGGTCAGTCAGGCAGTGAAACTACATAATGCTGCAAAGGTGACTTCTTCATTCGCGAATGCTTCTTGCAGACAATGACACAATCGTCCACTGACCTATGCTAGCTGTGGAAGCAGTTGCTGCACTTCCTGTTAGCTTGATCAGCGTCCTCCTGTCTCTCTAGTTCCAACATTTTGGTAACCTCCTGAGAACTTTCCATCAGGCTGTTTGGTGACTCATTCATCATGACATTTGACATGGAACTCTATGTGTGTGGCTTAAGATTGTTTTCCGCTTTTTCTGTGAATCATCATCTCGCTTCCTATTCCACCCTCCTCCTCCTCCTCCCCACTGAAAGCAAGTTTTCATGGTGGGCCAAACTGTGCGAGGATTTCTGCTGGATGTGTTTCATTCTTGTTAGTCACTCCCATGTCCTTTCATTTCAGCGTTATTTTAAAATTTCTCATTCCCGTTCCAAGGATTTCCTCTCTTAATTAATACACCTTTAATAGTTTCAGTGCTCGAATCTCATCATGTTTTAAACAGCAGCCCCGGGATAATCTCCCAGTCCTTGATTATGTTATCACCCTAATGATTTCATTGAGGGAACAACAGTGTGGGATGAAAGACATATTGTGGAAGTTGAGATAAGTAGCATGTCTGGTTATAATGAGGCATGTGATATTTACTAGTTCCCCTCCAGTGGCGGGGAGCTGCACACGGCTGATAAGAGCAGTTCATTCACAGCTTGCTGTTCTCTGTAGTCATGTGTATAAGGGTATCTTCACAAAAACCACAAGCATAGACCTCCGTTTCCATATTTACTTCAAAGTCTTCCCCGCTTTCTTTTTATTTACTGCATACTTACATCCAAGTACCTGAGTGCAGATATACAAACCCTATACACTTGCCTTGTAGTGATATATATTGTCTTTATTATACTGTGTATGTGTGACTAAGATGTGGATAATGAGTGTGTGATCAGAAGGATGTTCATAACAAATGGTGAATGTCGTGAAAACATTTTTACGATGGAGGTGCAACATCTCGACTGCACATCTGAAGGCTTGTTTTTAATGTCTACATGTGACTTACGCCATGGTGAGCCTCTGTACTTGCCTACATACGTGTGTGTTCAAGTAATTCAAATAATGACTCTAAAACGGAGAACTTCTATATTTATGACAATACAGAAAATAAAAACAGTTTAAACGATAGCTGCTGGGTGCCTGATAAAGAGATGTAAAATGAGTAATAGGATAAGTAAAGTACAAATCGTTTTGGAAATGGAGGTAACAAATGTTGAATAACAGATGCATTTATTTGAATAAATATAACATTGAAAAGATTGTGACGTCTGTGACTTCGTTGCTGCAGTGTGTAGTAACATTTTTTGAGCGGTGCACGTGGGGCTACACCGTGTCCCACGGCAAAGATTTGATCAGAATTGACATGCAAAGAGTCTGACGCTACCTGAATTTCACACTTCAGCCAGGATGTAGGTCAAATCCATAAGTCAGCACCTGTCATAACATATATAGCAAAAGCAAATGGCGTAACTGATGTGGAATGTTATGTCACTCACGAATAGGAGCGAGAATCCTTGAGTAGTAATACAGTAATATCACAATACTTTGCCCGTAGATAGTATCACGATATAATAATTCTACAATAATCCAATTTAGATTGAAATGACAATGACATACATCACAACAGCTATGCAATTCAGGAAAAAAGAACAAGTGAAAGATGTATACACACGCGCACACACACACACACACACACACACACACACACACACACACACAAAACATACCCTAAACATCTATTTCATAATAATGAAAATGAGGGAATGACAATTTGTAACATCAGCTGTTTTAATAAGATAGCAATATCTGGCACAAGAGCATCATTCTTATAAAGAAAGTATTATGATACATCGCAGTAACATTACTTTGTTTCACCCCTCGTGAAAACACTGGCTTCAAAGGATGCAGATTATTTAGTTCGAGAAAGAAATTTCTTTCGGCAATTTCTTTCTTTTCTTTCGGCAGTTCTGTCGTTTCGAGGTAAATCATCTGCATCAGTTATTTTTAAGTAAAAATGCTAAACATTTGATTTTCCAGTTTCTCAAATGTGAGATTGTGAGTTTGGGAATGTTGGTCAGATGAAATATCGCATTCGGTTGTAGGATGTTGTGATGCCGGTGAAAGTGATTATTGTAGTCCGGGGAAGATTTTAGGATGTAAATGTGCTTTCAGGTAAAAAAATACATTTGGAATTTATGTAGAATTGACACTGTAAAATTAGATGATCTGTGCATATGTTGTGTTTAAAAAAACAGCTGTAGATATGATGCAAAGAACCTTTATTCTCAGCAGCGTGTGTCAATCATGCCCCACAATACATTCAGACAGTTCTCTGTGGCCACATGCAACATTTTGACCCCACATTTCCCCACCCGAGCGCCGACATTTTGCACCCGAAAGCCAGACCGAGCTGCCATTCTGCATTATGTTTGGTGTTCATGCTGATTCTTATAACTCTGCCCCGTTTAAAAATGTGTAATTTGAACCCCACAGAAACCAGCACCTGCAGGAGATGTCAGAGTGACTCAGGTAGAGCTACCCTCTCTTCTGGGCTGCAGCATCTCTTGGCTTGTGACCCACACATGTCCCGGGGAGGAGGGGATCTGCCCACTCCCGCCATCTCCACCTGTCCTCTGTCTAGCATCCTTCCATCCATCCTCTTCCCCCTCTGTCTGCTCATGTCTGGTGTACTGCCAGAGGTCACAGAGGAAATTCTGTCAAACCAGCCATAGGACAAAAAAAGCATTGTTTTACCAATGCAGATAAGATAAATTACTTTAGATCAAATAAAAAGATGCATTTTTATAGTAGATCTGAGCATTTGGAAATACGCTAGTAGCTAGTTATATTCCCGGCCTGGTTTTGCTTCAGTGTGATTTCTGACAGAGCTGTCTCTGCAGGGCATGTTTGAGTTGTTCTGCCTTCAAGCTGTTGAGACTAAAGCCCATTTGATATGCTCTTCTCCTAGAAGAAGTTGGCTGCACAGAGAGGGGGCAGGATGGGGGGATATCATTGACTGCTTAAATGGCTTCCATTACACTCCTGCAAAAAGCATGACTTTTTTTTTTTTCTTTCACAGGATATATATTTTTTTATTATTATCCCTTCATATTTCTCTTTTGCACAGTAATTTTGTACCCACACAGCAGAGGCTCACCTGCCAGTGTTCTTTTTTGTTTTGTTTTGTTTTGATCATCCCACACATTGTCTTAGAGGGCTTCTATGTCTAGTGCTGCAGTGTTCATGCTCAGAAAAATGTAATTTTTCATTGAGTATTTCCTCTTTTGTCTGTGTTTATCAACGGAGCTACAGTAGAGCTGCATGCACGGTATTACATGTCTGTATCAAAGCCTGGCATGAGTAGTGAGGCTTGTGCACTATACAAGATAAAGGCACAAGACACTGGCTTTTCTGGTGAACAGAATTTAATGTTGGTAACCAAAGGTGAGGTGAGGATATACATTATGAGGGCAGACATGCAGGAATTCAGGCCCTTTAAGATTTTTTTGACGAGCTTTAGTTCAAATCAATACAATCAGCTGCAGAACTGAGCTTCCTAGTTTATTCTTTGCAGTTTCCTTGATGTGAAAGGGAGTAAAATGGTGACATCTCAGGGTCGCATTGAAAGTAGTTCAGCAGTTACAAGAAAAATGTTCTTTGTGTTTTCTGTTTTACAAGGCTTCTTCCATGCCACCTGCCTTTGCTTTTTTTGATCATCTTAAAACACAAGAGTACAACTGTCACATGTAGCATGTCCTTCAAACATGGGATTTAATCGTCTATAACCAGCTAAGCTAATAGCTGCACCAAAATGATGATGAAGACCAAGTGTCATTAGGACTGCATACAGAAGTTGGTACTTAAAGAGGTAAGGGTACCTACTTACATCAGTGAAACTGAGAGCTGATCCATCAATGGGGGGCATCACCCTGCTGTGTGTTCAAACCCGACACACAATGGTTAGTCGGAATTTTTTTAAAATTTGATACAAATATTATTTTGATGGAAAATGAAAGGTTGGCCATGACAACACATCTAACCAAAGGGGAGACCTGGTTAGGAATTACCCGCTAAAGAGCGAAGCATAAATACCAAAAATAAATAAATAAATAGATATTTTCCAATGCCTGTGCCAAATTGCTGGATCACTGTTTCAGTGTGAATGATATCCAGCTCGAAGGGCAGAATAGGTGAACCGTACCGCACCCAAGCACATTTGACCCCTGAAGTCAAGCACGGCACACTGAACGGGCCTGGTTTAAGAGGCTTGCACGGTTCAGTTGGACTCAGGCATGATAGGCATCTAGTGTGACCTCTAACTGGGCCCAGGCACAGTAAAGTCAATTTTGCTCTGTGACAGCAGCTTCATCAACACAAACACAAAATTGCACAGTAATGACATAAGCATGCTCAGGCCCACTACAGGATATATACAGGGGAATGTAGAGGGGGGACACTTGTTCCTGGCCATGGTACAGATCAACCGGGCCCAGTGCGAGTATGTTGTTAGAGTCAATTTTTCTTTTATGCTTAAGTGTGTTTAGTTAATAGTTGTAGTCGTTGCCTTAGAGATGAAAGAGCCTTGTTCGCTGGAGCTCTTGAACCTGGGTTCAGGAACATGGAATTCCTGGAGCACTAAGACTGGTCCTCTGCAATGGAGGTGGCCTTTCTTAAAAAGATGCGCAGAACAGGAAGGCTGTGTTCTTACACCTGAAACACACCAGGTTCATCCACGACACGTAATCAATTGGAGCAGCTACACGGACCGCATTCGTCGCACAAGATGTCTCCTATTTTCTTTTTCTTTTCTTTTTTTTTTCCCTCATCGTGCAATGACACAGTCCTCCAGCTCTGCTTTGGCTGCGGGGGCAAGCAGAACAAACGGGACTAGCGTGGCTGCTTTAAAACCCTGCAATGCACCGTTGAAGTGACACGTCAAGCACATCTCCAGTTATGTTTCAGGTGTTAGAGAAGGTGTTCAACTCTCTCTGCACCACCACCAGATTCTCAAACCATCAGATCAGGACAAAAGAGTTTCCATAATAAAAAAAAAATCTTTGCTCTGTGAAAAGCAAAGATCAGAGGAGCTTTGCAATGAGCTGCTAGTCGCTGTTATAGCAGACAGTTCCAGCCAAGCCGTGAGCTTCACATTTAGGATATGTTGGGTGTTTGTCAACAGAGCAGAGTCACCATCTTGCTGCGAACTGAATTATTTTGGGGTACACACATTTCAAGTGTCTGAGATGCAGATAGTTAGCAATCTGTCATAATTTAACTGGCAAATGATAGGCTCCCTACCAGAAGGCTTTCACCACACACAGATGCCTGCACACACAGCACTGTCAGAGTTCATAGCAATTAGCATTGGGGTTTCCTTGGAAAAGAAAAAAGGACTTGTACACACACTCTGTCATTGGTTAATGGGCCTTGTAGCTTTTTACCAGGGCTTACCCCCCCCCCCCCCCCGCTACTCCCAGAGGGATTGAGGTGAGTTGAGAATGAGCCTGAGCTGCTGCTGCTGCTATAAGTCAGCTGTACAGTGTTAATGCAGTCTGGACCAGGAAGAACCATTTGTTTCTGGACCCTACTCAACTATTAGTAGCTTAGACACCACAACACAGCACAGTAGCTTCACAAGCTGGAGCATCTGCAACACATTAGTCACCCGGAGCTGTATACCTGCTGTTACTTACATATGTAAAGCATAGTTGGATTTGGGGTGTCTTTCTTCTTACCCAGTCATAAAAGTACTTATGTCTGTATGTGGTAAGAATGAGAGATTAGTCAAAATGATTGAAATAGCTTCAGTCGTAATGTTGTGTCACAGTTGTCCTCTGTGGAGATATTTTCTTGGAAGGGGTTTATATAGAAATTTGGCAGCATAGATAAACACTTGGAATTTTTTCTTAAATGGAAAAAGGTTACAGGATTTCAAACTAAAACTAAAATAAGAAATAAAGTTTTACAGAGTGGCAGCACGATGGCGCAGTGGTCAGCACTGTTGCCTCACAGCAAGAAGGTTCCCGGGTTTGAGTCGTGGCTCGGGCACGGGATCTTTCTGTGTGGAGTCTGCATGTTCTTTCTGTTCCTGTGTGGGTTCTCTCCTGGTACTCCGGCTTCCTCCCTCAGTCCGAAGACATGCCTATGAGGACGAGGCTAATTGGAGATTCTAAATTGACCGTAAATGTGGCTGTGAGTGTGAATGGTTGTCTGTCTATATGTGTTGGCCCTGCAATGGACTGGTGACCTGTCCAGGGTGAACCACGCCTCTCACCCGAAAGCTGCTGGGATAGGCTCCAGCCCCCCTGTGACCCTAATCAGGAATAAGTGTAGAGAAAAGGGATGGATGGAAGTTCTACTGAGCTTGTAGAAATGAAAATTTATTTCACGACTGCCCACTTTATTTAACCTGTAGGACATTAAATAGAACAAGTAGAATGGATTTATTAAAAAAAAAATCAGTGGAAATACATAAAAAACTGTTACAAAACTAGAAAATGAGGTACAGTGTTCATGACTTACTTCTCCTCTCTTATTAGCTTTAGCTGCTTAGCCACTTCGCTTTGCTAGCTTTTTTGATTTGCACATGCTCAGATGGGTAATGGATAAAGTCAGATTAAGTTTGCTGTTCCTCTATAGTTTATTTTGGATTTCCAGAGTTTGGCATGCTAGCATGTGCGGCTACAACGTTGTGAACCATTGTAAAATAGATTTGCACATTTGATATATTAGTTGACCGATCAATGATAAGTCTGAAAACCATCTGATTCCAGACAACAGCCATTTCTTCCATGTCAGTGCAGGGAAACGCAGGTGTCATTAATAGCAGTTATGGCTCTGTTCCATTTCGCAGGGCCAGTGCTCTGATATTATAATTGTCGGCTAACTGAAATACCTGTGAAGATAAATTGGATAGGAGTGTAACTGATTTGATAGATCACACCTGTGTTTACCCTTCATTAATATGGCAAAATGGCTGCTCTCCTCGCCTCTGTCCAGCATTTTATTTAAAAATATCATCACACTACCAACTACAAACAGTTAACCCCCCATGCTAGCAAAGGTAGGCAACGCCACCAAAAGCTAAGGATAAGCTTAATGTTACACTTTGTTGACAACCTCCCTACTTTCCAACTGTAAACTGTCATGTCAACACATGATCAAATAGCAGCGGTGTTCAGCAGAGCTGCCACCCGATCCTCTTGATATCCAGTGTTTGTGCAAATCTAGACTAAACCCGCCACTCAAACTGCATGCGGAGACAAACATCCCAAAGTTCAACCCTTTCTGTGAGAGACGAAATACTAGAGTCTCATCTCTTTGATCTCGCCTGCTGCAAGATTTGATCACAGTGAACCAAAGTTAACATTTCATGATACTGTAAAACTATGGAGTCAAATCAGTCCCAGACTGGACAAGACAGAATGTTTGTTAAGTGTATTTCAGTATTCGAATGTGTAAATGCTTTTTTTCAATGCACACAAAATACTCATCATTTCAAATACTTAGTTCTATGTATCAGAAAAAATATGAAAAATGAAATATGTTAACATACATATGTATGTGTGTATACATATATATATATATATATATATATATATATATATATATGCATACATACATATTAATTACTGTCCTGTAATACTGACAGTCATTTACTGATAAATCCATTTGCGAATCCCTCTCTATGCATTTATTCATTATGAGACTGATCTGATTCCATACAAATCAAGCCCAGATTTGAAATTCAAAAGATTTTGTTCAGTGATTCAACTAGATGTCACATATCGTGTAATTCTTACCTCATCTACACTCTGCATGGTTAGATTTGATGATGTAATGAGCCCTGCAGACTACAAATGAAATGCTAATGAGTCAAAAGATGAACTGGGAGAAACAAGAGAGAGGCTTGCGTTTGTGTCGCTGTTGATTTTTTTATGTTGGCTGGATTAATGGAGTCAACAGATCAACTTAATTAATAAAAGTGTAGACAGATTGATCCTTGACAGTGGTGTAGATGAACAACATGGCAGGCATGTGCAAATGTGTGTGTACATGAGAGAAGGATATTAAGATAAAGTGCGAGTTGTGTGGTGCGGCTGTGTGATGGTGTTGGCAGGAGTTTTAGCACAAGGGATTGTGAGGTAAAAACAAGGCTGTGGACTGTGCTAACCTTGCTAAATATGCATGTTGCCCCCGAGCAGACCCTCACTCTATTATAAATGACTCCTGGCCTCAGCAGCTTGTGATATTTGTCGGCTCGTAGCGACTCTGATATGATGAGTCACCACAACTCTCCTCGGCTTCTCTATCTGTCTCTCTCCATCAGAGTGACACCATCACTTGAGCTGGGAGCTGATCTTTAGGTCTAAATGGTGGGTTGCCAGTTGAAGAGACAGCCCCTCGGCGTAGAGGTGGTGATTTAGTGGGGCGATAAGCTCTCGGTAATGGCAGGGTGGAATAATTCCTCCTAAACTAGGTCTGGCTCTCTCCACCCTCTCTAGAAGAAAACGCTTCATTCCTTTCCTCTCCTTTTTTGTTGGTTCATATAATTTTTCCATTTATAACCATGTTTTTATTTCTGCAGTTTTGCTGTTGCCAACACAGTTAAAGCTCTTTATCTTAAACCACCCAAAAACTTTCAGTAATATTGCTTAAATTTTAGGGTTTAAAATGTATGAAATCAATGCAAAATCTGAATATAACAGAGCCTTGATGTGACCAAATCGAGGGAAAAAATATGTGCGCAGAAAAAGAAAAGTATATTTATTTTTAGGCTGTGAGATATAACTTGGCAAGTCAATTTAATTTAAAACACAAGGGATACCTCTTTCCCTCAATTTATTTATTTTGAGGCTTTATGATGTAACAAGGGGATGTAACAATTGGTTTATTTTACATTTTTTGACAAGTTAGGCGATTTCTTGCGCCCACGACTTAATTAAAGTGAGGTAACAAATTACATCTCATTTTTTTAAAATATTGCTCATCAATATAACTAAATGCATTTATATCCCCACAGCAGGGCTCTGTAGAACACCAATTAAGTGACCTATTTATTGTATATTTATTAAATCAGATTGCTTTTTATTATTGTATGTTCCTAATCTTTCTGTTATACAGAGCTCAAGAATTAACTTTGTGATATCAGCAAACATTGTAGAATTGAACATATAATTAAAATAATATATTGTCTTGAAACTTGCTATTCACGCCTCTACTAAATTCTGGTGTGGCTAGGATTACAAGGCTAAGAATAGCATCTTAAACGATGACTTTAAACACCGTCAATGATGACAAGATGATTGACACTATGTGTGTGGTGGTGGTGGGGGGGATGGGGGGATAAAATATTACTGGCGCATCATTAGCAAAAGAAGAAGTATGTCTTGATTAAGAAAAATGACAAGGCTGCACAGTCTGATGAGTCCTCAGAGATATGAGACGACACAAGTGCAGAGACGAATGAAGTGGTTAAGAGTGAAAGTAGCGCTGTTTCTTCTTCTACAGAGATTATATCTACAAGCCCACTTGCTCTGTCTGCATCTCACATTTCAGCCTTCACTGTCTGTGGCAGAAAAAAAAAACTTTTGGATAACTTTATATATGCCGCTGATAAAGCTGTTGTGATACCCATGAAGGCAAACGATCAATCAAGGTTTTCTGGGTTAGGCCGCCCCCTGGAGGTTTGAACAATATCTTCAGGCGAAATGACTCTGGAGACCAGTTGAAAGCAGACAAAAATCAGTTTTTGTACATGTAATCATTCACTTGACGCACCATAAGTCCCATTTTCATGCTGTTTAATTTGTGTGCAGAGGGGGGAGACTTTAACACATGTGCATATGTCTGTGTGTTTTCCCTCACAGCCCTGCTGTCATCGTGGTGCGAGGAGCTGGGTCGCCTCCTCCTGCTGCGTCACCAGAAGAACAGGCAGAACGAATCGCAGGGAAAAGTCCCCATGCAACCCAGCATGAACAGCATGAAGCCCGGCCTCACACACAGGTCAGTGGGGAGTCTTTGGGACATCTCCAGACAGATGAATCTAGAATCTCATTGAAGAACAACTTGTGTACATGTCAGCATAGCTTTTTCTACCTTGTTTTCCCCACTTTTAACACCCCCCCCCCCCTTTGTAGTCAGGTGCTAACACACACACACACACACACACACGCACACCTCTGTGCGTCTGGCAGCATATAAATATAAATATAGATAGGTAGATAGAGATATATCTTGATTATATATATATAGGGAGTGCAGGCATCGTGTATGTTGCCTACCAACTTGGTTTCCCTGAGTTCTCTCTGGCTTAGTTTGGCATCCATACAGACACAATTAGCCACGTCTATGGGAGGGAAGCTGGTCAAGTTCCGGCGCACGATCAGCACGATCCTCCCATGTGCTTGACAAGAGGCATAATTCATGTTGTAGTATGGAAGAAGAAAAGAGAGCCGTGAAGTCGTGTTTTTTAGAGAACATCGCATGCTCGTGCCACTCTATTAAAGTAGAAGTGGAGTTGAGTTGTGTTTGTGTCCGCAGAAGATCTTGGGATAATGTTATGCTTCTATGAGGAAATATTGAACATGTTGTTCATTCCAAGAGCGAACCTCCAAGGGAAAACAAGCTGTTCTCCAAAAACAACACTTTCTTCACTCCACTGGCCACTTGCCTCTTCCCATGAGGGTATGGCTTATTTATTGTATGTAACCAACTCTCAAATATTGCCCTGAATGCTTCACATTCCCTCTAACTAGTCCTGTCCAAAGATTTTTCGGCACCTCATCATGTGGAGTTTTTACTGGTTTCTGTGGGCATGCAAGTCCCTATCAGCTCATTTCGAGCTTCTTACTCATCTCACTGCGCAGCCATTAGCACATACTCTGGCTCCAAAACATGTTTTGAAATGGAACGCCAAACATTTCATATTGCCTAAGATTTTGGCACAAAGAATTCCCAACTTATTCTCACTTTTGGATGGATATGCAGTTCCATTGGCTGTTTCCTCATCCAGTTTGAAACTTTAAGTGACATTAGGCACATGTTTGTGTTTTGATCTACTCTCCAGTGATGGATCCTTTCCCTATGACTCGGTCCCCTGGCAACAAAACACTAACCAGCCCCCTGGGTCATTGTCTGTGGTTACAACAGTGTGGGGCGTGACCAATACATCACAGAGTCAGGTACGTTCTCACCAGAGCAGCCTTCGTTATGATTCTACATCACTTTTTGGACTCGTTTAGTTCACTCTCGAGGTTTCTCTGTTTAAAAAAAAAAAAAGGAGATATTTATTTTTTTGTATGACTCAATCAGGTGCTGGGTAACCCGATGGCCAACAGCAATAACCCCATGAATCCTGGAGGTAACCCTATGGCATCGGGTATGTCCGCCAGCGCTGCAGCACTCAACTCGCCACAATTCAGTGCTCAGCAGCAACAGTTTCCCACCAAAGGAGGCTCCAACCAGCCGTACATGCAGCAGGGGATGTACAGCAGGCCCGGCTACCCTGGAGGTCCAGGGGGATACAGTGGAAGGTAAGAGACTGGATGTAATTCTCCTTTATAATGAAAGCTATCAAATTTACCTGAATTTTTAAAGCCCACACACTGTGTGTGTTACAGTTACTCTGGAGGCCCAAACCCTCCTCCAGGAGGTATGGGGATGACTTCCCATACTCGACCTCCTAATGACTTCACGCAGCCAGCTGCCGCAGCTGCTGCTGCTGCTGTTGCTGCCGCCGCCGCCACAGCAACAGCAACAGCGACGGCCACCGTTGCAGCCCTGCAAGAGACCCAGAATAAAGACATGAACCAGTATGGACAGGTACAGTCCACGCCACCTCAAAGCTGTTGTCCAGCAACCCTAAAAATCATGTGAAAATTCTGAAGCTAACTGTTTTGCCTCCAGATGTGTTCATCGTTCCAAATGGGTCCCGCTCAAGCCTACAATAATCAGTTCATGAACCAGCCTGGGCCACGAGGGCCCCCTGGTGGTATGAATCCAGCCAGCATGGGATCAGGTATAAACAACCCAAACATGAGTGGGCCTCCTATGGGCATGAATCAGGCTCGAACCCCAGGCATGGGACCCTTTGGAGCTCATGGCCAAAGGATGCCTCAACAAGGATATCCTGGAGGACCAAGGCAAGGCATGCCCATGCAAGGGATGAAGAGACCATATCCTGGCGAGGTGAGTAACTGGAAATTACTTCCAAAGCAATTCTGTGTTTCATCAGCAGCTTTACCTTTTTTTATATTATACTATTTTTCTTTTTCCAGGCAAGTTATGGGGGACAGTACGGGCCTAACAGTCAGTTCCCGCCACAGCAGGGACAGTACCCCTCAAATAACGCCTCCAGACCACTGCCTTCTCCCAACTACCCTGGGCAGAGAATGCCAGGGCAACAGGGGCAAGGACAGTACCCTCCTGGGATGCCCATGGGCCAGTACTACAAGGTCTGTTTCCACCTTGAATGTGGCACCAAACTACATGGTATATGTCTAAAGGTAATTATCTGAAATTGATAGTGATTTATTTCCTTTACAGCAGGAGCCCTTCAACAGTCAGAGCACCAACTTCTCTGGTGGCGGATACTCCTACGGCCAAGGAAATGGGGTAGGTTTTCACTTCCTAACCACATAAAATGTCCTAACTAAACTGTATCATCACAGTTTCTGCTACGTTTGACATAGGCATTTGTGTTAGGGTTTGAAGTTGTATTCAGTGTACTTGCGTGACTTTTACAGCCCTCCAGGCCTGGTAACTACCCCCACTCCCCAGTTCCTGGAAACCCCACACCCCCTATGACTCCTGGAAGTAGTATTCCTCCGTATCTGTCGCCAAACCAGGATGTGAAGCCCCCATTTCCACCAGACATGAAACCAAATATGACAGCACTTCCGCCCCCTCCTTGTGAGTACCCTAGCAACTATGAAACAGGTGGTTTATATAATAATATGGTCAAATTGTAACCTCCCTGTGTGGTTCACTTCTCTCCCAGCTAACCCCAACGAGGAGCTGCGGCTGACATTCCCAGTCAGGGATGGAGTGGTACTAGAGCCCTTCCGTTTGGAGCACAATCTGGCTGTCAGTAACCATGTCTTCCACCTTCGACCGTCCGTCCACCAGACCCTCATGTGGAGGTAACACCATCAATCATGCAAGCCTCCACCTCAGTGAAGTTCTGCATCTTGAAATTCCTGCAAAAAGAAAAGGCAGTTTCTGTACAACCTTTTTGAAAGATTAAGAGGTCTTAATGGTTAATTGATTGCTTTTATATTGCACTTTTTTCACCTTAATGGTACCCGAGCGTTACACTATCGCCACTCATTTGCACTCACATTCAGACACTGATGGAACTGCCGATCTGGAGCAGCTCAGGGTTGATCAAAGACACTTCAACACACGGGATGAATTAAACCCGGAGACTAGAGGACAACACAAAAGAAAAGATTTTCTCAAACTAAGTCTAATTTAAGTCCTCTTTTTTACATCAATACAAGAGGCTGCGATATTGATACAATATTGTGAAAAATGTTGCAATTATTGCTGAATGGATTTGATATTCTATAAGGTCTTGCATCATATTTTTATTATCCTCTTATTATTGAATTGTCATGCAATTATTGAATATATATAGTGATAAAGTTGCATATAAGATAAAAAGTGTCACGGATGACTAAGCTGACGGTGTGTCTCTCGTCCTGTCTCCACTGCAGGTCCGACCTCGAGCTACAGTTTAAATGCTACCACCATGAAGACAGGCAGATGAACACCAACTGGCCTGCGTCCGTCCAGGTCAGCGTCAATGCCACACCCCTCACCATCGAAAGAGGGGACAACAAAACCTCCCATAAACCCTTGCACCTGAAGCACGTATGCCAGCCTGGGAGAAACACCATCCAGATTACCGTCACAGCCTGCTGCTGTGTGAGTAGGAAGAAGTAGAGCTATTACATATACAAGAAACTACATGATTTAATTCAGCGCACAGATGATTCAAGTTCGCATTTGTGTCAATAGACTGACTGTTTTCATGTCTTCATGTTGCTTCGCAGTCGCACCTGTTTGTGCTGCAGCTGGTCCACCGGCCATCTGTGCGTTCTGTCCTCCAGGGGCTCCTAAAGAAGAGACTCCTCCCTGCAGAGCACTGCATCACCAAAAGTACGGCTCATTTTGTTTCTCAGTGTTTTTAATATGCATAAGTACATCTTAATTATATGACCACCTGTTTCATTATGCTGCCAGTGTGTATTGAAATGCGAACGTGTTCCATCTTTTTAGTTAAGAGGAACTTCAGCAGCGTAGCAGCCTCAGCTGGCAGCACCACTCTTAATGGTGAGGACGGCGTGGAGCAGACAGCCATTAAGGTGTCACTGAAATGTCCGATTACCTTCCGGCGCATCCAGCTGCCTGCACGGGGACACGACTGCAAACATGTCCAGGTCTGTTCAGCTACAAAGAGGCTGTGATAGTTAAATAAGAAGAAACAACTGGTCTTGTGTTCTCAAAAATGATGAGCATTTGCGATGATGTCCTCCACAGTGCTTTGACCTGGAATCCTACCTGCAGCTAAACTGTGAGAGAGGGACATGGAGGTGTCCTGTATGCAAGTGAGTGTTTTTGTTGCAATGTAAAGATGAAATGACTCTTAAAGAATGTTTCTAATGAATTAAATCTGTTGTTTTTCAGTAAAACGGCGCTATTAGAAGGTCTGGAGGTGGACCAGTATATGTGGGGAATCCTCAATGCCATCCAAAAGTAAGCTTCCCTTCTTTCCCCCGATGAATCCACTTATAACTGGTTTTCAAAATGGAATCAGCAAATCACATGTTCTCCTCCAACAGTTCAGAGTTTGAAGAGGTCACTATAGATCCGACATGTAGCTGGCGACCTGTCCCCATCAAGTCTGAGCTACACATCAAAGAGGACCCTGACGGACCCCTGGCCAAGCGCTTTAAGACCATGAGCCCCAGTCAGATGACCATGCCTAATGTGATGGAGATGATTGCCCAGCTGGGGCCTGGCCCAGGACCTGGCCCTGGACCGGGTCCAAGCCCTTATCCCCCACATCCAGGTCAACATGCAGGTGGCAACGGGGGAGATTACCCAGGAACAGGTAAGGAGATATATACATCTACCAGAAACTATTGATTTTACAGTTGGTTTTTTTTTTATTTAAGATAATTACCTCTATAAATGGTTTATACCAATAAAAAAGTGGAGCATAAAGTAATATTACATGTTTGGTCCTTTCAGGCAACACTTATCACAGCCAAGGGAACTTTGACTTCCCTCACGGGAACCCCTCTGGAGGAGGAATTGGAGGAGGAGGAGGTGGTGGAGGAGGTGGTGGTCCCCCTATGAATGACTTCATCCACGGACCCCAACTTTCCCACCCCCCAGATGGGCCTGGTGGTCTTCTCTCCCAGGACAAGCCCCTCAGCCACGGCATGAATGACACAGTAAGTAGGGTCAACGTAGCCGCTTGATAGCTTTGCCCTGCATGTTGTACTGTAGCGTTACGATGAGGTGAACAACTTCAACCAGTATGCTCGAGCTAACTGCTTAAATACGAAGGAGTATCGCAAGATCCCTTTTCATTCAATATCAACACCATATTAAAGTTTCAAGTTGCGATTTATTTCTAAGCGAAACATCAAACTAAAGACTTGAAATAGACAAATCAAACCACAGTTTTATCAGCTGGTTTCAACATGAAATTATTTTGAGTGTGTGAACTTGCCGAGGAGCTGAAAACTAAAACCAAGCATTTCGTAATTTTTTTTAAATGCCACTTTCCCTTTTTTTAAATCACCTTCATCAGTAACAAAAACGTTCAGCGTCGGGAACTGTTATCCAGGTACAGGTATATAATATTTTCAGACGATACTCAGCCCCAGCTATCTTCAAATTAGAAATTTAAAAAAAAACAACTCGTGTCCCACAGAACATTTTGAGGACGTATTTAGAGAAGTAACCTGTGAAGGCTCCTCCTCATAATGAGAGCAGATGCTCAGATTAGTTGTGTGGAGAAGGTGTAGTGTGCCTCCAGCCAGCATGTGTGCTTAGTCATGCTCACATGCCCATGTCAGCGTATAATGGAGCAGCTGTACATGTCTGCTGATCACAGCTTCCATTTAGAGGGCCTGTTCCATATTATTCATGCTGGAACTCATTTCACTTTTCCTCGCTTTCTTCCCACGCAACCCCTCCTCATCCGTAACACCCTCCGTGTCTCTCACTCTACCTTACCCTCCATCTCTGTCGCTCTCTGTCTTCCTCTTGCACCTGCAGATGTCACATCCCGATCAGTCCCATAACTCCATGCAGCCGAGCTTGCATGCCTCTCCCCACCCCAGCAGCCAAACAGGGCCGTCCTTGCATCACAGTGGCCAGTCAGGGCAGCCCTTGCATCACAGTGGCCAATCATCGCAGCCGCCTCGCCAGTCGCAGCCACAGCCTCAGCAGCCTGGGCAGAACACTCACCCCCACAGCGATCTGAGCTTTAACCCCTCCTCAGACGGGCAGATGGGTCAGGGAGCCCAGGACATGCCTGAACCTTCCCTTGATGTAAGTGGATCTGCTTTGGCACCATAAGCTACCTGTTATCAGCTAGAATTGTCTGCTGCCGCTGCTCTCATGTCTCTGCTTCGTTTGTGCGCTCGGAAACTGTGTTAACATGGCCGCCAGTGTCAGAATATACTTAAAGGCTTATCTTGCCGTGCCACTCAACGTCTTTTTTCCACCTCTTACCCACAGCTGCTTCCAGAGCTAGCCAACCCAGATGAGTTACTATCATACCTGGATCCTCCTGACCTTCCGGCCAACAGCAACGACGACCTTCTCTCCCTCTTTGAAAACAACTAGCCCTCAACAACCCCCCCGCAAACCCTCCTTTAACCCACGGGATGTGTTTGACTGTCCGTCCACAGACACTTCACCGACCCTCAAGCAGCTTCCTATGCACACACTTGCACACACACTTATACAGTCTTTCAGCAGATGTCGTGTGGCATAGGAGCACGGCTGGAAAGAGGCGCCAATTTGGGAACTCCAAGGGAGAAGGCAGGAACGCCACCCATCCCCCGCACTCCCTGTTTTTTCCTTGTGTAAAGATTCCACGCACCAGTTCCACCGCCTCAGACACCAGTTACAGCCATGCTGGCGGGCACAAAAGTGATATTATATATAAATATATACATATATGATATTTGTGACTTTTCAACTGAAAACTGTGCAGCTATAATCATCATGTGTAGACAGTACAGAGGAGACAAGAGCCTCCGTGGGCTCCAGGAAAAGTGTTGTAGCTTTCTTTTTGTTTTTATAATCACAATTTGGCTCTGGAGGGAAAACATTGTCTTGTAAGAGTGTTTTTATTTGAAATGTGTTCTTCCAAAAACATCAGCACATGCCATGCCCTTTAACCCCCCCCAATCCACCCCCCCTTTCTCTCTCCACTTCCCAGAGTGCATATGACAGTTGACTAACTGAAACTCAGCACAACCTCATCCGAATCAGAGCACTGACAGGACGAGCGAAAATGTCCTCGAGTGTCAACAAAGGAAATTAGTGCACATTGTGCAATGTAGTGTGTGTGTGTGTGTGTGTGTGTGTGTGTGTGTGCGCGCTCATCTGTATGTATGTTTACGTGGTCTTTTATTCTTTTGCCTGCAAGCACATGTAAAAGACAGTGGCGAGAGAAGGTGAGACAGAGGAGGGAAGAAAGCTGTCTGTTCTATTTATTGTCTTCTGTCCCTCATCAAATTTTGTTCACAAGTGCATTTGTGCCAAGGGTCCTGTCGTCTTTGTCCCAACCTCATTTGTGCTTGATCAAATAGTTTCCTCTGTAGTCTTCATATTTATTATTTTATGTCAAATCCATCATCTTTTTTTTTTTAAAGTGTTGTCCTTTTTATTCTAATCTATTCTATCTACTTTGAAACAAATCAAATACACAACATCACCAAAGTTCTTACTTTTACTTTTTATTCGGGTTTGGGCCAGGATACGAGAGCAGGATGTGAGACATCTACACTTTTTAAATCACTGTATTTTATAGAAGCATCTGTGTTGTATTGATTTTTCTTTTTTTTTCAGTTGATACTGTTTCATCTCTTTTTTTTTGGGGGGGGGGGGGGGGGGTAAAAACATCTGCATGATCCAACAGTGTTTCCAGAACTGTTGTATATACCCTTTGTGAATACTATGTGACTGTACAGTGCTGTACCTATCTATTACTGACAAAAACATGGTACTGTATGTCCGTCAATGACCACACACACACACACACACACACACACACACACACACACACACACACACTCAAAATCCCCAGTCCAAATGCACTCTCACTGTGGTGTGTATTGTTGTCCGGTGTTTCCATCGCCCTTTGACAATGTATCAGTGAGGAAGAATATTACAAATTTTTTATAATTTTTTTAATATAAAATATGTCCACTACATGAGCTGATGTTTTGTCTATTTAAAGCAGCTTGGAGGTCCAAATTTCTCCCCCCAAAAAATATGTGTTTGACATAATTGCAATACCATCATTGTTGAAAAGTGAGAATGTGCAAAACCGATTGTTTCAAGGCCTGATATGAACTTTTAATAACCACAGGTGTGAACATTATTTGTGTATTTTCATCACATTTTATAGTTTTAAGTTATTATTTTTTGTCTAATGTTTTTATAACAGGTTCCATGCAGTACATTTGATGAATTCAACATATGCTTTAGGTGATGAGCTTCAAGTTCCCACATTTGAGATTTGTACTCCTTTTGAAGAACCAATTATGACGCTTCCCTGGTCTCTAAATGAACACACCAGTTTAATGGGGAATTCCCCTTTTTTTGGTCATCCTCCTTCAGAGCTGAACAAGAAGGTAGAAACTCCTCTCTGCCGCATTATGGAGCTGAGAACGGCAGTCCACCTGGCTGCGAGTTAGCTTAGCACAATGAATGAAAGTGAATGGGAAGTGTTATATCGCTGCCAGAACTCTTGAAATGTGGCAGTGTCTCTAACAGAACCAGCCATGATTAATCGTGGCAGTCGGTTTTTTTTTAGTCAAACTTGCAATGAGGCTTTTTCAGATCACTGAGCCCTGTCAGGAAAGTAGTCCTAGTCCAAAATTAATAATACATTGGTATTTGAAGTATTTTCTCATGAATTTGATGCACAACCTTAATTCTATTAATGCAGGTGAAGACAGTGTTTGAGAAAAATGTATTTGAGAACTTTATACAGAGGTATGCTAACACTTCCCATCCGCTCCCATTCATTGGTCTCTGTGGGTCTCAGCTCCCTGATGCAGCACAGGAGAGGCATACCTGCTTCCTGGTCTGGCTCTTGGGAGGATGGGTAATAACACGGTGTGTTCCTTTAAAGTAACACTAATCCCATCACCTGCATATAACACAGCTGAAGGATCAGATGTTGTTTTTGTTTGTTTATATATTTGTTTAAGACAATGCACTGCCGCATTGGGACACAGAGTGTAACTGTAACCTTTCACAGAACCATGTCTAGAAATTTGAGCAACAAAAATTGTACTGTCTGATGGCAGACCATGTGAATTGATTTAAAAGAGAATTAACGTTGTAAAATGAAATTACGGGGAGACCCCCTTTTATTTGCATTACGGGGGGGGGGTGGCAGAGGTCGAGGGTGGGGGATATATTTGTATATAATGTAAATGACAAATAGAGACACATTAACAGAAATGTATTCATTTTCTCCAGGGGGAGTGTGCATAGTGTATTTAGAATTTGTAAAGCTTGCATCCTCCTGTTAAGACATTGAATTGGACAAATGAGTTTGTGTTTGCGTCTGTGCAGACCTCTCAAACCCTGCCTGTTCATTTATGTAAGATACTTTATGTAGCCCTCCACGCAGGGTTTCCAAGAAAAAGAAATCCTTTGTGTAATATTAAACTTCTGTGTATTTCTCTATTACCTGTGTACTTTATAAAGGTGCTACAAAATTAAGAAACCTTTTGAGGTATAATTAGGTCCTGGAGACATTGAGCTTTGAGTAGCTCCTAAGGGTTGTTTCCAAAATTACAGTTTGTAAAAAAGAAAACAAAAACAAAAAACATTTTGTCAAATTTATCATTTTTATGCAATTTGGCAAAAAAAAAAAAAAGTGCTATAAAGGTACAATCTGAAGTGATTGGCACAAGTGGCAGTTGTCTCTTTGGTTTTGTACATTCTATGTACAATCATTTCATATTCTAAACTGGTCAGAAAAACATTGTGATTTTTAGTCTTGCAAATCTGTATGTAGTTAGATGACGTGACATCCTAATATTTATCTAATAAATATGTATTCAGATGAAACACATTCACTGTCTACAGTGTGTCTTTTGACATACAACAACAGCGTAACTAAGCCAACACATATTCCACAATAATCCTGATAATTTCCCAGAATACCTACATAGTCATCACTTACATTGAATAATTATTATATGTTTTATCAAGGCTGTAGTACAGAGGAGGTCTTTTCCACAGAATACATCTCAAAAAGTCCCAGAAGGTAAAGCATCGGCGTAAATAATGAAGTTCATCATGAGTGAATTCAAGTTTCAAAGTCACTGAGAGAGCTTGCAGGAACAAATTCATCTTTAAATAATTAATTATACCCTAATCTATTAGTAAAAAAATACTAAGTAGATCAACCCACTCACAGCAGCAAATCCCAATCATTGTGGTTTGCTTTTTTATTTAATAACTCACAGATTGGAGCTCTAAAATCTACCAAGCAATGATGTAAGAGATTCAAATATTTTAAACAAGTTTTATATACAATATATACAATATTTACTGGCTGAATCAGGATTCCTGAACTTAATTACATTTCATAGAAATTATTATTTTTATTATTGAATAAACAACAAGATGCGTCTTTTAGTATAAATATGACTGGTATATTTCAGCTATTAGTTAGTGACATGGCAAGTGTTTTTTTTTAACCACTGTGCCTTTGATAGGTCATGATATGCTTGTTGATTGAAGTTTGCTTTTTGGAAGGTAAATAGTTATATAGGTTAAAAAGAATATTAAAATAATAAATAATTAGTTCCATCCATTTTTAAACAATATGCCATCAATTTGAGACTCTCAGTTTTAGCAAGGTAACTCAAAACAGCAACGGTAGTGTAACTGTTTGACTGAAAAATATCAAAGGTAAACACAGATACAAGCAGTAATAAATTTAATACAGTTGTGTTAGTGGCGGCAAAGAGGCAGGACCCGAAGATCAGTTTGTGTTGGCTTGGTCCTCTTAAAGACGTGCTAAAATCTTCCAAACTGAACTGGCATTGTGACTTTAAAATCATTGTTGGATTTCACTAATACATTTCGTATTGATTATTGTTTTGTTTGTTTTTTTAAAATGGGCCCTTGTCTGTTACAAGTTGGACGAATTTGGTCCTGGATGTTGAAAATACTGAGGGTGTCTGCTCCCAGTTGCTATTTGTTGGAATTGTTTTGTCAGTCCTTGGTGGCATATAAAGCAAGATACAGCTATTCTAACATTAAGTATTTCATCATGTAAGTGAAACATTGTTTTTAAAGAATGTGCTACATAAGAAAAAAAACTACTCCGAGAGTGAGAACAATTATGAAGGGATGAGATTCTTTGCAAGATAGGATTTCCAGCTGTTTGAAACGCTCCCGCCTACATGAATATATTTGAAATTTTCTGCAGTACCTATTTCTGCCACACAGTGTCACTATTTAGCTCGTGCTGCCGTCCTTCCAGTGGATGTGTGACGTCACATGTAAACATTAGCACCCATGGCCTGCATCCCTAGCTCCCCAGTCAGCTGAGCAGCGATGTTTCAGATCAAAACCCGCATGAGGTACAGCCCACTGGGTATTGCCACTGCCAGACTGTTTTCCTCCGGTCCTGTCAAGAACCCTGTTGTATTCCTGGAAGTGGAGGCCGACGGTGAGCCTCTTGGAAGAATAATTATCGAGGTAGCTAGCTAGCTAGCGTTAGCCTCTCCTTACGTCCTTGATGTAAATTACGTACAGGTGAGAGCGTTCCATCCGTCAATGTGAATGTGATTTATCTTGCAGCTGAATGCGGATGTGGTGCCGAAGACTGCAGGTACGTTCAAATGGATGTATCAAACGATATAAGGAACAATTTAGCTTTAAAACCCCCAAAATAGAACCATGTTTCCTCAGAGAACTTCCGAGCGCTGTGTGTAGGAGAGTACGGCTTTGGATACAAGGGGTCCGTGTTTCACAGGGTCATACCTGAGTTCATGTGTCAGGTGGGAGACAACTCAATATACTTGGCCGTGATTGTGTCACGTGGTCTAACGATGACGCTGTGTTACAGGGAGGAGATTTCACCAAACACAACGGGACAGGAGGGAAGTCTATCTATGGCAAAACATTCAATGATGAAAATTTCAAACTAAAACACACTGGATCAGGTACAGTTTTAATTAAATTATACGTTTCTCATTGTGTTCTCTTAATGTCTTTTCAATTTTTTTATTGCATTACATTTGCTCCAAATAGAAAGCCCATATCTTGTCTTGACTTGTTACTTTATATTTTTTAGTGTATTATTGATTTTGCGCTCTCACAGTAGGCCAGGGTTCATGCAAGTCATGAGTAACCTGGAAAAGTAATTTAAAATAGCCATTTCCAAGCCTGGATAAGATTTTGGAAAAACATAAAGTCAGAAAATTCCTGAAAATTTGCCATACAAATACCTTTACACAAGAGTATATGTGGTTCAGAATCTCTTTCGGTTACTTTGATTCATGTTTATCATGCATGAAACCACAAAGCTTGTCAGTAATTAGAATTAAATGAACGCACGGACATTTCTTACATGGATTTTTTTTTTTCATGTGTAAACTGACATTTCAGAGATGATGCTGAAAATTTTCCTCAACGCGGAAAGCTTACGGAAATGCGATTTAAAAATGTAAATGAACATTGTTAGTTGTGCTAAAATAATAAGAAAATAAACTTAGCTGGCTCCTTCTGTTCTACTTTATCACTGTACAAAGAACAAAACAAGCAATTCTTGTGCTGCTCAATAAATATTTGTCATGTCAGTTTGCGTAATTATTTGCAGCAAAAAAATGAATTTTTATTTTGGGCAATACTGTGCAAATGTTGCAAAAATGGCTTTTTCTATTGATCTAATTTTGCAAAACATTTTAAGTTTGAGATCAGTGCTGCACAAATGTTTGTTTTTTATTTTCTAATATATAATTTAAAAATGTATGTTTAGCTGAAAAATGTCAGTTATCAAATATTTCAGTGCATTTATTTCTTAATAACCAAGCGAATAGACTCATGGCATTTATCGTACACACTAATCACTATATGTTCGCCAAATTAAGCGTCCCTCATTCATCCATGATTAACATTCATATCATATGTTTATGAAACAAAGAATTTCGTAAATTGCGAGCCATGTTTTCAATTTTCTTGACTAAAAAAATAGTGAATACGTAAAAGTTTTAAGATTGTGAAAAAGAAAAACAATAGCTCTGCTTCTACATGATTACAATGGCCTTAAGTACAATCTCTATTTGAAATCATGTGCCAGTTTGTCCACTAGATGGCAGAGTCTTATCTCGTGCAGCAGTAAAACTACACTGCCTATATGGATTTTGCAATCTCCAGGTCAATGACCTACTTTTAGGGAGTCAACATGGACTTATCAAAATAACTTGTTTTTTTAATAAACTGTGCAGATGTGGCCACAAGTGTTGCACCATTACAGTCTTATGTCAGTTTTTTTTGGGGGGGGGGGGGTCAAGCTTTTACGTAACACACTTGTTGACTTGTGTCACGCTTCATGCTTAAACCCGGTTCTCTACGGGTCAGTGCCAAAAGAACGTCAAGATCCTTTTTTAGTTTTTCCTCCTGCATCACTCTGAATCAATTTATTTGCTGGCTCTTCATTCGCTGCAGGAACTCTTTCGATGGCTAATTCAGGCCCCAACACCAACGGATCTCAGTTTTTCATCTGCACGACTAAAACGGAATGGTGAGAACTCAGTTTTACTAGATTGGCAGCAATTTAACAGCGGATACAAAAAAAAAAAATGATCCTTTTTGCATTCTTTTCCACAGGCTTGATGGTAAACACGTGGTGTTCGGGCAGGTGAGGGAAGGTTTGGATGTGGTCAGCAAGATGGAATCTTTTGGTTTGCACGACGGTGGCGTGATTAAAAAAATTGTGATTAGGGATTGTGGTGAAATCAAATAAGATCATCAGTGGACATCTGTTTCTCAAATGACTTTTTTTTTTTTTTTTTAGAAGTAACAATCCAGGTGATTTTAACTAAAAACAAATCAAAGCCATTATTTATAAATTACTCTGTGTTCAATAACATCCTCTATGTAAAATGGTTCTGTTATGCGATTTCTCACCATTTACTGCCACATAAAAGACCAGTGTCAGACTTTACTAGGCCTGGTCTCAGTGCAGAACTTTTACTCTCCTGTGCCGCCAACCCTGCTGGTTTTAAAGCTTCCTGGAAATGATCCAGCAGCTTTTTTTAGACTCCAGCTCTCCAGCATGACTTCCTGTCCATCCGAGCAGGATGTAACTTCATGTGACATCCACCTACAGCCGAGGAGCTTAAACATCACATGAATGTAGTTGATAGATGATAGACCTGTGGGTCTCTGTGTCACTGGACACAGGGAAGGCAGATTATTAAATCTCCAGGATCGTCTTGAGCCTCTTCTCTTTTTTTTTTTCTGTGGGCTGCACTTCCTTCCATGCTTCTTTATTTGAAACCCAGAGCATCTCCAGGAGGCCGGGATATGTCTGAAAGCCAGAGACTGGGTGGTGCTGCTTATCGAGCTCATACTTTATGAAAGTAAATAATGAAGCGACGTAAAAAAAACAACTAAAAAAAACAGCTCTTGGCCTTAAATGAAACCATATGTACACTGACCTTCCACCGTTTGTTTGAATTCTCAGATTACATTGTTGCTATAGAGACTTTTCAGCTCTGACTTTGTTTGAGCTCGAGATGTTGTAACAAACTTGATATAATTTGGGTCCCCACCCTCTGGTTTGGATTTTTGGAATGCAAGTCCAATATTGTGCATGGAAACTTGATGTTGTTGTGGCCAAAGTTTAATGCTAAACAATGACATCTTTACAAGTGCTGCAGGCTGGTCTTGATTTAAAACACGTCAGTTTGTGTCCCTTTTGCGTTGTAGTTTCTGTGTAAAGTTTGACTCTTAGTGTTGAAATCACTTCTTGTCAGCTCATGACTGTGCTGATCTTTAAAGAAACATGCTGTCTTTTTGGGAAATGCGTTCATTGTCCTTCCTTCCTAGAGTCAGACAAGAGAATTAATACCCTTCTCTCCTCTGTAGTGAATAGAGACCCACAGAGATCAGCTGACTGCTAGTTAGCTTAGCATAATGAATGGTAATGGCCAGAAAGTGTTAGCATTCCACCTTCAAAAGTCAAATACTATTTTTTTAGCCTGTTTTTAAAAAATCCTCTATCCATCCATCCATTTTCTTCTGCTTATTCCTGTTAAGGATCGCGGGGGGGTGGGGCCTATCTCAGTGGCTACGGGTGAGAGGCGGGGTTCACCCTGGACAGGTCACCAGTCCATTGCAGGGCCAACACATAGAGACAGACAACCATTCACACTCACAGTCATACCTACGGTCAATTTAGAGTATCAATCAGCCTCGTCCCCTCTTGATGTCTTTGGACTGTGGGAGGAAGCTGGAGTACCAGAGAGAACCCACGCAGGAACAGGGAGAACATGGAGACTCCACACAGAAAGATCCTGTACTGGAGCCGGGACTCAAACCCAGAACCTTCTTGCTGTGAGGCGACAGTGCTGACCACTGCACCACCATGCCACCTAATAAAACTTCACCCATGAAGAACAATTTTTATTTCATCATTTATAATTACAAGACAGTACAATCTTAGAATCAGACCCAGAACTACTTGGCTGCTAGGTGTATTGATTTGATGCAGCACCTCAGTATCTCAAAGCTAAAACAGTCATGGCTGATATTTGAAAGAGGATGAGAGGAGTACCTCTGGAAAAAACAGGATTTTGAACCTTATCTATGTGATAACTTTGGACGGAGGTCTGCTAACACTTCCCATTCACTACCATTCATTGTGCTAAGCTAACTAGCAGTCAGCAGGTCTCTATTGGTCCCAGCTCCCTAATGCGGCACAGAGGAGAGAAGGGTATGTAGTTTCCAAAAAGTTTGCGTGTTCCTTTAACCTTCTCTGACTTGGATAATACTTGCGGATTAAAAAGGTTTTTACGTCTTTCCCCTCTGGATTACACAACTAGCATGAATAATGCATTAAAAATCTCTGTATGGTGTTGGGTAGGACCTCAAACATGCATTTGAAGTACCGAGTGATGATGAAAACTTTCTGTCATGTGTGATACAGACAGAAAACAGTGTGTTGCTTCTGGCTGAAGTGAAGCATGAGAGTCAACACCTCCTCGTTACTGCTAACAACAATTCAGTCGAGGACAAACAAATGAAACCACGTAAACCGAGCAGTCCTAAATCATTACCAATTTTATTCATCAAACTCTTGACAGCACTAAAATGTTTTCCCAACTAACAAATAAGGCACATTTTGGAATGCCGTTTCATGGACATAAAAAACAGACCTGTGGTCTTACTCAGGAAGTTGTGACTGTCCTCTCTCCTCCTCCTCCTCCTCCCCTCCTGAATCACCGTCTTCCCGACCTCACACCTGTGTTCTGTCCATTTCAAATATTGCATAACAAACATGTCAAGTGATACAGTCAGTAAAGAATACAAACAGAACTTTTTTCCAAATTGACCACGTTAAGTATTAACACACTACATTCAGTAAATATGAATTATTCATAGATGCTACGCTAGCGGTAAATGTCAGGACTAGTCCTGAAAAGTTAGAAATGGCAAACTACCATTTAAATAAAAGTATACATTGCACAAAGTAATACTTCATTCGAAACCAAACACATGCACATGCAAACTTGAAAATAGTTCTTTGTCACACACGCTTTCTTGAACAAAAGTATACACTCCCTAAACTACTAATAATATCATCTTATAATAGTTTCCTGTCATGGCTGCTCAAAGCAAACTACATCTCACAGTTTAACGTGCTTATACAGTGGTGAGTATCCATCACTACATCATAAACAAAGGCATGTTAACACAGTATATCTTCATAATATTGTAGCTACAGAATGAATACACATGCCTGTAGGGATCAAAATGGCTGCTTATAATTAGTTACATAACTGAACAACAACATTGTGGGTTATTTAACACTGAGAACAAACAAAAACACACAAATACAATGGCTTATAATTGAGAATTAATTATGTACCAGCTTTTTTTTTAATACTCTATGTAGACATCAATATTTTCTTCTTAGTGTAACTTTGCTGCATATTCTATACAAAATAAGTGTTGTAAAAAAAAAAAAAAAAAAGATCCATAAATATTTCTGCAGGATAACCCCTCAGATTATTGTAAAACATTAAAGAAAAAGAAACTCCCAGCTTTGTTTATTTCTCAGCAATAGGCCCTTCTTCTCACACACACACACACACACACACACACACACACACACACACACACACACACACACAGCTCCCATATTGCATAACACTTCAAAAGAGCTACTATCCTTGAAAAAAAAAAAGAAAAAAGATGGCCGTCATCAAATATATACATAAAACAGTCATTTTGTAAATATCTATGTCAGGGAAGTAACTCTTGAGTTTTTGCAGATTGCTTTAAAATTTTCAACATCTATTAAAGTGTTCCAAAATACACATCTTATTTATAGAAAATAACAAATTTGAAATGAAAAGGAACTAGAAAAGTCAAGTATATGTAATTCAAGACACTACGTCTGAAAGCAGAGATTTCTCTCTTTTTTTAATGCATTAACTGCTTCCATTGGCTCGTCTTTTGCCATTTTTAATGGCCTCTTTACGTGGGCGGAATTAAGCCTCCGATTACTCCCTATCCTGTCTGCTTTTTATCACATCAACATTGTTCGGTGTGATGAGTCGATAAGGCATCGCTGGCATCTATTTCACTCGCCACCACTGAGCGGTATGACGTGAAGACCTGCAAGTCGTCACATGGCACAAAAACAAAGACAATGTTATCATAAGGCAAACGGATTGTTCCCAACAGCAGTGGGTTTAAATAAGAATCCACCGCCTTTAATTTGTGCTAAATATAGATACACAAGAGCCAAATTCCTCTTATAAAGGAGCAGTCCACCAATTTTTAACGTGACATTCAGTTTATGCATCATCTGTGAAAAATAAGGTCTTCTATTCTGCAGAAGCCTTCTCAAGTCTCAGAAAAGAATTCTGATGACCTCATGATGATGTCATTTGGGCCATTTAAAATTTGGCCAGGTTTATATAGGAAAAAACAAACTGAGTGTGTGCAGTTTGACGGCATTTACCAAAAAAGCATGGGTGTCTGATGAAAGCTGCTATCAAGTAGTATGATGGAAAATGTTAGGACTCCACCCACATTAGAGATTCCTTAAAGAAACATGCCAGCATTTTGGAGAGCACACTTGATGAATACCCTTGTCACCTCTGTGCTTCATTAGAGGCCCACTGAGACCAGCTGACTGCTAATTAGCTAAGCAAAATGAATGGTAGTGGGAAGTGTTAGCATACCTTTGTCAAAACTCAACTACTTTTTTTTCTCTCGCCTGCAATAATGGAATTTGATACGTGCGTTACATTTTTCATAAAGTAATTAATAACAACACAAATCCTGAATATTTGGTGGGGGATGCTACGACTTACCATCCACTACCATTCATGATTCTGAGCTAAACTGCGGTCAGCTAGTCTTTGATGCATGCACAGAGAGAAGGCTCTCGGGACGATGGCAAATAAGAGAATTTCCGAGAAGTCGATGTGTTCCTTTGATGCCTCTTGCAATCCTCCCTATTATATACTACGTATATCTCTGGAGAGGCCGTTTAACTTTATAGAAGGAATTTAGCTAAACGGTCATTCTCCAAACTTGTAAGGTACCATTATCTGCCACTTCAAACACTCCCACAAAAGGCAAGGGACTGTGTATATTTGGATGAAAACCCCATGGTTTCTTGGACAAACATCACTACGAATATGCTAAAGAAAAGCGCGAGGTTCCATTCTGTTCTGTTGTGTGAGAAATAAATTCTTTGTTGATATTCCATGACAACAAGCCACAGTAGGATTGTTATTGCCAGCTGGAAATGCTGGTTCAGCCTCTGACGCAGCAAAATGTTGAACACCCACCATGCCAGTTTAAACCGCTATTAAAAGAATGTCATCACCTTTTTTTTTGTCCTTGATTAAATCTTGAACTTGCATTAAACTTGCTAAGCATCACAGTTACCACATTCTGCTCCAACTCAGTCTAATTTTAAATGGCCTTCTATCATCTGTCAGAGTAATTAAGGCACGTACAATATCTTAAAGTATAAAATATAGTCAACCAGCTTTTGCAAGGCTACAAATACAGAATATATAAAAATATTTCACAACTCCTACGTCATAACTGCCCTAATTACCTCTGTAGTGCTTTGGTTCAGCACTTTGATCCATGTAAACATTAATAGTAGGCCCCATAAAATGACTTGAAGTGTAATTCTTCATCACTTTCAATATATCCTTGAGTCACCACATCCCTGCCCCTTTATATGTAAACTCTCTTAACCAACCTCAGAATTGCTGCCAACCTTCACCTTCCTGTGGACATGCGATACACCACAATCAGCTGCTGAACACAGTTTCAAAGGGCCCTCGACAAACTTTCCGTTTAACGACACAACTCTGGCTGCCAGCCATCAATCTGCACTAAAATGTGAACTCAAATGTCTTTCTTTAATCCCTTTCAAACAAAAAATTTGTATATCACTACTTTGTGGTTCAAAATCGCGTCAGGCTGAACAATTAAACCTCCGTTTCATGTCGAATAATGGCAAAGACGTTGGGTTTTTCATTGCAACTGCGTGGACGGCACGATAATTGTTCCTGAAGGCGTTCTCCTACAGCTCCTTTTCATTTTTCCAGCTAAATGATAATAATAAAAATACTACAGGTTACTGGTGCGGTAATAAAATATACTCTAGGGAGGGTTAATGAAATCTGTTAGCAATGCACTAAAGGAGCTATGCGACTGAACCTACAGTAGTTTCTAAGTGGAAGCAGTTACACAACAATGTGGCTTACAAACATACAAAAAAAAAAACATATTTCTTTACGTCCCAGTTATAACTCAAATTGCACGCTAGACAACAAGAAAATAAATAGGCCAAATGTAAGCGAGGGATGAATGGCACATTATCCCTCAGTTAATTCACAGTTAATAAGATGTGCTGTTTGACCCCAATACGGCAAGACATCATCGGAGGCCTGATATAGACCGTCAGGGAGGCCCGGGCTCGTCACATTACCACACACACTTCACTTGGCAGGGAAATGGAAGGCAGATCTCTGTAAACACGAAGCCAACAAAACCCCAAATTGAGGTAATCTATGAATCTATCAGTGAAATAATGCTAATTCACTAATGCAAGGTGGTGGTTTCTAGTACACAAGAGCACTTAGAGAGATTGATCCGATGAGTTCTTCTCATTCCTGAATTAAATCTAGAATACTGTCAGAAAAAGAAGCTCAACTAGCGTCTATATTTGAGGTTTCTACAAAGGACGTGAGGAGGGAAGGATGTTTTATTTGGGGAACCTGGATGTGAAATAGGCAAATGGGATGGGGGGGGGGGGTAGTCTTGAAGCCTCGGTGGAACTCAATCAAAAAAGGAGGAGGATTATTATTGCACACGACGGCAGTAGTAGCCCAGGACTTTGCATTTCTCGCACAGGTGTTGCGGGTGTTCTTTACTCTGGTCGGACACATCCAGGCCATCTGGTTTCTCCAAAGGCCGCTGAGGATACAAACACACGAGCAGTAAAAGAGTTACATTAAACACGGAAGAAGACAAAGAAAACACAACGCAAACATCATAAATCTTGCGAGCAAGTTTTAATTAGCAACTCAACACTTCAGCCCAACTGCTTTGGACACGACTCCCGTGTTCTTCACGGGCTGAACGTGTTTTCAGACAATTAGTTGCAGCGATATGGCAATGCACCATCACCTCTGGCAACTAAAAGTAAACTTTTCACAAAAGGAACCACTCCAGGATGAGTGTGTGGAAATATTAGCAAACTGCTATAGCTAAGGCTTCATTGGGCTCATTACTGAGGACAAAATGAATCAATCTCAGCCAGCACTTTTAGAGGTTCTTTTAACAATCCGTCTGGATATTTTTATTTCTCAGTTGTTGTGCTGTGCTTTTATTTTCGTGCTAGAACTTTTTTTTTTTTTTTTTTTTTACATTCACCTTGTTTTATTCCAAGGGGCCTAATTAAAGGAAACCAGGTTACCATGGGTCACAACAAGGAGATATTTCAGTCGTCTGCTAATGAGTCTGCCAGGAAGTAATGGGACTTTACAATCAGTGCGTCAAAGACATCAGGTCCTTTGAGAGAGCTTGAAAATCTGATGTGTGTTTTACGGGGTCTCCTCTGTAGTGAGAGGGTGTTGTGGGGTGTGGGGGGTGGGGGGCCCTCTTTGCTGCTGAAGTGTCCTTGAGCAAAAAACTCAAACTATTGATCTGAAAGGTGAAACCTGTCCATTGCGAGAAAGTAAAAGGAGAATTTTGTCCTTTGGTAATACAGTCCGGAACATTTCATTGTATGTGTGTTTGGCGGCAACACAAGGAGGAATGGCGTTAGTGACGTTCTATGTTTTCTGAATCAAAGTAAGCTAGATAAAGAAAGTGTGCCAATGGACTTAAAACTTCAAAGGGACAGTTTTGCATTGCAAAACATTCTACAATGCAGACAAATATTCATGTAACAACATTTAGCAACTAATTTAAACACATTTCAATCATAATCAATCATAAGACTATTTAAATTTTTACTGACATTATTCACACCCTGATTTCAATGCTGATAATGTTGCACAAAGATCAGATTTTTTGGGGGATTTTTTTTTTTGCAAAACTCAAATGCCTGAAAACAACAAAGATAAATCAACATTTTCGCGCAGAAGCTTCCACTATTCGCATGAACAGCGAGAGGATAAAGCTCAGTTGGACGATAGCGTGACTCTTAAGTGTGAGACGATGCTCTTGATCTTACACAAATGTTTTGGATGTATCTTTTCCCATCATATGGCAACAAGTAGTGTCGATGGATTATACATATTGAGTCCATTTGTGGGGCTGCTGAGCTTGCGGGGGGGGGGTATGTCAAGTGGGTGACATTACAAATGCAAGGAATTTGCTTGCCTGTGTGCAGCTTTGCCACAAGAAACAAGAGTTAGGGGAGAATGTTTTTTTTTTAGTTTTTTTTTTTCACCGGTTAACTCCAGGAAACAAAATAATTTTAAGTGAGAAATGTTGACTTTAGACTGACGGTGAAATTTAATGAATAGAGAGAGAAAAGAGGAGTAGGAATGTGATAGATAAATACCCATATTTTGCTTTTTCCATATGACTGAAAGGAAAAATAGGATTTTTATTCCTCCAAAGAAGGTGAAAATGATAACGGTCCGGAGAAATAAACAAGAAATTGGAATAACCGATCCGTGACTGCATGAACACTGCGTTAACAGAGAAGTGTGGTCAATTCTGGTATTCTGAGAACCAGCAGGGCCTCAAGCAGTAATCCTAATTTTATTCCAGGAAGTGGAATTGGAAGAATGTGGAAAAGCATAAATATTAAAAGATGAAGTGTTGAGGATAAATATATCACGCCAGTTGAAGAAAAGTGTGGATTCTTTCTTCGGAGAACCTTCTGCTGTGAGGAATATTTCTGAGGTTAAACTGAACAGACAGCTCATAAAAACATTAATTCCCTGCAAGTGCTCTCTCTTTGGAAAACACTCCGCAGCTTCTTGATTAACATAATTTCACTTTATTAAAAGTGAGGGGAATTTCTGCAGCTGTAAGCCACAATCACACCAAGAGTTAGTTTGGGTCTGTGAGCTATTAATAAAGAATTCTAAGCTTTGATGACAGCCAGTAAAGAATCACCTAATTTTATCGGTCAGGAAATGTGATTAGTTTATTCTGAGCTGGTTTAATACCAAAAAGGCAAAACCAAATGTTATTGGTATGATTTTTATTGCATTTAAATGGGACCATCTGTAATATCCTCGGGACAATCACGCAAACCAAGTGTCTGGACTCAGTTAAAGTTGCTCTTGATGGTCAGATCCACCACTTAAAGAGTATTTTTTCCATGTTAAATGCCTCAGAAAGTGAATCTGGCATTAAGTACCTGTTTGTGTGGATAAACGTTGATGTGGCATTTGATACATTCTTGTCCCATGTTGGCCCACGAGTTGCCGCTCATCCACTTCCTCTTACACTTTGGACACTTATACTCTCCAAAGCATCTCTTCTTTCCCTGGTAGGGTGTCAGCCCCTCTCCTTTAGGTCTGGCCTGTGAAGAACAAAGCAAGAACAAAATGAATACACATGTGGGAAAATCATTACTTTTAAATTCTTGACTACAAGACCCATGTTTTTTGGGGGTTTTTTTTGTTGTTTTTTTTTTAGTTTGGACAATAATGGACGGCAAGCTTTGACAGCAGGGTGTGTCTATCCTGCCCAACTTCATCACTACTACACACAGTTTTGGCCTAATACATGCTTATGTAATTGACATTTACTTCCATTACACTTGTATTAAATCATTCCTTTCATTCTCATGAGGGAGATGATTACCAACAGTCTGTCAACCATTAAAAAGCACTCGGCTCGGGGCAATATTTTTTTGGGAGGAACCGCTTCAATTACTTCATATTGGCAACCTTTTTTTAGGCTACAAGCAACAGCACTTGGAGAAAAGACTCATTTTCACCCTAAAAGCTTGTCACAAACAATGTGCTTCTGATGTCATCACGGGGTAAATCCCAACTCTTTACACTGCCAGAGGCAAATTAGTACGTTTGTCTTGTCATTATCAATTTTGAAGCTGACACAATAAACATGGGAGTGGTCCTCCTCGTTTTGGAAGTGGTGTCTCAAGCACAGATGGAATTCTGATATGAAAAAAAGCAATATGAATGTGTAGCATGTCACTGGTTAAGCTTTAGGATGTGGGAAAGGCATCAAAATGAAATTAGAGCCGTCCAGTTCGCTCCTAATTACGCTCCAAGCCTGCAGAGTATTCATAATCACATTAACACTGGCTGCAGAAATCAGGGAGGGCGTGTACAGAGGTATAGGCCTGTATCCCTGGGCTTCCCTTCCCAACCAGTGTGTGTGTGTGTGTGTGTGTGTGTGTGTGTGTGTGTGTGTGTGTGTGTGTGTGGGGGAGAGAGAGAGAGAGAGAGAGAGAGAGAGCGCAATAGGAACTTTAATCAGCAGCATCTGGCTCTGTCTTAAAAGACGTCAGCACTTTGCATCAGCACCGGCGAGCTAAGTACGAGCGGCTGTGCTTTAAAGCGACCCCTCAACAGCATGACCTCAACCCCTCTGTCAGCCTCGCATCGCTTACTGTGACAGCACACAGGCTGGAAAATCTGACATTTCAGTACACCAGTCTGCACTCTGACAAGGTTGTCTTGATGTAATCAGTGGGTGATCTGAAAGACAGCGATGGGAACTTTTTTGCTCGAATGCTCTCTTCTTCACCGGTCTAGTTAAAACATCATCTAACTGTAAACATGTGGCCAACTTCAAAACATAACGCTTTCTAGGTTTCTCCTGCAGTAACCATTACTAGATCGACTGGAAAAAGGGATTCTTCTGACATTTAAAAAATAAATTCTGATGATGAGCACGCTGACTTTCTGCTACAGCTGTTTGCTCAAATGTAAGAAATCTCAGTATGTTTCTGCAGCCAGAACTCCGCAGGACAGAAACAGCACTCCTCGTCCTCATGACCATTCCTCTCTCGCTCCATGCTGTTTCCAGGGTTTGGCCTCGGCCTTTTGGCTGCACGTCATGCTCTGTCTGAGTGTTTTCAGATCAGCAAAAGCTCCCCTAGCAATCAATTTGAAGACACTCCTAATATACGCATAGCAAAACTGGTAATCTATCCAATCAAGCAGAAAAAAAAGATGATGTTGAAAATTAGGTTTGTTATTTCCTGGAAGTAAGTCAGTTTTGATATATAATACAAACATAATCCCAAAAAAAGTACCAGTTAGATATTTCTTCCTGCTTTCTCCATGCATTTCAGTGTCCCAGACCCTAAACAGATGGCTAACTGCTAGTTAGCTCCGCCGCAATAAATGCTAGCAGTGGAGAAAGCAATCGCCATGAGGGATGGTATCGTTAAGATTTTATGAATCCGATTCTGATTTCGGTTCTGCTTATCTATTCCGGTTCCTAACGGTTCCTTATTTCGATCACCCCAAAGAAGGTGAAAAATAGGAAGCCAAATGTATATTTGCTGCAAACTAAACATCCAGTTAAGATGAATGTGAAATTTAAAATAAATGTTTTGATAAGTTGGAAGTGCAACCTGTTTTACAACCTATTAATTTCCTACGTGTGGCATTTTTCCACGGTCGCTACTCTTTTGAGAGTAATAAAGCCACATATTTGACCGCTTTCCCAGGGCCATCTGTCGTTGCTAGGCTGCTAGCTCTTGCGAGCTCCTACTGTCCTGACAACGTGCTGCGTGCAGCGTCGCGTGACGTGGACATGCAAGAGACAGGTTACGCCTGGCAGTTGTCTAAACTTCATAAGCAGCCATTATAAATGAGCGCGGCGATTATAATTTTTTTTATGGGTACCTGGTGCTCATGTAATTCGGTTCCCACTTGGAACTGAATTTTTGAACCCAGCCCTAATCATCATATACACTTTTCTCCAAAACAGTCTTCGTCTGGATTGTGCTTAACATTCTCTATGAAATATTGCAAAGTATTGTCATTCTGTCAGGTCCATTCACATTAAGAAACACGAGATGATAATGAGCTTGATTTTGTTTATTACAGTACAAATTGGCGGTATGGTTCTGTTCAGAGGAGTCCCCTGATATTTTTCATGAGCACCATGAAACAGGGGACCAGCAGTGTGAGGGAAGGTACTCCCAGTTTAAGACTGGAAGAGTAATTATACCCCCCCGTGAACAGAGCAAGCACCATGACATGGAACGATCCATGCCATGTTACACACAACAAGGTGGAGCTGGGGAGGGTAGCAAGTTGCAAGTTGGAGAAGCAGGAGCAACTGTAGGAGCAGACAGAGCAGCATAAACCAGAAGCTAGCAGTGCGGTAGTTGAGGCCGGGTGACATTTAAAGTTTGAGAGGAGCCAATCAGAAGCGAGGGATTTGATCAGCTGATGCGGAGCAGCTGCAGATCTGCTGTTTAATCAGTTTGATTGACGGACGGGAAAGCCAATAGCGCTTGACTACCACAGCCTGACAGAACTAACACTGACGCTCTATTTTTACACTCAGGTAAAAACCTTGTACTACTTTCTTAAACAGGTGCAGGGATTTGATGCAGCACCATAAAAAAAATAGGCATGTCAGCCAACAAAATAAAACATTTGTAGATGACTAGAATAGTGAAAGTTGTACTAAATTATGGGCAACTTTGTAACTTCTAGACAAACTAAGATCCTGAATTTGATCTATTTGAACCAGAATATACACAGAAGATTAACTGCGGGTTTTGGAAACTGAGAAAGCGACTGAGAGGCAGTCAAAGTAGTTTCCGTTTTTTTTATTTGATAAATTATCAACATCTTGTAATTTTCATGAGTTTTAAAAGAGCAAATGTAGCACAACCCTTGTCCTATTAATGCAGGCAAAGACTGTTTTGGGGAAATGTGTATTTGGTGATTTTGAGATAGCTTTCTATCTGCCCCCACTGCAAGTATTCATTGCAGCTAAGCTAATTAGCAGTTAGCCAGGGGTCTTGAGCTCCATAATGCATGCCGAGTAGAGAGAAAGGTATCTGTCAGCCTCCTGACAAAAGTAGGGCAGTAGGAGCATTTCCCAAAAAGTTGCCTTATTTGTTTGATGAAATAAGACCTCAACTGAACATTTAAGAGTAATAGAGCTCAGTATTGCTGCCTCATTGTGGTCAGCTTTTGTCAGGCCATTGCAACAATCTGCCTTTCATGGAGGTCTTAATTGATGAGAGAGTTTATGATCTCATGTCAGGAACTGTTGCACATTCCAATGACCACCCAAACATGTGGTTACCAGTGTCACAATAACATCTGGACCGCTGTGGCACCACTGCCAGCGAGGGCTGGCTTAAAAGGAATTCAGGGCAGATGAAGGAAGCTTACTGGACCCGTCTTTTCATTTAATTTGCTGCATCAGATGAAAAATGAAAACCGTCTGCTGTAAACACATGAAAAGATTAAGTAAATGTTTTACTTAGGCTTGATTTCCAGGAAAATAATCCCACCATTCTGCGTTTATATCAACACTGATAAAACATGCACAATGCACATGATTCAGTTGATGGAACTGCGTCATCAAACCACGCAAGACTCTGGAGATGAGCCTGGACAGGAGGATGTTTTATTTTCCTCTGCTATGGGCATTTAGAGCCATTCCAGCCCAGCTAAGAGTTAAATGGACATATTTGTGCCATTTGGACACTTTAGGTGTCCATCAAGTGGAAGAAAAGCGCCGAAAGAGTGAATCGGTTGATCGCGCTCATGACGGGAGATGGCGAGCTTGTGTTTGTCGGATCACTTGGACAGTGCCGGCTTGCTTTGAGTCAATGTTTGTTTTTGTCCCCGAAGCTAGAGCCCCACATGTTGAGATAAGGGTCAGAGTGTGTGTAGAGGATAGTGTCCAAAGTGTAGACAGTGTAGCTCAATAACCACAACTTGACCACATCCTCCTTTGCTCCAGATCACCACAGGGACTCATCACTATGGTCAGTGGACTGTTAATACATCAAACATTTAGCACATACACACACATTTACTGACGCAATCTCCACCCAAGACACGGCCACACGCAAGCAACACGCAAACAGACGACAATCCTTCCTCGCCCAGACGCAAATCCCCGCATGCACACACGCACAACAAATTTCATATCCACAGGTTTTCATACACTCTTGAGGCGCAACTGGTCTGGAGATTTCCTGGACTACTCCCACTCAAGAGTTCAACCCTGCTGCAAGGACGCAGATCATTCCATGGCTTACATCACAGGATGAATGACCTCATAAACTGCATTAAATAGAATAAACAGAGCTGAGGAAGAGACAAAGACGAAACAAAAAACATGAGAAGGATGAGGCGCGGTGACAGTGGGCCAATTAACTCTAGAGTTGAATGTGAAACAGCGTCTTGCTCCTGAAGGATTCCGTCCCAAATACCTGGTTTAAAACACACACACACACACACACACACACACACACACACACACACACACACATAAGGAGAAAAGGAAAAGCGGACGAATACCACTGTGGTTATCTGAGCCAACTGTGGAGAGACCCCTCCAATCAGCCCCCTCTCAAGAGAAACTGAGAGAAAGAGAGGGAGGAGGAAATCTAAATCTAAAGCAGATGGCCTCCATGGGGGCAGAACACGAGAAACACTGAGAGCCGTCGTAAAATCACTGCTCTGCTTTCAATTAGAACATTTCAGAGAGAGAGAGAGAGAGAGTTGTAACCACTGCAGCTCCGTTCAGGCTTGGACTCTCTATCATGTGAAGGAATGCAGGGCATCTCCTAACACATACGACACATAAAAACCAACAGTGTTAGTCATTTGAAACAGTCAAATTACAGAATTCTTGGATATATTTGTCTAGACGACACCCAAAGTGAGGTCTTCAAAAAATTTCAGGGTAATTCAGGTAATACCATGTAATTGATTATAGGTATGCAGCCCAGGAATCAGATTCTGAAATATAATTGCACCATGAAACCATTTTGAATTTCTGCTCCAATATAAATCATAAAAAGGTGTCTGTTACTGACCACATGAGAACTGCTGGCCAGACCACTAAAAGGTGATCTCACGTTCCAAGGTAAGAGTGTAGAGTAAGGGGTAAGACTGTATCCTCTCAGGCCTTTAATCCTTTGTCTCCAGCAACAGTATAAGTTAACCTTGGATTAATATTAGACGGTCTCATCCAAGCCAAACCTAAGAGCAATCATTCCCGTTAACCAGACCGCTACATTCAAGGTTCTGAGTATGGAATTTCATACTTTCTCCACATATACGAGGAGACATCTACTTATTGATTTGCCCGCAGTCGCTCCACTGACAATAAATATGAGGAGACAGTGCTGACAATGAGTTTACATGTGAATGTCAAATGCCACTCAGTGGCTGTCTGATATGAGGAAATGAGGGATTTGGTGGGTAGAACGATACTGAGGCTTTCGAAATAGTGGGTTGTAATTGCAGAAAACCACTGGAAAGCAGGGTCTTTGTTGGCCAATGCAGTTTGTCTAAATATGTAATGCAGTCATGAATGTTTACAACCTAAATCTAAACATATTTTTAAAAAAAAGCTATAAAGCCAGAAAGCAGAAACAAAAAAAACCTTTAAAGTGCAACATAAAATGCTGAATTCTTATATTAGTTCACAGATCTTCCAACATAAACCTCGGCAGATGTAAACAAAGTGACGCCTCACGTCCTAGCCAAGGCTCTTCTTACAAAAAGTACACAAACTCGATGTTCTTTATGATCACTTGAAATTCTCTGGCATGATTTGATGTTCCCATCGCTGCAGAGAGGAGGTTCATTATTATTGCTGTGACCACAACAGGTCAGTGAGTCACCGGAATAAGACTCCCATTCAGCGCAGAGGTAGTAAGACACTGTAACAGGAACAGCCCGAGGTTGTTTCTCAGACCACAACACAAGCTACACAGACTTTTCTTGGGTCATTTAGGGCAGAATTAGGAGTCGGGGTTTGAGTTCACCACATCAAAGCAATTTAGATGTGCCGCATGAGAAATACGCAGAAAAGTCACATTGTTTCACTGTATTATCCTATATAGTAACCCTTTATAAATGGTAACTGGAAAAACACTGAAACTAAATGTGTTTTGTCTCTTTGATGGCTAGTTAGATCCACCTATCCCCTGCACTATCACTACCCGTGTTGTCTGACATCACAGCAACTACAGAATAAAGCTGAGGATGTAGTCATCAAGCCGTCAGTCCGAACTGAGGGCCAAGTGAGGCCATGCAGATGGCCGCTGCTTCAAGTCTCTCACAGGAATGACACTGTCGCCACCTCAGCTGTGTCCCACTGCACACAGAACAAGCATTTTTTATTGGCTGTTTCCGCTTCTGGACTAAACATCCACAAGTCCATGCCAGAACCTCAGCCAGGTGCATTATGGGGACTGTTTATCAATCCCACCATGTACTACAAGCTCTAAATACAGCCACTGTTTCCTTCTGCGTCTCCCTCTCTTTTTGCCTGCCATCTTTCTCACCTCTCTCTGGACAGCTCCTTTGCTGGTGCAGCTGTCTCTTTCTAATACCCGTACAGAAAAGTGGCTGAGGCTGAAAGTGACGGGAGGAACAGGTGTGCTGTTTAAGTGATAAATCTGCCCCCTCCTACTCGGGCACAATGCACCTCTGTTTGTCAAAACAATCTCACTTGAATGGTGCTGTACAAAAAGAGACAGATGAGGGACATTATAGGAGGTGCAAAATATCTGTTTGCAATTAGTAAACAAAGGCTCGGTTAGCGCCCGTTTCTAGAAGTAAACAGTCAAAACAAACATATAAATTACCGTCTGACCCAATTAATTCAAGTGCGACTAATATTTATTCTTAATTACCTAAAATTCATCATTAAATGTGTCCCAAAAAGTTAGGACAATGTTTTGACACCCTGTTTAGACCACCATGTGCAAACTTATAATTCATAATCCCCGTTCTCCAAACCTCACAGCCTTTGGAAACAAGTCCAGAGTTATTACAATGCAAAGCCATGTTTTGCAAGTATCCCAAATAGAGTTGCCTTAATCCTGCTTTGCTGGCTTGGGCCCCAAACTGCTGGGCTGCTCCCCAGCGTTCCATAGCGCTGCGATCCCAAGCTAGCATCTGGAAACCATCAGTGTAAACAAAGGAGCAGCGGAGGAACTCAGGCCCCGCTCTGCCTCTCAGCATCCCCCAGGACATTGCTCAGAGAGCAACACAAGAACACCAAACCAGCCCTGAACCTGTGTGTATTGCATTTCAACATGCACGCGAGCGCATGAGTGTGTCAGTGTGCACATATGTATGTCTGCTCGTATGTCCTCATCTCTTGATCTGTATTTGGTTTGGCTGCAGTTCATAAAAAGATAGATTTTCTGATACAGTGGATGGGCTTCAGTCCACAATGTTAGCTTTTAGTCTTTTGGAGTTTATGTTTGGTTTGTTCATTAACCGTAGCATTTCTGATAAGACCTCTAATTGCTTTAATGTGGTTTCAGTTAACGTGCTAGCCTTAGCGGTCTAATGAATGCTGCAAGGGGGTGAGGAAGGAACCTGGATGTTGTTTAAACCTGAGAACTGGTTCTCCTCTGTGAAACATTAAAAAAAAAAAAAAAAGGATCAAAGCATCCATCGCGCCTGATCCTTCTCAGAGACACGACATGAAAATGTTTTCTAAATTTTAGCGTTTCAACAAACATGAATTCATTAATCATGCGGTTTGGCCTTTTTCTGTAAAGATCAGATCTCGAAGACGTGTTTCATGAGGCTTTTAAACAGTGAAGCTCACACTTGAGTCAACTCTTGTAAACATACACCACAGAGGGTGGCAGACCAGGAAGACTGCACGGCGTTTTTTCAGAACGTCGTCGTATTGACAATAAATGTGGTTTTCATCACGTTCGTGCACAATAAGAGTGATTTTCCGGGGTTGATTCTTTGAAACTTGTGATATTTTCAGTTTACTCAATAAATGGCACACTGTGACACTGTATCTGACTTGGATATGATGGTGGAGATGACCATGGCCTCCACTCGCTGCCTCCACATCTACAACTGCCCAGATAAGCACTGTTATCTTGTTCGGTTGTGTCTAAATATAAACTTCAGCGTTACACAATCATGTACTCCACATAACAGAAGTCACCCGTTTGGACTTGCATGCACACACAAACACACACACACACTCTGTATGCTACAAAGATAACTTTGCACAGATGCACACAATATTCCATCAAGGGTTGCAAGATGTTAACATAAATGTCTTGAACACTAAAAAGTACTCTGATAATCCCAAAGTATATTATTAATAATAAACTTAATCCTCCAGAGCGTTTTATTTACTGCGGTTTATTTCTGAAATCACGTCATCAACCTCAACAGATAATAGAACCGTCTTTACTTTGTCATCTTCATTAATGGTTGTGACAAGGAAGCCAAGAACTGACTGCGCTACGTTTGAGTGGTAACTCGTTCCTTTGAGGGGCTGCAGGAAATGTAGCACATACGCATTTAAAACTTTGAAATGAATCATGGAAACTGTAAGTGTAGAATAATAAAATGTCTGGATGCACTGATTTAAAAAAAAGAGAGTCGTGACTGGCTTTGTTTTGGCGACATTATTCAGTGAACGGTATGCGAACTTACTAGAGCGGCGGTTGTGAATCTTTTTATAATAATGTACCCCACTCAAAAAGAAAAAAATCAGCATATGCATCTTAAATAGCGACAGTTATAATAGAATTAAAAACTCTAAAGTAAGTAAGATCAAACTTCTTTTCCACACTAAAGCTATATTGTTGAACAAGTTGAACTATGTTTTTATTCTGGGAATAATTAAGTCATTTATGGTTATGTGTTTCGCTGAGGATCTTTGTCATTCAGGGAGGAAACAGAGGCTTTGGTAAATTATATAAGTCTGTTATTTATTTAACTAAAATAAATTCCCACACGCCCCCTGACATACACTAAAAAGCCCCTAGGGGTGCACGTTACCATGTATGACTACAGGCACTCTTCTGAACTTGTGCTGCACCCATGTGGGTTAGGGTGCTATTCTTAAATAGAATTCATCATGAAGAAGCTTTTTATTTCAGACATTCATAAGTGCTTCATAACACTGTTAAGAGCTGTTGACTCACATCAGCATATCCCAGTGGCATGTAGGTCTAAATATACCTGTGAGTTTCTGTTTTCTTCTTCCTCTTTTTTTGTTGTTGCTGTATTAATTCTGTATCAGGAAGAAAATTGTTAACACAGAGACAGAAAGGAGACAAATTGCAGTGTGGAAAGACACCACAACAATCTTATTCAAATCCACAGGTATTTGAAAATATGAAGCGATATCGGGAAGCCACGCACATCTGAAAGAGTGTGAAATAAATCACACAAATGCTATTTGAGCTCTCTTTATAAAAGGTGCACGGCAATTAAATTAGCTGCATATCTTGTGGGCAGCCACACTTGAGGTTAAAAGTTTTCCCTTGTGGGTCTCTGGGTTTAACCGTTGAGGTCACAAGTCTTTATAAATGGGTTTGTTATCTCACTGTGATACAAAAGGGAGGATTTCAAGAGGATAAACACTCTTGACTGTTTTAAAGAATAACCACAAGTCCATTTCCAGCCCCACGTTGACGCCAAAATAGTCCATTGGAGGAAATGGCTTCTTCTTGGCAGTTTAAGTGCACTGTGCATGGTTATGTATGTGTGTGTGTGTGTGTGTGTGTGTGTTTCTATTGGAAGACACAGTGACACAGCACACGCACACACACACACGCACACACACACACACACAAAAATGCTGTCTGTAACGCTCCTAAAACAAAACGAGTGTCGAGATTTAACTTCTCTTTTTTTTGAGATTCAAGTAAAGTCTGGTAACAGCACTGGCCATAATGTTTAGTCTCTTCTCTGACATGCTGAGATATCACATGGGGAAAAGGTAAATCAAGACAGCTGCGCGAAAGTTAAAACATCCCACAGCTATCAGTCATGTAGATAAGTGGAGGGGGCTTTGCCAGAAAGTATCAAAAAATATATTTCATGCTTCTAAATGTCATCAAGAAAATTTGTTAAATCCGATTCAGAGAAACAGCATGAAAAGTGTTTCAATTCTATTTGTATGTCTCTTTCAAATAAACATATGCAGGCAGGATTGCTGCAATAATAAAAACAAAACATGCCAAAGGGGTGAAACTTCCCCCCAAGATTCTAGTTCTCACGGACGTCCATGTGTTTTTAACTTTTAACAATATATTTCCAGTCAGTAGCTTAGTAGGAAGAACACATAACATTTTCTACTTGCAAGTAACAATGTGGCTTTCAATTACTGCGAAAGACAAATGCCAAAGCTGACATTATAATATGCGGCTTTGTTGTTTTAGATTAAAATAAATCCTAGCTAAGTCATCTTTAATTATTACAAAAGAAACTTGCAATTTGTAGTTGTTATGATAAACTGGAGGTGGAGGTCTCATATTATGAGTTGTTCTAAGCAGCTGATTTCAGTGTTATGACAGTTAATACTCCAATTGTGGCCTTCCAAACTATGAGAAACTATTCATTCAATTAATATCACGTTTTTATTAGTGTCCCGACAGACCACTCTTCCTAAGAATCATGTTACGCCCGACAGCTCTGGCTTGCTAAATGTTATGTGCATATAAGCATGTGTGTACATGTGCATGTTTTTCTCCTCAGTAACAGACCTACGTCATTCATGTCCTAGACAGCTGCAGAAGCATATCACCATGCATGTGCACTCTTTGCCAAACTCTGATTCCCAGATTCCTACATTTCCACAACCCAGCATCCCTAATTGGCCACGGATCTCAGTGTCATGTTCTTGAATGACTGATGGAAACCCCTGAGAGTCAAGCATGGCAGTGTTTTGCTTCAAACCAAAACATTTGGAAGCCTTGACAGCATCTCTCTCTCTCTCTCTCTCTCTCTCTCTCTCTCTCTCTCTCTCTCTCTCTCTCTCTGTCTTTTCACGCTTCATTCATAGAAAACACAAATATGAGCCAATTAGGCCCAGGAGCATAACCTGGATGAAGCTCGCTCCAACAACCCACTGGCCGGACATGGAAGCTGCTTCTTTCCATGGATGTAAGATATGTTCAAAATACACCCACGCTTACCATATTTACTGGGCGTTAAGGGCTAATGCTAAGTGGGGATGTGGGTGTGAAATTCCCCCCTGCCCTCTCCTAGCCTTGGACTTAACAACGGTCCCACTAAGCCCAACGAGCTGTGCAGCTGCACACCAGCGTTAGGTTACCAGTCCAGTGAATGACAAGAGCAGGTTGAATGGCAGACAGGGGAATACAGAGGTGCACAAAACATCTCGTCATCTGCCACAGGAAGACCGTACTATGTTTGCATGTACATGATACCGCCTGGATGGATGTGTTGTGAACTAATCTGAGTGACAGTTTAACGTCAATGCTATATTGGATCTATACGTTTTCTCTGCATAGCACCTAAAAAAACCCAACATGTTGACAGGTAACCACGGCTGTGGCTTGATGGAAGTATGTTCACATTTTTAACAGTAGGTGGCAGTAAGTCCCATTACAGCTGGTTGCAATCAGACATTCCTACAGTCCACCTTTTGTGTCACATACCAAACAAGTTAGCAAGTGGCGTCCCTGCTGAACGGTGGACTTAAATTCAAAAACTATTAAAGAGAAAACAGACTTAACCTGAGTTTAGAGTTTTTCTCTTTGTCTATCCAGAGATGTTTCGGCTTTGCCCTAGCACCTGCCATGGTGTCACCTCCTCCACGACTTCCAGGTTAAATAGTCCAGCGGGACTTACGGAACATTTGCAGGAAGCTGGGCCAGTTTGGGGCTGACTGAATGATATCCATGCCTGAATAATCTTATTTTATCTAAGTAGGAAATGGATTAACATATTTAAACGCATTTTTTAAAAATCCAGTTTAGTAAATCTTCTTCTAACACACTGTAAGCATACTGAGGACGGTCGACTGTTGGCTGTGACACTAAGAAAGAAAAACACAGTTACAGCATGACACAGCATGCCACCGGCATCCCTGATAAGCCTTGACAGCAGCGTCTCTTCAGTCTCTGTCTCTTTCCTTGGTAACCTGCCTGAGTGAGTGTTAGAGCAGAGATAGACGCTTAGAGCCTTTGCAGCGACTGGAAGGAAGATCAGGGGTCACCCTGTAAAAACATTCCCATGGTGCACCTCCCCCTCGCCCTCATCCCTGCCAGAAACTTCCCGACACACAGCAGAGCGAGGAGGTTGAAAAAAGAAAAAGAAAAAAAGCCTCTCACATTTTTAATACCCCAAATCTGTTTACATTAATACTTATAAAAACACTAAGTAAATCCAGCTCAGGGGAACACATGATGGCAGTAAAAATGCAAGTAAATCTTATTTGATTAAAGTTTTTTGTTTACATCAACTGAAATCATTCCTTATGGGTTGGGATAGCAGCACATCAAAGTACAAACAAATACCAGCTCTGCTGATAAATATATACTCATCTACTATTTTATTAATATTTCACATGGTGCTATCATTCTCCATGTTGAAAAGTGAGTTTTGGGTTTGTTTGTTTTTTTACTTTTGTAAATCCACTTTGTTAAGAAAAAATAGAACAAAGCCTATTTTCAAATGTAACCGAATCTTCCTCAACAGTCTCAGATGCACCAAAACAGTCTAATTCTTATTTCATAATCTATGTTGATGATATTGTGAATATTATTGTCGTATATTTATAAGTAGCTTCCTTCCTTTTTCCGCTCATTGCGTTCCTCATTTATTTTCATCGTCTGAAGTTGTTCAAATAAATCTTAACTTGAAGCACTTCCCCTAGCTTATCATGGGGCTGATTTGGATTCACCTCTGCTGAGTCTGCACCCCCGTGGCTTCACATATTGAACGCAACTGTGCTTTAATCTCTAGTTAACGCCGTCCTGTTTCTGGAGCTCCTGCCAGAAAAGTACTTCAACACGCCTACAGAGAGAGAAGAAACGGTAACAGAATCAAACTAGCAGAAGGGGCCCCTATATGTCGACATATAGACAAACAGACTATAAAGGACTGCCTGTGTGTGGTTTGTTGTTGTAATTTTTTCTTCCTGGCTAAGATAAAAGGCTCTTCCCGGACTTATTTGAGTGTGACGCACCACTGCAATGCAGTGAGGTCCCTGTTGAGGGAACAATGCCGGCCTGCCTTCCTGACCTCTCTGTTTTGCAGATCCACAGACGTACAATGCCTGCCTTAATTACCAGCCTCCATTCCCACCACTAGGGCTTTCCCCAATGCTGCCCATTCAGAGCTGCAGTCTCGCCCTAAGGTGCTCATTCAAGCACAACACAAAGCAAGCAGTGTCAGTCCCTGATCTCTTGACACCCCACATCCAGTCTTGTGTGCCAGCACTCGCAGTTTCTCGGTGTCTCGTTCTGCTTGTCGACCCTCTCTTGTCAGACGCTCAAGAATCCCTGTTGTTCACATGTGGAAGAACCGGTGCAGCTACGAGGAGCAATTAGTTCAACCACATAGCGATCAACAACTGGAGATAAGCTTGAAACTTCAAATGTGCCAGTGCACTATGGATGCTTGAGTCTGGTGGTTTTGGTGTGTTGAAATATAAATTCCTTTTTCGAAGCTCTTGAATTCCCTTTCGAGAGAGAGAGATTAAGTTATTGTAACCATCAGGGTGTAGGAACTATACACATGAAATGAGATTAGAGGACTTAAATTTCAGCTTGAACTCTAAAAGGCTAAAAGGAACCTGCCCCAAAATGTAACAACCTTTTTGCCCAATGCTATAACCATCCAGTTTCACAGTCAATAGTTTTGAGGTAATTCTGCTGACAGTCATACAGACAAACTAACAAACATGGGTGCTATCCTTGGAGAAGTTCATTCTTAACGTCTGTCGGCCGCTTTCCAAATGTTATCAGACCAAATGGATCAGATTTTGACCATTATTTCCCCCAAATCAAATTCCGTTTTACAGCCCAAACAGTAAAGACAAAGTAGCCAACACTGGTTTTATGTTCTGCACAATAAAATCATATTTCATAAGTAGCATAAACAAGTAACTTGGTGAAAGGGAGATTGTCCCCAGATTAATCTCATTGCTGCAGTACCTGATCCAGCAATTTGCTTCAATATCAGTTTCAGATGGTGTATACTTAGTATGAGGTTTAAAGGAAAGGAGTCGCAACGTAATGAAAAATTGGTTGAGAGGTTAAGGGTCATGCTCTGAAAACTCACTTGCGTGCTACATATATAACGGAAAGGCGTGGACAAAAATGATGTCATGATATATGAGTTAAATACATGGCCTACACCAGAGGTAGTTAAATTTATAAGCCAACAAACCCTCCAGAGCGGTCCGCTAAAAGATTATTATATTGTAGTGAGATATCTGACCTTTGACCTTCCTGTCTCAGTGAAACATGAACCATCCTGTTCTGGTTCCTGAGACCTCAGTATGGCTGCTAACCCCAATGACATTGACATTGTGTTAAAGCCAAAGCCAAGGAGTTACAGGACGGTTAATTGCTGGTGATGCTGGTGTATCCCGATGTAGACAGTAAACTGCATTCACTAGAGGGTTAAAGTACTGCATGTTTAAGTGTTCAAAGTGGAGAAAGATGGTGCGGGACAAAGCGACAGGATTCTAAAATGAGAGGTGACCTGGTTTCTCTTGCTTACATAAAGCAACGTGATGACCTACTGGCCGAAACAGATTGTTTATTTTCATTTATTAACTTCAGCCTGTATTTTACACCGGTGTCTCAGCAGCACGGCTGGAGGACCAGAGAAAACACTATATAAGGGACTATTAGCTGATTAAGCATTATTTAGACCCCCTTAATACACTCTTGGTGTATTTCCTACCTGAACCTGAGACACTACTCGCATGACACCAGGCGCAAATGTAATAAAGCAAGACACTGACTCTTGATGACAAACCTCCATTATTGTTCTGGCATATATTTACATTTGATCCCAGAGCAGGTGGGAGTTTACATATCTAAATGAACCCACAGAGTGCCTCACAGAGATGAGGTTAAGTGTCACGGTTACCAAAACAGGAAATGGTGCAATTGTTGTTCTCAGCAAAAACTGAGAGGAAGAATGGGATTTCTGTCCAGAACGCAAACCAGCTGGCAGGAAACCACACTTTTATCATTCTTTTAACTTTGATTTCCTTTCAGGGGAAGTGTCCCCACTCCCCTTTCGTTGGCTCGCTGTTTCTTAGCTGTAGTGCCCGTCTCAGGCTTATACTCTGTCTCTCTCTGTCAGACACAGCCATGACAATGAAGCATCCAAACTGTCTGCCACGGCGAAAGGCCGAAGCCATGTCAGAGCTGCCCCGCAGGGTACAGAGATCATGGGGGTGAATTGTGAAGCATTCTCTTGTGACGAACCATAAATTGAGACTGTGGTGTAGAAAGATTGTTTATCGAGAGGGTTCACAAACTGCAGGATGCATCAAGAGCGAAGGAACAGAAGTCAGATGAAAGAAAACAGCTGGTGGAGTAAAATGTAAATTATTTCATAATGGATTTCTTTCAGTCAAGGCAAGAGTTGGTTAAATATAGAGAGGATAAATGCAAATATAGGATCTATGGGCCTCATTCATTCATAGGTTCTTATACAAATATTTGAATTTTACACAAAAAGAAGATTTTTTTCGACATTCAATTCAGTCTTAAAAACAGGAAGCAAATTACAGACATCTACTGTTTAGAAGAAAAAGAACAAGAGCAATAATGGTGCGAGAACAAATTGTTTAATTCCAACGCTGGTCTGACCTCTGAACTTTGACTCAAAAATGAAAAAACTATCAATATCAAAATATGAAAGGAAAACAATATGTTGTGAAGATATTAGGAGTAGGAAATTTGCTGGGAGACCATCAGAATTTCAACATCCGCTGTTATTAGTATTCTATGTTGAACTGACATTAGTATTACACGCTGACTCCCAGGATTACATTTGGCCCCCCCCCCAAAAAAATAACTTATTAGAAACTTCCTTTTGCTGTCATCTATCTTGAGATCCATCAATCTCATGGCCTCAAAATGTTTATTCAGTTTTCTTCTCTAAGTCCACTTTTTTGTTCCTCTCGACAGCCACTCCAGGGTTCAGGACATAACACAAACATGCCAGAATTAATAAGAACAAGCAATGTTCTCAAAAACAACCATGGCTGTTTATGTGATTGAAAATTATTAGGGAAAAATAAAAAGGCATGAACACACTGGTTCAGTTTAGATTCAGCAATAAAATAAACAATCATAAATCCGGACTTCATATCTGCCGGTAATCACATAAAATGAGAAACACAACCGCCAGAAGTAACTTTAAACCATCAAATACAACATGTAAACCTGCTGGTGGGATAACTGTAAAGTTGATATTCAGATATACGCAGCAACTGTGCTGCCTTACCATTAATTCTTATCACTAGATGCATATTGCAGATTAATGCATATTTTAACTCATACTGAACTGAGGGACCACCCAGGCGTTACAGATGATAAATGCTAGTAATCGATGCTTATCATAGCATCAACTCAGATGTCTAAGCTAGCATACTAGCCTCACTAGCAGTAAAAAAAAAAACAAAAAAACAGCAGGACGACTTTGAGCGGACCATCAAAAACAAAAACAGCACAGCAGACCAACACATGGCAATCCGACAGCAAAATGAACACAAACTCCGTTCAGCTAAATTGCTACTTTTGTACAGGATCCAAGTGAGAAGCAATGAAGCGGCCCAACCAACAATTATTTATCCAGTGCTAAAGTTTAATAAAGCACACAGTACAAAACTTTAGGCTATAAACAAATAAACCATGAAAACATGAATTTAACTTCACCACAACTACCTCTGCACTTTGTGATGTTTAATATCCATGACAACCTCTTTTGAGCAACAGTTTCTTTTTCGAGACACATAAACACCGCCAGACTTTGTGACCCTTATTAAGAAAGAGGGGAATATTCATCTCTGAAGTAACACTTCAACCTAACTGTATTTTTTCCATCCATCTTTGCTGGAACCCATAAATTTAACATGAACGCATTTAATAAATGATTACTGGATTGTTAACTAATGGGTAAATAAGCATTAACTAACTGTTATCGTAGTAGCCGTATTGTAGAATGTTATCACTTTAGTTACTGACATTTTCCAAGGGTTTCAATGAAAACTCGTTCCCAAAAAAAGGGACTTTGAGACGAGGGGACTGGATTTTCAACTATGCTAACTTAGTTCAGTTTTCAGACATTCCTGTTCCACTGTTTAATGTGATTTACAGAAAAGGAAGAGCAAATTCTTGCTCAGAGGGCAGAGCTCATCTCCAAGTCTTGATAGAAGTCTGATATGACCTTATCTCAAACTCAATTGAAGTTATAGCAACACACTGCAGAAAATGTAGTGAGCCAATACAGGGCTACTATTTGATTTCACCAACGTACACTTAGATAGCAGTGACGTAACATTTGTAAATTAGAAACTTGCAATGTGTATTTGACCCCCCCCCCCCCCCCCACACACACACACACACACATACACAGCTGAGCACAAACAACAAACAGAACCATCAAAACAAAGCGGTTACAGAGTTATCCCAGCATGACTGCCAGCCTATTTGGAAAGGGATCACTGCTCTGTTAAATGCAAACACTGGAAGATTTAAACCCTAATACTTCTCAGTCAGAATAACACTTCTGTTTGTTATGCTAAAGATGATGACTAGTCATTAAGTTTATCACCACGACCAAAGGTAAAACACAAATTTGGGTAAGTTAGAAGTCACTCAAAGTGTGATTTTGCTCTGGTGTCATCATTTCACAGCTCTCCTCAGGTCTCCTGGTCAACGCTGTTATTGGAGATTATGCTGACCATTTGTCACAAAGGACACACTGCTGCTGAAATTAGCACCATTTGAGGTGTGAGGCCCATCGCTGTAACTGACATATGGTCACAATCAGATACACGCTGGAGGAGATACAGTCATCGGAGGCAGGAATCCGTGGATTTGACACATTAATTCTTGCTCCCCCCCCCCTCATTCATTCATCTGAATTATTCCTAATTCTCACTGTTGACAGTGAGCAACACAAGTGCCATCTGCCAGTATTCCCTCAGAAATAGCAAAAACAGAAATAACAAGAGAAGTTAGGGGTTTGAAATTGATGTTATATTTAACTCCATTCCGCAGACACCAAAAATAATTGGACAAAAAGGCGTATTGTCCCGGCGCAATAAAGAAGTCACTGTATGTGGATCAATACGCGTCATGTCCCTCTCATCAACACACTGGGACGTTCCTAATCCCACTCTTCCGCTATAGTACTGATGGTGACACACACAACATTCAGTTCAAGAGAAGTAATGGTGTAACGTATCCTTACAGCAAGCCAAATGAGACATGTGGGCAGTTGTTTTTGTCAGTGGACAAGCGATCCAACAATAAATACTATTCAGATGTATCAGCCTCTTACAAGCTGTTTTATGACTTTTGGTGATCCAAAATGTATCTACATTTTATATCCTGATAAATTTTTGAGGCAGGTCATCATAGCTCTGCCATGTAAGCAGTACACAAAGACCCTCCTCCAGGGGAGAGTATTGCACTGCTGGTAACCCTCGCAATCGTTCCCACTGCAGGTAGATAAGGAGGTGGCAATCCGCTTTTTTATGTAACGTGTCATGTTCTATATTAAAAATGCAACCACAAGAGGAAAATGTTGATGTCAAACCAGGTCTATAGTTTAGTATATTGAGCTTGCATACGAATGTTGACAGCACCAGAAGAGGGCCGAAAAAATAACCACATCCACCCGGGTCAGTTTTGATAAATACACGCATCTGCAGGGTCATTTCACCTGGGAGTGACTGCTGATTAAAGCTGTTTTTGCTGCAGAGAAAAGCCAGATGTTAACAGTTGTTAGCAGAGTTTTTAGCTAGCGGGAAAGTGGGAATCAAAACGACACGGTTCACTCATGATGCCAGAATGCATAATAAAATTCTCCACGGAGCGCCATTACGCCAGTGTTGTTTGGTTCTGTGTAAACAAGCAAGTTCTCACAATAGTGGAGTCATTTTTAAATGTGTTAATGAAGCTGAAGATTGGATCTGGTGGGAAACAGCATGGTTCTATGAAGGTTAAAAAAAAAATCTGTTGTAGTGGGCGGTGACTTGCGTGACCTTTCATTAGTAAAGAATGAAATGTTTTACTGTTGCACCAATGGCCCTTGAAGCCTATATTCTCAGTTGGCTTCCTACAGGAAACAACGGGATGCAAGGACACAAATTATTTTGCAGTTCGGTCATATTCCCTTTGACAGATTGTCTGTATACCTTCACTGATTTGGAGCGAGTGAACAAAAGGCAATTTTACAAATATCTATTCCCTTCTCAGGAATTAGTAGTATTTTTTTTTTTTTTTGCTTTTAAAGTTTTTGAAAGGGAATAAAAGTATACTACCAGTTTCAAAATATCTGACCTTTCTCAGAAGAATATAAATGATGCTAAGGAAGCTATAATTCAGAGTGACCAGGCCGGGAATGCATTAAGGCCAGGAATGGGGCATGGTAACTGGTTGCTCAAAGACCAGCACACACTGCTGCAGCCACCCCCACATACCCACAAACCTGCATTCCAGCAAAGACATTTTCCATGAGTTCATCTTTCTACAGGGCGACATTTCAAGAATATGACATTCAGTTCATCATTGCGATCACTCCAATCAGAGGTGGGGCCATCTGTGTGTCACTGTGAGGAGAACCGAATCATGAGTGCAAGTGGAAGACATCTTGGAAAGGAGCCAAAGCATGGTAGTGCGGGGCATTCTGTTCATAACTGGGGGAGTAACCTCATTTTCCCAATAAAAGCCAGTTTACATAACACCTCTGTCCCCATGGCAGGGAGTGCTGGGCAGCTGCAGCCAGGCCTGTGGCTTCCACTAGCCAGAGTTCCCTAGAAAAAAAAAAAGCCTGAACCATAAGTGCTTCCAATAATAACATGTTATAACAAAAATAGGCCTTAAAGTTCAAGTAATGTATAAATACTTTGGTAACCTCAAATATCAAATTTCCTTACTCTTACTGACCCTGAACCAAGCAGTGGAGGAGATAAAGAACCTACAGAGGATAAAGTGCTGGACCAACCAGTGTGTATAAGTGCATGCGAGCGCTTTCATCAGCAAAAACTCAATTTTATAGAACCTGATATCACATTTGCACTACTAAAAAAAACAAGTAGGTCACAAGTAACACTGCTATTACAGTTATTAGCATTTAGCTCAATTCAGTACTAAACATATCACTAATTCATTTCCCTTTTACATCATTCTTATTGTTTGTGTTCACATTTGAAATCAACTCATTTTGAAAAAAAACATCGAATACGAAACTTACATGCTGAGCTTATTCCAAAAGTTTGTGACAAGCACTCCTTGTGAGGTACCAACCCTTAACCCTCTGGTTCCAACCAAAATCAGATCAAAAATTACAGCTTCAACTATAAATTGATTAGTTGTTTGAAAGAAAATTAATCGGAAACAGTAGGTTAAGTGTGAATAGTTTCAGTCGGTTTTCAAGGAAAATTGTCAAACATGTTCCTGGTTCCTGACTCAAACGTAATTTAGAGCTGTTTGTTAGCATTTATGAAAGATAAAACAGAGTTATTTTGGTTTCAAACTATCAGATGACAACGGAGGAAATTTAAACGCATGACTTTGGTCTCATTGCAATGACCATTTTTTCACTTATTTGATATTTTAAAGACTAGACGACTCTTTGATTTAGTGTGAAAATGATCAGAGGATGAACTGATTATGATATTAATCATAAGTTGCAGCCCATGAAAACTAAAATTGCATTATAAATACGAGGAGGACATTGCTCTGCAGTCTCCAGGCAAATCCTTCTCAAATTGGAGTAAATAACCCTTTTGCAGGGTAGTATTTTTAGCCAAAAATGAATGAATACACTTGAGGCTCTGTAGTCAGTGAGTACTTCTGGCAGTAGGACAGATTGTGATTTATTGAGAAGATGAAAAAAACTCCAGTTAATTAAAGAACACGTCAGCCAGGAGAACCAGTGGCTCACTGATGTGTTATAATAATTTCTAGATCATTTTAGGGATGGCACTGAGAAATGTTATTTTAAGTTTGGATACACAGGAAGTAGTTAAGCGAATATATCAATCCACAGTTGCTCTTTTTTTTCCCTTCAGTGACAGTAAGAAAATATGGCATGACACTTATCCATTTAATAAAATGAAACATCAAATGAGACAAAGGGGCTATGAATCAGCTATTTACAACAAACGGACACTTCGGTGTCAAAGTATAAAACGAGACACTGAAAGATGAAGTAGAGGAGGAAAAGCGTGCGGGCCATCAGAATGTGCTTCTGCTCAGCAGCCGTCTGTGAGGCAGGAGTTTTCATTGGCCCCGCACCTCTGTACAGGACAGACTATTAGCAGGGATGCGTTCATCCTTAAATACATTCCAGGGCATCCATCAAACACTCCATGGGCACGAAACATATGCAATGATAATGTAGCACATGAAATATTGAGAGAAATCTTCGTGGATGAGCAAGCCAAACGCCGTTGCCATAAAAAACATGTTTCTAATGAGAAATGTGTGTCACAGCTGTTATATGGGTCTTCAGCTGGCTAAATAAGACTGAACTCTCTTTGGCTATTGTGAACACAATGACAGGTGACTGGGCAATAGTGTAAGTGATGTAGCACGAATGGAAGGTAAAGATTTAAGAGGGAAAAGCCCAGGAGAGACATAAATAACCATGATGGCGTTGTGTAGGTGTGGAGGCGTTTGAGTTACTTTTGGCAGCTCAACAACATTTCAAATATGAACCAGAAGACGGCTGAGAGGGAACCCAAGAATAACTAGATTCATTTTACAGATTTTATTTAATATACTTTTAACATATTCATTTAAAAAAAAAGAAATTCACGATGATCAGGCAAAAAGTGCACCTCATGCAGTTTTAAAAATATAGCGATATGGAAAAGTTAGAAACATGCTATGTTATGTATTACTTAATGAAAACTTGCTAGCATCAGCATATCCAGTCTTTAACCTTAAAAAAAAAGGCAAAAGTTACATGTTGCATGATATACTACAGCCCAAATTCCCTTTGGAATGGTCAATAGATGATCTAATTCCCACACATTGGAGTTTGGAGCTGTCCAGGAGATATTTCATCAGTACACAGGTCTTTTACAGCCCTCCTGAGATCAGCCATCATATGTCATGGGGCGAGTCAAAGCATTTTAATCTCACATCTGCTCCTCGTTACCATTCCATGCAACAGAAACTCGGGGCTGGGGTTTTGCTATTGCACCTCACCCAGGGAAAGGGAGAGAAAAAATAAGGGAGAGGCAAAAGAGAGAGATTATGAGGCACCATGAGTCCAACAACTTTTTGAATAAAAAAACTCCACAATGCTGCACAACCGTATCCCTCCCTGTGAAATCGGATGATCTTCAGACTGCAGTCTCAGCCCCGGAGTTTAACTTTACAAGGCGCTGTAGAACTCCATTAATCATCACCTTGATTAGGCTATAGTTTTTTTATATGGACACTGTATTTTTGGCCGGACAAGAGTGCAAATGCTATAAACAGGTTTGTCACTGAGTAGCTGAGTGATCATGTTGCACCATTGCTCAGAGGCAAAGATCTCTTTCCAGTACTCAGAAGATGAAGCATAGATCCAGGCAGCTTACCACAGAACAAGATTTGAGCAAATCTCTGTGTTAACAGCTGGTTGGTAGCTGCCAGTCTTCTTCTTCTGCCTGCCTGCAGGGGGCGCATGAGTAAAACTACATAGTCATGTTTTTTTTTAAAGCAAAAGTTTAATTACCAAAGATAGAATATTAGATTCATCAATGAGGATGAACGGTCTTAAGTCTATAGGCCATGAAAACGAAACATTTTCTTGATATGAGCATTCTTAAATTTACTGTGTTCTCTCAATTAATACCTCATTATTTAATAGGGGAACTCAACAGTGTTTTGTCCATGTTATGTCCATTTTATCTGCTTCTCCTCCTTAATTACAGATAGTTAGCCTATAAAATTTGTTTTATTCAAAGTGGAAAAATAAACCTCCACAAGTCAAAGAAAGCGCTTGTAACCATTTAATTCCTAACAAAACACAGTGTCGGACCAAAACAGCCCAAAATTGGTGCCGATAAAGAATTCGCCAGTTCAGAAATCATTTTCCAGTGTAGAGGCATTTATTAAACAGAGGGTTTTTTTTTTAACTACCTACTGAGTGATGAGATCCAAGAAAAGAACCACGACAACAAGATAGCGCTGGTTAATATCCTTGTTGTGAGTTAACAAAGCTTTTTATCTCGTGATTTTGAGGTTATATCCTGTGTGATCCCAAGATAACGACATTAAAAACTAAATTGCAAGTAGGTCGTCCATAGCTTCAATGGATGATTGTATTTTTTGGCATAAAATATTATTGGAATCACTACAGAAAATTGCAGATGAGCATTTATTATCCAGGATTTTCTGGCAATTTAGCCACATCTTTTTAACACTGACTAAGCCTCCTATTAACATTTAACATCCGTCAGTTAATATCTGACCAAATTTAATGCAAATTAACAACAAAAAAAAGTAAAAGCTAAAATGGCCTTGATAGTCTGAGAGATGACTAAAGGAGGTTTCAGGAGATGACAACAGCTGGGACCACATTAGTCACACATTAGCATGCACATGATGACCTCCCTGCTAAAGCTCAAGGTTGATTTACCAGTGTTTCACTCCAAACCTGCAGCGCTGAATCAGTAGGAGAGCTAGCAGAACATGCATTAATCTTCAGCTACATGTGCAGAAAACATGTAAATCAGAGAAGCTGGCTGTCACTGTTTAAGTTGTTGGATTCTAAAATCCCCAATAATATGATGATGATGCGTAGGCTGACAGTTTGAACTAGTTTGCTTTACTGTGGTTGTGACGGATGATAACTTGCAACACGCTATTGCAGTTAGGAGGAACACAAGCACACATATACAGACACTTGCACACATGACTGCAGAAGACAGAGGCCAGCCTGTTTAACAAGTAGGTCAGACCTGAGCCAGAGAGAGAGAGAGAGAGAGAGAGAGAGAGAGAGAGAGAGAGCAACGGTCATTGGCTGGGAGCGAGCTCAGCTTTAGTGCCATCACTGACTTGTATGAACAAAATGAGACGACACAGACGGAGTTCAAAATCACACGTTGCAGTTAATTCAATTAAAAACAGCGGATAAGAGTGGAATGCGTAGTTGTGTGACGCGTTGTTGATATGTAATACGGGTTATGTGTCTTACCTGAGGGCAGTCTTTAATGTAATGGCCTTTGTTGAAGCACAAGTGGCACAAGTAATTGGGTGGGGGTCTCTTATTGGGCTTTCTTGGCTCTGATGAAAGGGAAAGGTCTGAGAAATGGTCCGTCAGGGAGTTGAGTCCATCCACGATGTTATTCAAGGAGCCGTAGGGTGACACATTCTTATAAACATTGTTGTTCAAGGCCTAAAAAAAACAAAAACAATGTCACGTGAGGTTGTGTTCGGACCTATAAATCTTTGTTTTAAATATTTGAATATGTTAAATAAGAATAAAGCCCCTTTTTGACCACAGGAACTCAGGACCTTCATTTCTACTAGAGAAACTTAGTTCTGGGGATATTATTTAACCTCCAAAAGTCCCACCACAAGAGGTAATGCTTTCCTAAGTCCCAGGAACTACTAGAGTGGGTGTTTTTCTGGTTGGTTCAGTACTTACATTTTGTTTCACCCGCCATGTTTATGAAAGACTGTAAAATTGATTGTGTTAACATGGCTTACACTGCTATAATATGAATAAATCGTGGAGTAAAATAGCAACAACAAAAAAAATCTTACAACTTATTGACCAATGAGAATCTGCATTCCTCAAAGGACTAATTTTTCAAATCTTTGGAGGTTTTTAGTTGCATTCATGGCAACAGGGAAACCAAGATTTCCAACAGAGTTGCCAAGTGGGTGTCCGTAAAGCTTCCGAAAACTTTGCCAACCATTAAAGAATGAAAAGAATACAAAAAACAACATGTCCAAAAAAAATTAATATTCCAGATATTTTTTCATGAAGGACAATTGCTGCCATTTGTAATGATGTTGGTGAGAAAATATACCAAGATCCAACCTATAATTTTCCAAATAGGACACACAACTGCGCTAGATTTTCTAGCCGACGTCCGACTTGTATTGAATGCAGCATTTCATCCGCGGTCAAAATGCGGATACCGATAGACTGAAGGAAACTTTTTAGTTCCAGAACAAATGGTTCCTGTGACTTTAGGTGGAGAAGAGCCATGTGCTTAACAACAACAACAACAACAACAACAACAACAACAACAACAACAACAGCACAACAATGTTTACGCAGTCATATCAAATATTAGTCCAGAAATTCATTGCAACGTGTTGACATGTACTCAACCACAATGCCGCATACAAATAGTATCTCATAAAAAAAAATTGCGTTTCTGGTTTGGAGTGTTTCAGATGCTGCAATTAATCAACAATTTCCTTTGAGTGTCCTATTTTCTGCAGGGCAAAAAAAAAAAAGAAAAACAGAACCTCCAAGATCATTTCTCTCATTAAATTCAGAACATCTGGCAAGAGTCCCAGCTGTGCTCATGAGCTGGAAAAGTACTAAGCATGTCCACAGAGAAAGACAGGACTTTACAGAGGATGACTCACTGTAAACAAGATGGGAGGCATGTTCCCTCACCAGCCTGTGGAACATCAGCAATGTCACCATGCACTGTTGGCCGTAAACAAGCCACGGTCAGTGTTTGTCGTCTGCTCGGAGCCCCAGAACACATGCCGCTGGCTTGGGGAATTTACTGAAAATGCCCTCTGAATATTAATAACAGGGAGAGTGTAGCCTGCAGCTCCTCATGTCCCCTCTCATGCATATCTACTCTCGTCACATCAAATCCAGCCACAACAGAAAATTCTCAGATAAATTATGGAGATTTTAATGAAAGTTTGTATTTCATATGGTGAAAAAGCTGGTTGAACATGCTAAACCAAGTCTGACGATCTAACTTGAACATTATATTAAAGTTGGGATGCACCAATTATTACATTTTTGGTGGATATCATTAACGGTGTTTGAAATAATCATTTGTCAAATAGCCAATGCAGATGGCTTCGTTGGTTTGATTTTGCTAATACTGACGTTCGTTTTTGTTGACACCATCTTTGAGGACAAAATCAATCCCTCAAATTTCTGTGACAAACTTTAACATAACCTCAAAAAACGAAGGTCTTCACTGTCGTCTGTGAATGCCTTCTTATTTGCCGGGCTGACAATGGTCAACAAGGCAAATATCAACCGATATGGATGCACTAAAGATAAATATCAGTACATGCTTACTTTAAAGTTAAAGAGGACAACTACTTGAAACAAATACTCCTAAATTTTCTAGTTTTTTCCTTAGCTCATGGTAACCCTTCCACAAAGTTTGGTGAAAATCATCTTCAAATGTTTATGTAATCCCACTAAAAGACAGACGAATCACGTAATAAATCCATTCTCATCACCAAGTTCCATGGGGCACAGGTCTGTGTCTGGGAAATGATGTTGCTGTTGATATTTAATGTTATACAGCACAGAAACTTTAGACTTGGCAACCTGGCCAAGGCCCAGAGCCAAATTTTTATCTGCAGGCTGTAAGATTGTCTTGCTAACCAACTCCAGCTTTGAAACTCATGTTCATTTATTACATTTAGTTGCTGTAAATCAAACATTACGGCTCAAGTTTTCCATCTGCCACACGTTTCAGCTGGCGGTATTCCTGTGTCATGTATTACCAGCGCTCTTGATGAAGTCTTAGTGCACTTGTGGAGTGATTTAAGCAATCACTAAACAAGAAACTTTGCTCCATTTAGGATCCTGTTTAGCTTCAAAGCTCCAGGGGAAACTGATTTCACACACATCTGCTACAGGTGGGGTGAGACTGTTTATTTAGTAAGTGAGTGAGTGAGTGAGTGAGTGCGATATCATAGTCAAACAAACTTTAAGTGAATTGTGGATTCAGAAAGAAAGGAAAATGTATATTAGTTTATCATTTCCATGGACTTTTTTTTGTTGAATAAAATAAGCTACATAGTGCTGCCAGAAGTTGGCAGTACAGGCAACGATACATTGCTTTAGCAAATATAACAGAAGAAGGGCAGCCTGTCAAAGAAAAATGGAGTCAGTTCTCGAGATGCTCAACAATATTGCCGCATCATCGATAGCAGCAGATTTTGATGATTATGGTAATATACCATTATCAATCCACGTCTATATTTTCGGCGATTTTGCTCCGAAAATTAAGAGAGATATTCCTTTTTTTTTAACTTTGCAATGTTTACATGTGCTTTCCAGTATGCCCAACATGTTAGTATCATACGAACTTATTCTCATACAAAAGATATCAACACCTGCTGCAGGCCAAAATCAGTTAAGTGGGTTAAAATATCAGCAGATCGGATGTCAGCAAGAGCAATTTCATCTCATGCTTCCCTACTGTCTACTGTCCAGAAACGAAAAATATGTTATTTTAACAAAAAATTTCCATCAACCTTTTCTGATGCGATACTTTAAAACCCATTAATATGTTTTGATTGTAACCCAACTAGTGAGCGAGTGAGTTAGATGTGTGTAGCGATGGAACACATAATGGTGATACTGTCCTGTGGCGACCAACTGTAGCTAAACTGTGACTGTTTTCACAGACCCAAGGTTGTGGTGTCACACATCAGGGGGCAATCACACTGTTGTTTTTAAACCAGGTGACCGTTAGCATAAAACAACAGGGATTATCATGGGAATAGGAGTAGATCAGTGCAGCCTGGGAACTGAGGATTTAATGGAAAAACACGTATCAGTTGCGTATTTTTGAATATGTGTGCAGAGGAAGGGATTTTTGATTTGTAAGTGTCAGCAGACGACACTAAACGAACATACAGTTCCAAATCAATGCATTAATTCAACTTTGAACCTTTGCTGTAAAAAAAAACAACTCCATTCGTCATCTCATCCTCAAATGTCTGCGGTGACTTATTTTACTTGGCATAACTAGTAAAGTAAATTGCACAATGCACCCCAACCCCCCCCCCCACCCGACCCCCCACTCCTTAAACTGTTTCCAGCCTCTAAGTATGCTCCCTCAGTTTGAAATACTCATGTGGATTGCGTTGCATTACACAACCGCGTGTAATGTATAATGTGCACACCCAATTTTCAGAGGACTGCTTCATGTTAAATGATGCCTTCATAATGAACACTGGCTTGTAGATCAATCTACTATTTCCAAAACACATTTCCTGTCATAGAAGCACACATACAGGTGTGCGGTCCAGACATTTTGCCCGTCCTATATGTGATTTCTTGTGTGTATTTGAGTGGAGGTGTGCCGCTGGGGTCTTTGCACTGTGGAGTTTGTCGTATCAGGTTTGCACCCTGCATACGTTAGCAGCATGTTTGTCCCTAAAATTACACAGAGCTACCAAAATAGACAATATGCAAACAAGGATTGATTTTGTTTGCTCAAGCTGGTCTATTTGAAGGCATCAGTAGAGGACTGCCGTGGCCTTCTTTACCTTTATCTGATAAGGGATAAGTCACACATTAGTAGGCTGAAAACACACTTATTTGGAATGATTGTTATTTGTAATATCATTACCATGCAAAGAAAAGGGGGTGAAGTGGACATAATTAACCTATAATTGTTTAAAGTAAGTTCCAAAGTTGATGGGGACATTGTGACACTAAATACAGTTTTGACCCCCAGCCATGAAATATTTTGACCTCCAAAGGAATCAGTTACATCAATAATATAGTTAAAGTGACATATATATATATATATATATATAGAGAGAGAGAGAGAGAGAGAGAGAGAGAGAGAGAGGGAGCGACAGAGAGAGACTGCTCATGTTGATCTTTATTTCTGCAAAGTATGAAAATGATAATTAATAAAATATTAAAAGCTGTGACCTGTTTCTAAGGAATATGTTTCAGCAGCATCCTAAACTAGTACAGAAGTTATTGTCCATATAAGAAATCTCACAGCGGCTGTATCCTACCAGAATAGACCATGCTGTACATGCTGAAACATTTCCTGCGCACACATGCAACAGGGTCAACCGACCAAGCAGCTCAGATTCTCACAAAGCCAAACTAAACTCAAACTCAAACTGATAATCTGAAATCCTCCTATCGTCATGCCATTTTTCACCTCGTTCCGCTGCAGCTGGAAGAAGTTGTTGAGATAGTTGGAGTTAAGAGAGGAGCTCAGGTCCGCCGATGCGGGAGTCTTGCTGAAAGTGAGATCCGGGTGGGAAGAGTTGGGCTCGGGTCTGAACGCGTCAAAGGCGCTGGTTTGGTGGGGGTCTTGTAAAGAGAGATAGACCCAGTTGAGAAGTTGCGCTGGCTGGTACACGGAGGCACTCGTGTCTATGGCAGACAACAAGCTCATCTTTCACTTCAGAGGGGCTCAGCTAGATTTTCCACCACTGTTTCTTCTTGGATTCTTTTTCGTTCCCCGGCAGATGGCAAGTGCTCCTTTTTGTTCCCGCAAAGGGCCCTGTCCTCCTCACGCCGGGAGCCTCGTCCCAGTGAAGTGTTACTCAGAAGTCATTGCGCTAACATGTCAGTATAAAAAGTTTTCCCCTGCTCCCCATGGTCCGCTATCTGCCTTTATTGCAGCGGGGCAGAGGGAAGCGCTTTGAATATTCAATGAGGACGGCAGTGACGCAACCGAGGACGCAGACCAATCGGCGTCCTGCTTTATGAATATTAATTAGTAGCCAACTGGGACAAATGGTTCATCTGCCTCTTTTAACTCTCTGCTCATCACTGAGCTTTGGAAAGATATTGAACTGCGTTCAACAGTTGTTTTTTCAACTAAGAGAATTTTGCTGTTAATACCCCCACCCCCCACCCCCCCCCAAAAAAAAAAATCTGTCAATGAATATCATTCAATCGTCTGAAAAATATCTGTAAAAGTGTTGTAAGGCAAACAAAAACTGTGTCACTGATAGAACAATCAATAGATAAATCCAATCGGTAGTCTACCTCCAACGGGCCCGGGCACCTCTCAGTCTGTCCCTCCCAGCCTCCCAGCCAGCCGGCGGGTGACAGTAGACCCCGGAGCCTATGGGAAAGTTGTAGAAATGGCTCTCTCTAGTGGCAAATATCTCTCACACACCTACAATACCGCACACCCTATAGATTTTTTTTCAAACATAATTACAGGTATATTAACAACATTTCCAAACAAAACTAGGGGGGGGGGGGGAATGACCACGAGAAATCTACGGACAATATTGGACTTTTTGTGCCAATATCTAATATGCTGATGTTTTACAACTTGTGGGTAAATAGCTGATATCTACCAATGTCAATATTATCCGTAGACTACATAAAGAAGATTTAATATATTTTTCTATAAACTGAAGAACACATGTTAACATTATGGACTACAAGGAAAAATGGGGAGAATAAAATCCTTGAATGATAAGCAATGAAGAACACCTAAGCACTTTCATATATACTGTCTATTTTTTTTAATGACCAATATCTGCCTATATTATCCTGCCCTAGTTCAACTGCCTACCGATTTTTAGATTCTCTAATTGTGCTGCTATAGTGACAATTCTTAATTGAATAAACTTTAAACGTTAGGTTAGGCATTTGCCCATCTTTTTCTGTGGATGAGGGGTGAAATCAGCTGTACATAAAAAAATCCTTTCCATTCTTCAAAACCCCTAAAAATGTCTTCATCCAGAAGCTCAATCAGCTGAGCATCAATTGAACTCTGAAGAATGAATTGAACACAGAAGAAATGGTTTGTTTGTTTGTTTCAAAGAAAAGTGATGTTTACGTACACTGAACACTCTTGTTTCTGAACGTTTGTCATTTCCTGGATGCCCCCGTGATTCCCCTGGGTATCGCATGCATATATGCGTCAACAGATAAAATATAAAGGATAAAATGTTGACGAATAAATTCCTGCGGGAAGCCTGTTTGTTCTGTACAGCGCAACAGTGATGCTAATGTCAAATTGTGAAATCTTAGGGAAAATCAACTCATAGTTTCCATAAGGTCACGAGCAGGTAATTGTTTCAGCGTGGTCACGTGGTTCTCTGACAGCCGCACATCCACGCTGTGTGACGGACACATACATAGATGGGTGGGTCCGTCTCGAACAGGCATGGAAACTATGAGTCCCACCCACTCCACTTAAATACACTCTGTACTGCCCTAAAATACATTCACCAGGAAGAGACAACTTACAGGCCAAAGTAAGTGCTATATTCATTTAAATATTCAAACAATTCAACATAGAGTCGAGGCGGGTTTCGACCTAAAACGTGTTAATGGTATTTATGCTTGAGAAGTGACTATTTTTGGAAGGATTTGGCGGTTTATCGTTACACTTCTGTTTTCGTTGCTTTCGTTAGCCCGCCAGCGTCGTTGCACATTAACCAGTGCTCGTAACTCCTAACTAAACGCCAGGCTACATGCAGCTCTCAGGAACGCATTTATACGTAGCTCGCTAACTTAGCTAACTATGGGACGGTATGTTCAACTGACATGACGTTCTTAATCCAGCCTGGTTATTTTAAAGGAGGAGTTAATTTGGTGGGGTTTACAGAGGTTTGTATAGGCCCGAAGTACAGTTGTACTTGATAGTTCCTACTGGAGCAAGCTCACATTTGTTACCAGCGAACTTTAACGTTGGTTTTCAGGTGCTAAACGGGTGTCCATGTGTTAAACGGTGAACTCATTAGCTTTCGTAAATTAAAGATTGACGTCCGCTCCTTTTATCTTAAGTCCTGACGTGACTTACGTAACAACCTCAAGGCAGGAGTAAACAAGGCAGCTACATTGCAGAGGAAATGGGATGTCGATAACGCTCTTGTAACGGACTTACAACAACTCACGTCACCCCTCCTTTTTTTATTTAAATTTCTGACCCCGAATCTTTATTAACACCACAACCCTTTAAACCAAGTGGGACATGCATGGGCTGCAGCTGTGCATTGCGGATTTGCCACAGTTTTCTCATAAAAGAGCAAGATTTTAATGTGAACCAGGGCTTTCAACTAGTGATGCACGATAATATTGGCATACCATTTTATATATATATATATATATATATATATATATAATGGTATGACAATATTATATATATATAATACTAATTTTTGAGACTAATGTATATATGTATATGTGTGTGTGTATATATATATTATATATATATATTTATATATATATATATATTGTATATATTAGTGCTGATATTAATGTTTTCCCTGTCTATTCTTCTTTGCTTGTCATATGTAGTGGTAATTTTAAGTATACACAAAATATCATTTATTTAAACTGTCCTTAATACAGGTAATGTTGATATATTTAAATACCAGAAATATTTCCTTATCAGATATTGGCCAAAAAAATGATATGTTTTGCATCCCCACAAAAGAGCTGTATTGTCTGGAATAATAACCTTGAATTAAAATTTTGTAAAGGTATTTTGAATTAAGAGCGGTGTGTCTGTTTTTGAATTCAGCAACATGACATGAAGAAGAAGCACGTGAGAAAATTTAGGAGATTAATGTCGGTCCTTGTGCGGTAGCTTCCCTGCCTTGTGCTAGATAAGTATCATGGAGGAGAGGACTATTCCATTGAATTTAACTGAAGTCAGTGTTACCATGGAACAAGTAGGCAATTGGAAAGCAAAAGTTAGAGTGAACCAAACCAAAATGTTCCTTACCACCCTAGCAATGAGCTAAAAATAAATGTGATCCATTGCCCTGGAATGCAGACTTTGCCATTTATTCAATGACAATGACGGTGAATGTGATGATCGTCCATTCAGAAAACAACATTGTGGCACATTAGATTTAAAAAATGCAGTCATTTGAGTTTAGTTACTGATACGCTGTTTGTGCATCACTTTATAGTTGTACTTACTTAAATGCTTTATATTCCTTTGTTAATTAGATTTTCTCTTGTATCTGTACTGAAGTCTTTTCGCCTGAAGTGAATCCCTAACAAACTTCTTCATACTGAAATGTATGTGTAATTTTGGTTCAACACTGAGTGATGCACCTTAACCTATAAAACTAACTAAAATTGCATGTGTTGCTCCCATACAAAAACTAAACATATTATTTTTAGTCGGATCAAAATGTTGCCCAGCAAACAAGTAAAGTACAGGTGCACTATTTATTTAAAGTCCAGTTTACATGTTTTAGTGAGTGGCTACCAATTGGGCAGAGAGGGACAGTTTTACTACTAGGTCTGTATACAAACCTTCTCATGTTACTTTGTCCTGTATATCTTAAGTTTGGGTTTAAAAGTGTAGTGTTCCTTATTTAATGTTCTAAACCAGTGTATGGTAGTAGAACTGATACATTTCAATTTCCATGGCAAAATGTCATGCATATTATTAAGATTATGTTTGTATCAAGTAAAATTCGGCAGTTTTTGACAGTTTTGATTTATTTTGTGTTTTTAAAGCCATGAGCTACCCTGGATACCCCCCTCAGGCAAGTGGATACCCCCCTCAGGCAAGTGGATACCCGACTCAGCCTGGGGCTTACCCACCACAACCTGGTGCTTACCCGCAGCAGCCTGGAATGTACCCTCCACAAGCAGGAGGCTACCCACCACAACAAGGCGGCTATCCTTCACAGCCTGGTTATCCACCACAGGCGGGAGGCTTTCAACAACCACCTGGAGGCTACCCACAGGCACCACCCACAGGTAAGGTATCACACCCCTGTCAAGGCCTTTGTGACTCATTAGAGGCAAAGCACAAGTGATTATAGCCACTATGTTTCCAGAAATATCCCACTTGCACATGTTAGAGTCACAGTGCTGCACCCCGAGTAGTAACCTTTTACCAACCATCTAATTTAAAGTTAAATTTCAAAAATAGAACTTGCTGGGTTAACTCAACTGTACTTGAAGTGGAAATGAGCAGAAGAGAAACAGAATGACGAGGTCCCTGTTAAACAGATGAGTCTGTGATGTCATGATTGTAGGCAAAAAGGATCATGAGATTTTAAGTTTGCAGAGTTGTTATTTTTTCCTCCGAAAAACAAACAAGCCTCTGCTGTTGCTAAGAGAAACATGTTCCACACTCCAGCTTACTCATAGTACTCCCATTCTCTGTCCAGCACTCTTTCACCTACTTGCTGACTAGCTGGAAAGTGAGAAAAAGGAAATTCCAGTAAGAGGGGTCATTCTTAATTCCACCAGGCCTTTAGAAGCCAATTTAATCTGTAACTTTCATATGGGAAAGTCGATTGAATAGTTCTGTTTTTGTTGTGTCCTTCAGGAAGCTGGGGCGGTGGTCCGACTGGTGGATATCCAGCTATAGGTATGGACAACTTAACCAACCCTGGATACAACGCTGGCATGGTAGGTTGAGCCTAAAATCAGCTGCGCCTTGAAAATTCTGACTATTGCTATAATGCTACGTCATCAGATTATTGCATTACATATTCCAGTTAGAATGAGTTACACAGCCATTAACGGATTATCTCCTCATTTCACTTTACGGTAAGAATTTTCAAAGTCGGCATCCCAAACTCCTCAGTTAGCTTCTCTTTCTAGTTTTCTTGCATGAGATAAAATGTGAACTACTTTATTCTCATTTACTATTTCATTCGCACTTCTAAAACCTGTCCTTGTCATGCAGCTTCAAATCCTTTTACTTCTCTTAGTTCATTCTGTTGTATTCTCATTTTTGTTATCTGTATTTTATTTCACTATATTGCATGGCCACACTTTGTTTGGATACCTGCACTTAATACGATTTGGTTCATCATGGTAGAAATTCAAGGAGTTTCACCTTCAAATTCTCTCGGTAGTTGTACCTTATTATAGGGGTGGGAATCACCTCAGGGTAAGATATTATCATACTTACGCCATATGATAGTATTGCAATATGCTGTATAAAGGTATTTTGCCATTTATAGAGACTGACGCATAAAAAGTAACAATCAGCACAATACCTCATCCCTCTTCAGTCTTTTTTTTATTTGTCACAATCTGAGTTCTAAATTATTTTTATTTGCAGTCGTCATAAACGGTTCAAAGTCTGACCAACACCATGTTGCATGATCCCAAAAATTGTAACTTTTTTTTATTTAGTCTTCATAGTCCAATATAACGGGACAGAAAATGAACCTCTCTGTAGAGCTTGACCTCTACAGTGTTTTGTAAGCATGGAAATCCTGTCTTTTCCCATGATGTCTATATCACCATCTTCTGACTTTATTATGTAGCCTATTTTATCCACTTCAAACAAGTGGATGGAAACACACTTCATGTACATTTCCCTTTTAGTGACTTATCCACAGTTTGCTTAAAGATTCTCTTGGCAGTTTACTTCACGTTTTAGTGGAATCCCAACTTCTGAGTCATTGTCAGAACTCATTCAGAATTAGGAAGTAGCTAAGTGTTTCTGATGGTGGCTTTCTTTTTGGTGGAGTTAATTTAACTTTGCTGTGGTCAGTGCTGTTTCTGGATGGAGGCATGCTAGATTTAGCCCTCTTGTTTTTAGTGTTCCCTGAGTACTGTAATTTCAAATGTCACTCTTTACATCTAACATGTTATGTCCATATCTTTTTCCCTCCCTTATTAATAAATAGTATGTAGTATCAGCCATCTTTTTTTTTTTATTATTTGACCAATTTTGAATGAACTCAGTGACCCCAGCAGCAGAAACCATCTCGTAGACTGAAAGATAAATTGTTTTTATCTGGCCCCAGTTTGTCTTTTGTTGTATAATATTACAATACTATCATGTATCATCTTTTCTTTTTCCAACACCCCTATTAATGATTTGGCAATATCACTACCAGTATTTCCATTCCAAAAAAGGTGTGACCTGTAATCTCTGTGTCAGATTCAATAATCATCAAGGATGTGTGCAGATATTATGAGATGCTAATTTTTCCAAATCACAGGTCAACCAGATTCCTGCAGGCATAGCGGGTTTTACTCAAAGTCCATTCATGTCCACCCAAGCCCCTGGGGGCTACCCAACTGTCCATCAGCCAGGTCTGTATGGTGCCCCTTTGCCTAATCAACAGTCATATGGCCTGTACCCACAGCCAGGGGGGACCATGCCCCAACCACAAGGTCCAGGGATGGGCTACCCAGGCCAGCCTGGCCAGGCTATGCCCGGTTACCCCCGTGCACCTTCACCCAACCCATCAATGCCTGGCTATGGAGGAGCACCTGCACCTATGCCTGGTTATCCCCGTGCACCATCGCCCAATCCATCAATGCCTGGTTATGGAGGAGCACCAGCACCTATGCCTGGGTACCCAAATGTCCCTTCACCAAACCCATCAATGCCAGCCTATGGAGGGGGGGCCATGCCAATAGCACCACCTATCAATGTAAGAACCTCTAAAAAAATGTAGCTGGTATTAGCATGTTAAACATGTATCCATCATGAAGTGTTACACACTTTTTTAGGGTTACAAAATAATGTTTAAAACAATTTCTGTGTAGCAATGACATGTTGAAATTGCTTTTTGGTTCTCAGAGAGGATTCAGAGGCACAATCAAGGACTTTCCTGGAGCAGACCCTCTCAAAGATGTGGAGGTCTTGAGGAAGGCCATGAAGGGTTTCGGTGAGTGCCAAAACATAATCAAGGCTTGTTATTTAACAATGTCCGTGGATAATGGCTTCTGAAATTACTGGATGTTGTCCATTTGGTCATAATAGTTTTAGTATTTTTGGGCAATGGTGCAAACATTTGTGGGTCTGCATTGCTGCATAAGGGTAGTCCATTCATAAGAATAGAGTTCACATTGATGTCAATATTAATTAATCTTTTCAGTATTTCAGATACATCATATATCTGTTGGTTGTTCTTACAAAGGCAGCCTTGTCATTCCTGCAATGATAGTGCTAGTCTTTGTCTGAGTTTATTTTGTGGACTTGTCTGTGCAGGAACTGATGAGCAAGCCATTATCGACTTGCTGGGGAGTCGCTCTAACAAGCAGCGTGTGCCTTTGCTCCGGGCCTACAAAACTTCCTATGGAAAGGTGACAGTCGTATCCAAGCTTCTTTTTTAGTCTATATATTGTCAGTGATGCCGATTTCTATTAGTGGAGTACATACTGTTTTTAAAATAGTGCTATAAAACAAATTTACCAATATAGAATCATGCAGGGCTCAGTGTGCATTAGCTATCCTATAATATTGACAAGAAGACGACAGGTGCTGGAGCTGCCAGTAGAATAGAAAGGGGATAAAGTGTCCTTGGAGCTCAGGATAGTTACTCCACTGAGCCTCTTGCAGTGTGTTTTTAACATGATTGCTTTGAGTTATTCCAAGCTTGTTTCCATTTTCAGGATCTGGTGAAGGATTTACACTCAGAGTTGTCTGGGGACTTTAGGAAGCTGGTCATGGTCATGTTGAAGAGCCCAGCTGAACTGGATGCCTATGAGCTCCACAGTGCCATTAAGGTAAATACTAAAACCTGGAGAGAGGGTTTGATCTTTGTCTTTTTTTTGTCACCTTAAAAATCCATATTAAGATCGTTACAATGCTTGACTTCTTCTAATGTAAAATTCAAAACACAAGAAGATGTAGAAAGTTTACTTGTAACATGATTTTAAAAATGTTATAAGAGCAGTTTTCAAAGTCTGAGGTGGTGCTCCCCCCTTCAACAGAGAAAGTCCCCCCCTCCTTTCAAACATTGTCGCCTTCTTAAAATAATTGCCTTGGTCTTTTTCAAGTTTTTCAGAAAACACGAAAACTGGAGTCAAAACATCATAAGGAGTTGTTTTAGGCAACAAAAAAATTATTTTAAGAAGGTGACGATATGAATCTGGATGCTTTTGTAGACATTATCTTATTCACTTTGAAAACCTCTGTTATAAGGTATTGTATAAGCTGTATGAATGAAGACTCACTAAAAATAAACAGGATGTTTGGATGCTACAAAGTTACAGGATGCAGCTGTCAAGATTATCACTGCCATATCTTCCTAACAGGGAGCCGGAACTGATGAAGCCTGTCTGATTGAGATCCTGTCATCCCGCTCAAATGCTGAAATCAAGGAGATAAACCGTGTTTACAAAGCAGGTGAGATACCTCGGGGTGGCAAGTGTACTGCTGTCCTCATATCACTGTCTTCTCCTCCTATCTCATCGTTCACTGTGTAAAGTATTTTATTGCGTTGGTGGATAAGATCATATCATATCTAGACGTAGGCACATCCATGAAGTATCTAGATCAAGATAACAGATTAAGGAAGGTGACGAGGAAGTCATTACCCAGCAGTGTCTGATCAGTGCCATTCAGGTCTGGGCCAAATAAGTGACGAGACATTTCAGTGTAGAAATTTGCAAGTTCAAGTTAATTGTTCATTTTCTTGTTTTTTGCTACTGTTTTCATCTTTTTGTAATCTGTCCTTTGTATTGCATTGGTGATGGACATGTGCTCAGAGAATCTTCCTCTATCCTGGTTTAAAAGGAATAGTTCAACATTTTGGGGAATGGTCTAAATTATTGCTGAGCTTTGAACTCCTTGTTATTTACAGACTTTTTTCTTTTCTTCTCTTTTCTTTTTTTACATTTCAGAGTATAAGAAGTCGCTGGAGGATGCCATCAGTGGGGATACCTCAGGCCACTTCCGTAGACTCCTGATCTCACTTGCACAGGTTCACCTTCAAACCTGATAATTGAGTTTTCATATCTGATGTAATTTCAGCAACTATTTGATAACTACTTGTTTGTTTGTTTTTTCTTTTACTTTGAAGGGTAATCGTGACGAAAGAGAAAATGTTGACATCTCTCTGGCTAAACAAGATGCTCAGGTCAATAAATCTAATTTGTTCCCATTCTTAATCCAAGTTTTCCTCTTAATCTGCAATGTTTTAAACACTGACATGTTTATTTGTTCACATTGCTTTTCTCATCACAGGCCCTGTATGCTGCTGGAGAGAACAAGCTGGGGACTGATGAGTCCAAATTCAATGCCATTTTATGTGCCAGGAGCAAGTCTCATCTCAGAACAGGTATTCATCATAGAGACATGTTTACAGTTGTACTTTAATGTGACTTAATCAGTTGAGGATTGAGGAATCAAAACTCAAATGAAAGTCCTGTATTTGGCTCTTCCTCTTATTCTCTGTGTGTTTGACTGTGTAGTGTTTATGGAGTACCAGAAGATGTGTGGCAGGGATATCGAGAAAAGCATCGGCAGGGAGATGTCTGGAGACCTGGAGAGTGGCATGTTGGCAGTGGGTAAGATGGCACACCCATTCAAGTCTAGTCTCAGATGGGCCACCACACCCATGTATTGTAAGAGCAAGAAATTGCTCTGCATTATTAGTAATTACAAGTGTGTGTACTTGTCTGCAGTACAAGTATAACACAATAATGTTCCAATAAAGCAGTCTCCGTGTAGTTTATACAGTGTTACTCAGCCACCTGAATTACATTTATTAACACAATGCTGGGGGCTTGTTAAATGCATAATCTTCTTATTTTTTTGTTTGTTTGTTCCTCTTTTGCCACCAAGTCTCAGGGTCATGGTACAGTAACCTGCTTCTAGATGTATTTAATTTGTTTCCTTCCTCTGGTATTACACAACCAGTTCACAAGTTTTCCTGGTGAAGAAGTGTGCACTGCAGTGTTCAGTGTTTGTCATTGTTATGCCACTGTGTTCCTTTTCATTCTCCTATAAAAAGGGGTTGGCTTGTGATTTCTCATTCTGACTTTACATGTTTCCAAGTATAATGCTTTTTAAAGCTTCATTAAACATATATGTCCACTAGGGGCAGTCATTTCTTGAATCTGGATGACAAACATAGCCCTAATTTAAGATCTACTGTATGAAGTTGGTGTGGCTAGCATGGCAACAAGCAGCAACATTATCAGTCTTTGGTGGGTCGATGGATATAAATCAAATGTTCACTCTACATTTAGCTTTCTTTTACACTCATACATTTTCTACAAAACTGTATGGCTCTATTTTAATATGTGTGACTTTGCCTTGTGTTGCCAGACAGGCTGTGTTGCTAAATGTTGTTGAGTTGACCAGGCTAAGCAGCTCAGGAGGCTATGTTTATCATTATCACTGCCCTCCTTTCTGAATCTAAATTGTTAAATATAAAAAATATTGATTTAATGCAGCTTTGAATGTGCATTTGCATGATGGTACACAGTATTCTTCTCCCTTTTTATATTCCATTGATAGATGCATTGACTGTTGTCTTCATTTTGTCTATGATATTTCACAACGCACTCCTGGCTGTGTTTGAATAGTCCCTTGTCCTATTCTTTTTCCCTAACCACGTTTCCATAACCCAGGTGGAGACACCTTGAGGTCAAAGAGAATATATGAGGACATGAGGAGGTAAAAAAACCAAACCTCAGTGCTGAGAGAATTAGACTGCATATGGCGCCATAATTATCCAAGTGCAGATGCTACTGACATTGGTCAGTCATGGGGAAACTATCACGTTCTTTATATTGCACTTAGCCTTATGTATTCTTACTGTGTTGTGTCGTGCAGTGCTGTATGTATACGTGCACAAGAATTGTTTCTTTACCAATTCTGTTTAGTTGAAAGATCAGAAAGGCTTCTGTCCGTCATTGCAGTTGTTTCTCTGGATGCTGTAAGCTTCCCGCAGCAAACGTTTTGAGACACAATAAAAACTGTCATTAAAAATTTGACAGAAGACCGGACTCTGTCTTGAAGGAACATTGTTTCGCTTTTTAGTCCCTGTCTGGAATATACAGACAAATGGAAAAACACGTTCTTCTTTTTATGGCTTTGATTTCATTTCTATTCATCTCGTGGATTTGAAGATGAAAGCAGGAGCAGCGCATAGATTCCCCTTTTTCAAAATTTACACAAAAATGGAAAAATCAAACACAGGAATGAATTGTTGATGCTGTTTGATTATTAAGTTGAAGACAGTTGGGACGAAGGATAACATAAAATGATCCGTATCCCTTGTCATTTTGACGCTTGTTTTCATGAACAGCCCACTTGTGTGCGGCGTCAAGTAAATGTGGGATGTTCTAATCCAGCATTTCCTGTGCTGAAGGAGTCATGAAGCACCTTTCCTTAGTGTGTCAGGATTTCAAACATGGCTGCCATGACCTCTGGGTCATTTCACTCAGGAACCTTCCAAACAAAAATTGACAACTTGAATGCAACCCATAATCCAGTAATGTATGTTTGTTTGTTTCTGTTTTAGGGGTTTGTATTTAAAAATGTGCTTTTATTGATTTTTAATAAATATTTTCTCTTTTTCAGTAAAGTGTATTAAGAATACACCAGGCTACTTTGCTGAGAGACTTTACAAGGCCATGAAGGTGAGGTACTACTTCCTGCCTGGTGAGAACATCCATACATCGCAAAAGTCAAAAGTTGAGGTCTGCAGTTCCATCTGCATCCCCTCCTATCTAGAACCACTATGAGAGGTCAAAATACTTGACTTAACAGCAAAGCTCCTTCAGCCAATCAACATGACAAAGCAGGACACCATCACATGCCGAATCCAGTCAGAAGACAACTGAAAATGTATCAAAATAGTCATCAGTAGTTGTGGTTGGTCGATGACTTTCTAATGGCTCATGGTGGGTCCAGATGGAAGAGGTTGCATAGCTGCAGAGCTAAAGTACTGAGCTTGCAAGATTGGGATGTTCTCACCAGGTTGTGTATTATTAAATAAAAGTAAATTCATAACTTTGAATATTTGTGTCACTCATTGTGTTTGTGCTCATGTTGTCAGGGAGCTGGGACCAATGACAGAACCTTGATTCGTATCATGGTCACCCGTTCGGAGGTGGACATGTTGGATATCCGTCAGGAATATGTGAAGAACTACGGCAAGTCGCTGTACACACACATCTCGGTGAGTACTTTCCTTGTGTGGAGGACTTAAAAGCAACATGTTGACATGCTTCAACACATGATGGATCCATTGCTAATGCTTTTGATTTAATGACAGGGAGACACATCAGGAGACTACAAGAAACTCCTACTGAAGCTCTGCGGGGGCAGCGACTGAAAAGGAAACAATGCCATCTACATTATATACGTCCTCTATAATCAATTTTTGCCGCACGCACACACACACACACACACACACACACAAATTTATATATATATATATGCACTATACGCAAACTGCAAACCTGCATGCCATGCCAGTGTCCTCTTTGCAATGTTTACCTAGTTCTAAGAAACTTGTATTGCTGTTGTTTTCTTCTGAGTACACAGAAATTGTTTATATTTTTACAGTAATGACATGTTTTCCGGATGTTTGGGTTGAATACATGGCCACGCTATCGATTTGTACGTCATTACATTAGAATTGCAAGAGCTTTATATTTTTATGATATTTTATGTCAATTGTGCAGATAGATACCTGACATCTGGTTCAATTGTCAGAAATTATATAATGTTCAGCAATGCTGAATGAAGATGGATGGATGTACCGATCCAATATTGATGCTGGTCTGATACTGATTGTCTGAAGTAGCTGGATCGGGTGACCACAGGGCTGATTGATTCCAGTTATTTGTCTGAATTATGCATCTGCAATGTTCCGTTAACAGCTGTTAGCAGCATACTTCTGGAAGAGGCAAAGCACACAGAGAGCTAAAAGTTTGTTAGTATTTTTCACCCACTACTGCACTTGTTCTGCTATTTTTTTTAATAATAATCAATAATACTAATAATCTATTCTTTAAATTGATAAATATATGTGTGTTGTAGGGATGCATGCTATCTTGGCATTCATATCATTTTCGGACAATATTGGCCATTTTTTTCTTATTGGTATTGGTCTGATGAGCTAAACTACTGATACTGATTAGGAATATTCATGGGATTTTCCATTTTTTGGGGGGAAATGGTATATAAACTTTTTTAAAGATCATATACACATTGGTAAATATTGGCTACCAGCCTTAGCAGGAATATTAATAACAGCTGAAATGCTCCTGCAACTCTGGTGTGTTGTTAAAGTCAGGAGAGCAGTGTTTGAGTGAAGTGTGACACGAGTGATTCCAGTGTTTAACACACAGGCTTAATTTTCAAAACCCAGTTATCAGTACCTGTTAAAATTGGATCAGTTCATCCCCATTAAGACATGAATATAGCCCTTTGGTGCCAAGGTTGTCTGTTTATGTTATTATGTCCTCTATATTTTGTCTTTTCTTTGGTTTTTGTGCTATATCTTGTGTATTGTGCACATAGAAGTCATAGATCACATTTCAATTCTTTTGGGGGATTTTATCTTTTTGAGTCTCAGAAAATAAATGCCGAGAACACACGCTGTCTGGTTCATTGATGGCTCACATGCAATGTATTCATTTGGTAGTTAGGTCATTTTACCAGGAGAGGGCAGTGAGGTTCCAAATCAAACAGCTCCTTATGACTGTTCACTAGTGCAGAATATGGATAATTAAACTGTTTGACGCATGAGTCAAGTAAGCATGGTCACAATCTGTTCAGTCCACATACGAAATGTCTTGATTCACCTCACTGAGCACATGTAACTGAGTCTGAAAGTCGGTTCCACAATGGTTCTTAAATACAAAAGCTTTTAATCAATACAAATAAACGTCCTGACTCCAGTTTTTTAAAGGCCGTCATGTCTGGCTGCACGTGAAGCTTCATATATTATTAAGCCCTTCTGTCTTCACATATAACGACGCCAAACACAGTAGACGGTGAAAACATGGCTCCATGCTCCACTGACTACTGTAGCATATGTGTGCGTTAACTGCACTGTGATCAATAACCCTGTGGAGTGAGGAGGGGCACAGTGGGGGGGACTGAATTGATGGCATCCATAAAAGCAGCCCGTGCCACATTAAACAAGTCTGGCATGTCTGCAGTGCAGTCAGCAGCCTGGGAGACCCCTTGATGCAGGGAGAACCCTGTCTGATGTGTCATGTATTAGTTTACTGGGGATGACAGAAGAAGCTTGGAGGCTTCTGATAGATGTTTAGATTATAATAATTTTAATGAGGATGAAATGCAATTAGATCAGTTTTGAGAACATAATTTAGACATCATTAGATGAGTTTCACAAGGTAATTTCAAGTGTTTCAGCGATGCTCTGTCAACATTATAGTCCCGCATCACTATGATCAGAGGCTCTCCATGTTTTTGGTGTCCAGCTGAAGGCAGAGTAATAGAATGGTAATTATAACTACAGTTAATCCAATTAAGAGTCTACTATTTATCCAATCCCTTGAGAACACTCTCAGAGTGTGTTCGCATAAAAATGTCAATGTGATGCAAAGCTCCACAAACTTTTTCATTTTCTGAACCCCCCAGTTGACTCTCAAAAAGATGTAGACTCCAATTGAGGGGATTTTGCTCAATAGGGACATTTTTGTTGATGTCAGACACTCCACAAGCGTTTGAACATGAACACTAGAAATCTGATCTAACATCACTGATGGCATGCTCAGACGTAGCAAGAATCCATCCATCTGTTTTTTAACGTTTTTCCTGTTAAGGGTCGCGCAGGGGGTGGAGCCTACCTCAGCAGTCCTCAGGCGAGAGGCGGGGTTCACCCTGGATGGGTCACCAGTCCATTGCAGGGCCAACACATATGGACAGACAACCATTCACACTCACAGTCATACCTATGGTCAATTTAGAGTATCAATCAGCCTCGTCCCCTCTTGATGTCTTTGGACTGTGGGAGGAAGCTGGAGTACCAGAGAGAACCCACACAGGCACAGGGAGAACATGGAGACTCCACACAGAAAGATCCTGTGCCCGAGCCAGGGATCGAAACCGGAACCTTCTTGCTGTGATGCGACAATGCTGACCACTGCACCACCGTGCCATCCCATACCAAGAATTTGAAACATAATATGCAATTCTTTATTAATTCAGGCCTGAGCCTGAAGGTACTTCAGGTGAAGACACTGTTATATTTAATTCTACTGTTTTTCATTGTATGGTAGAAGCTGAATAAAACTAAATAACCTTTTTTATAAAAAAAAAATCAAGTTTTGTCTTCTAAGTTTTTTTTTTTGCTTTTACCAGATATTTGTCAAATTATGTTACAGTTGATTTATTTCAAAACATGAGAAAATACTGCAAAGGAAGCTGCAAGAAATTACTTGAAAATGGACAATAAACTGATTAAAAAGACATTACAAATTACAAGTTTTTCGGGGGAAAAATGGCAAGAAAGAAACATTTTGGTGAAATGACAAAAAGTCTATTTCTTGAAGTTATTTTTTTCCAAAGAACTGATCAGTGATGTGTTAAATTTCATGTATTTACATCATGCTCACAAACATTCAGATCCCCCCCCCCCCGCCTCAGTATACCCTCGAGGCTGATGGTGGTCCCCAGTTTAACAACCCTGCTTAAGTTGCGTTATTTTTACTTTGAAATCTTGAGAGTATTGTCACTCTTCAGGATTTTATACCACTGAAGTGTCAAAATAGAGTGAGAAATGAAGTAATTGCCACCCTCAGTGCAGACTACATCTCCTAACAGAACTCCACGACGACAGTCACTTGACAAAGAATCTTTCAATGTGTCAGATTTTATGTTGGTGAAAATAAATGATGGATATTCTCTTTGACAATCTCTTCAATAAAATATAAAGCCATTATCTTCCCTTTTCCAGGCTGTCTGATAAACAAATCTGTTTAATACTGTTTCAGTAAATTATCAGACAGCTAGAAACACAGCCCCTGTAGTCTAAATAATAAACTCATTTATACCCCCCAGATGAAAAGCATCAGTCTGCCTGCTCCATGTCCTCAGAAATAGGGTAACCACACAGCCATCCAATCTGTGTCAGCAGTGGGAACCTGCTTCCCTTTGATATGAATGAATTTAATTAATTTTTCATCTGAAGGGATAGCACATGGTTGCACACGCTATGCAGCCAACATGGCAGACAGAGAAGAAGAGGGGGGAGAGGGGGAGAATTGTAGATGTCACAATGAGATTTGATGCATGCCTGAATAAGGTCACGGTTTGAGAGGTATGCCTGCAGACGCCTGCCTCTGTGCCAACCATATTTATTCAGTCTGGAAGCAAAGTACATCCAGCGTCATCATATTTTATTTCACAAATCCTGCACAATTACATTTGGCAGCCTCCCACTGCTCGTGCGTTTACAAATATCACAGTACTCTCTTCTAGCTTCACCAACGCAGATATTTAACATGTTGGAACTTCTTGCAGGTGGGATCTACTGTATGGTGCATACTGCGACAGTATTATGCGAAGACTGAATTAATCTTCTTTTTTTTTTATTACTGCATCAGCATTTAACCAACATAAAATACTCAATGAGTTTCACTACTGATTTAAATATCTGTCTTTAGGGTTCCTCTGATTTGATGTGTCCATACGAACTCCAACTATTCTCCAGGGTGACATAATTATGTTTTTAATGTCAAATTCATCTTGTGCATTGTGAAAGCAAGCAATGGAAGGATGCTAAAATATTAGCTGCAATATGTAATCCAGCAAAATGCATCCACTGGTGGACACATAATAGTACACATAAAGGTTCCTGTGAGAGAGGTTCTTTGCACTGCAGAGAATGTTTTATCCAACCAGGGTTCACGTAATGACAAAATACAGAACATCAACAATGATGAATGCATCATAGAATGATTCTAGTCCCAGGAAATAGAAGCTCTATCTACAAACACTCACATGAATATGTAAGCAGTATAATGGCGCCCATTTATGATGATTAGATTTGACAAAATACTACGGACACCTCTCTGGGTCTCACCCACCCAGTGCATTTCCACAACGCCTCAAAATTTTAGCCTCTAACATTAGGATAAAGATAAATTAACAAGTCACTCAAGAACAATTAATAAAACGGAACATAATATTCCTCATGTAAGGAGGATGTATTGCTGTACTGTTGTATGATATTGCAGCAGTTTTATAAATGCATGGCTAATAGATTGATTTAAATAGATTTAATTTCATTCGACTATGATCATTAAAGTGGTATATACAATAATTGCAATGTATTATCCATCGTCATCTTCCGCTTATTCCTTACTAGTAAAGGTCGTGGGGGGGCTGGAGCCTATCCCAGCATCTACAGGCGAGAGGCGGGGTTCACCCTGGACAGGTTGCCAGTCCATCGCAGGGCCAACATACAGAGACAGACAACCATTCACACTCACATTCATACCTACGGTCAATTTAGAGTATCAATCAGCCTCGTCCCCAAATTGCATGTCTTTGGACGGTGGGAGGAAGCCGGAGTACCAGAGAGAACCCACGCAGGCACGGGGAGAACATGGAGACTCCACACAGAAAGATCCCGCGCCCGAGACGGGACTCGAACCCAAAACCTTCTTGCTGTGAGGCCACAGTGCTGACCACTGCACCACTGTGCAGCCCTGCAATGTATTATTATTATTATTATTATTATTATTATTATTGCTTCTACTACTAGTAGTAGTTGTATTACTACTACTACTACTAGTAGTACAGAGGAGAAATGGAATAAACTGAAATATTTTCGAAGTATATGACAAATACCTGTAATCTGAGGTAAATGTTAGCTAATTCTTTACAATATGCCACAGTATATCAGAAACAATTATCTATCGAGCTACATATTATGACGTCTTTCTAAATTACCCCTTTGTCGACATGTCAATGTATTTCCACATTTTCTCCATCTATTCTCATTTTTACGCCTGGGATTTTCGACGTACTACAATATGATGTGTACGCCCATTGAAGAAATAGGTGTGTTTTTATTAAAACTCCGCCCAGTTTTACCTTATATGGTCATTGGCTGGATCGTTGATTGACAGCGGACAGCAGCTGCTGAGTTGCCCAGACATGGCGGAGGATACAGTGTAAGTGAGGATCAGCGGCGGAGTTACGTGAGTTTTCCCAGCACTTGAGTCGTTAAAGGGCGCATTAAATGATACTCCAGGAGGGCAGAATGTGTTCGGCTGAAGCGTACTCAGTGAGGAAACCTAAACCGACCTGAGCTGCCACACACGAGTAAGATGGGAAAATGTATCGCTGTTTAGTGCAGTCAACAGCCTTGGGCAACAAATATGGCTTCTTGTGCCTTTTTCAGTATGCTATAAAATTTTATCTCCCGTGCAACCTAATGCCGTGGTGGCTCCGGCGAACTTCTGCAAGCCGCGGTAAGTTTAGTTCAATAATCGCTCGGTACTTTTGATCGGTGAGGATATTCCATCCACTTGGCCGTCTGTGTTAGCTGGGGAAGCTACGGAACTACAGCGACTAGAGCAATGGAGCCAAAGCACAAAGAGTTGCTAGACCAGTGCCACCAGAACTTGCTGGAGTCCATAACTGATGCGGACCGGGTCATCGAGCTACTGATCGTTTCCGGTGCCTTGAGTCAACTCGATAGGTTCGAGCTGGACCAGAACTGCTCGTCTAGCGCCGAGAAAGTAGACCACCTTTTGAAGATGCTGATGAACAAGGAGAGCGACCATTTCCTCGACCTGTGTGTAGCCCTGGAGAAGGCATACCCGGACCTTCACACTGCCCTGTTCAGCAACAACGGCGGGGGACCTGTGGACCACTCCACCGGTAAGAACCGAGACACCTTAAACAGGCTAGCCAACCACTACACAGCCCCTTCATGGCCACTTGGTGGTCTGGCGCAGGAACACTCTGCATGGACACCTTTGCAACAACACATTGGACCTTTTAATTTGATTTATGCAAAAATGCAACACATAAAGAAATGAAAGCGACATGTTTCTAGTACCATCTCATCATATCCAGTAGTTACACATTGTGCAAACACTTGAATGTAGCATGATTTTATATGGTATGTAAAACATAATGCACCATCAAACTTCATATTCATGAGGGCTATAATTGGGTTGAATTCAGCTGCAGTCAACAGAACACTTGTGCTAACTGAGTTTGGAATAAAAGTGTTTGTCAGCCATCCAACTCAAGTTTGCTGTGACATGATTTGGTTATGGTGTGGTTTGGTACTTGTTTCCATGACGACGGTTGTATCACTGACATGTTATCGACCTGCAAATGGGTGTGTGCAGCTTAGCCACACATGTCTCCTTAAAGCGCAACCAAATGTGGAAAAGTTGTCCATTTCCTATCAGGATAACAAAAGAACACCTTCTACCAGAGATGCACGCGTATAACTAGATTATCCTCCAATAAACCTGCTGCCTAATTACAGTGTATCCACTGTTGTCTTTTCATGTGTACTCTCAGTCCGGTGGATTTTGGGTTGTTGATGTTGCACAGAGTCGGAGCAACCAAGTGTAAAAGCCTCCGTCTAGTTTTGCCTGTTTTGCTTTTGTCTGAATGACAGAAGCCCGTGGCTTACTCACAACCAGCGTTGTGCCCTCAGGGGCCTGAATGCAGGATGAGCCTTGAGTGCCAAATGCAGAGATACTTCTTTAGGACATACCCCACATGTAAAACAACATTGCAGGCTGCCTGGCAGAAGCTTGGTTGAAGCACTGCTAGACTAGATCTTTCCCTAAGCTTCACTTGGATTGATTGTTGCTGTTGCCGATTTGATCTTGAGGTATCGCTCGCCTGTTTCTTGACTGGCAGGCCTTGACAATGTGGCTTCAGGCTTTTCTTACACACCTTTTGATAGGCTAAAGCGCAAGGCCTCCGAGTTGACCTGCCATGTACAAGGAGAGAGGGAACGCTAGTGGTGTGGTTATTCAACAGAGGATTAGGCCCTGCTCTCGCTCTCTCTCTCTCTCTCTCTCATGTAAACCGTTTCTGTGAGACACACTTTATCATGCCTTCACAGCCGTCTGTATTAGCCTCCGTGCTCTTGGCTGCCTGTGTTTAAGTGTTGCCTTTTTTTTTTTTTTTAAATGTGATTCTTATTATCTTTGGTGTAGCGATTCGGCTGATGCGATTACTGCGTTTTAACCACACTTGTGAGAGACCAAAGACAAGCTGCTCACTGAGTACCTCCAGGCAAAGAGGCGAGGAGAAACGGCACATAGGGATGAAATCCTCCGAGCCTCGGCTTGTCTGTGAAGTACGACACTGTGTGTGTGTGTGTGTGTGTGTGTGTGTGTGTGTGTGTGTGTGTGTGTGTGTGAGGAGAGAGAATGAGTGATGAGTCTTGCTGATAGCAACCTGCTCTCAGCTCGTTTTCCTCACATGATGCCTGCCCGCTCCTATTCTCAGACGTGGCTTCTTTGCCAGCTGAGCCTACATGCACGCACGCACGCACGCACAAAATCATCTGAGCTCCGGAGAAATATACCCAACCCAAAGGATGCAGATGCTCAGTTGTTTAGAGCTTTGTAAATTATTAGCGCTTTGCTGGCAAACTCCAAACACGAGAACACACATTGCAGCATTCATTTTTTAGCATGTTTTGTGCATCAGTATGCTGCAGGACAAATTCTGATTTAACCACCGAACAGAAGGTTCACTCAGCATATTGAGGTTTTACGTCACAAAGCAGGAGTGCTCATATCTGTGTTCTCAACATTGCACCAATGGCTCCGGTTTCATATCTCGGATTGCCACGGACGTTTCTACCTGAAGTAGTAATAGAGGAGATGTACCTGCGCACCTCCCCCCAACTCTTTTCAGATTCCAGGGCTGGTGACAGTGATTTAAACGCACTCGGAGCGGAGGGCAACACAAATCTCCCTGACAGGATGCAGCATCCACAGTCCTCTTCTACCTCTCTTTTACTACATTCACATTGCAGACCGTAATGCTCAAATCTGTTTTTTTTTTTAAATGACTGTTCACATTTATTGGTTTAAGGAAAATACCAACTTTGTATGAAATGCGCTTATTGTGTATCATTTTTCGTGCTAGACTAGCACATAGATCCCTGCTTTCTCTCTGCGTACATTATGGAGCGCCAGACCTCCACCTGACGTTGACTTGGCTGCAGATACGCACCCAGAACCACTATCCTGACCTGGCACAGGGATTTGATGCAGCATCACAAAAGCACCTTTTGGTAAACAGAACAAAATATTCCCTGGAAGATTAGAGTTGACGACTGGGGACCTGATCCTGGTCTACTTGAAGCGGAATATACGCAGAGGAGGAACTGCAGACTTTGAAAGCTGAGAGAGTAAGATGAGGCTGAGGCAGCCAAAGTAGTTCATGGTGCATATATCTGACCAAATTACAACACCTTGTAACTTTCAACAGTTTTTACACAGCAAATGTTGAGTACAACCGTAGTTCTATTAATGCAGACAGAGACCGTAACTGAGATATTGTGTGTTAGACTTGAAAAACCGTAAGATCCAGCGCCAGCGCTCAATTCAGCTAAGCTAACTAGCAGTTACTCATCTGGTGGAGGCTGAAGCTCTGGAACTCACTCAAAAAGGAGAGAAGGGTTATTTGTCTGCTGGTGACCACAAGAAGGAGAAACATGGCAAAATAATTTATCGTGTCTTTTAGTGGAGTAGTGATTGCTACATCTGAAGTGATGTGTGTGTGTGAGTGGATGCAGAGCCTGAGCAAGGAGAACTAGGTTTTGGACTGTCAGAGACATGTCCTCCAACATTTGAAGATGCCAACCGTCCACTGATAACCTCTGTCCTCCACGGTTTGTTTTTACGACGGACTCCCACCTGCACGGAAATGTTGCCTCTTACCTGCACAAGACAGAGATCACATTGCCAAAGAATCCCATTTGTATCTGACTTACAATAGGAGTGTTTACAAAAGTGTCCCAAATCTGATTTGAAAAGCCAGACTCCATGTGGTTTGTGCTGTTCACACTGTCGTGAAAACAACCAAATGTGAGACCGAGCCACATTCGCCTGCAGTGTGAATGTGGCCTATGTCTCTGGTTCAAGCATCCATTCCTCTTAAACGTTCTCCCACCATTTGGTTTACTGTCTCCACACACTTAAACGAAGGGACACACAAGCAGAGAGACAGAGGAGGCTGATGGAAAGAGGAAGCAAGAGAGGGGGAGACAACAGGCCTTTTGTTGAGAGGTTGAGCAGACCCAAAGTGCCCAGTCAGCAGCTTGCTGTGTACAGCAGCCTGGGCCAGTGTGTGTGTGTGTGTGTGTGTGTGTGTGTGTCTCACTTCTCTGTCAACCAGTTTCTGTCCCACTCTATAAACCAGAGTGGACAGACAGAATGAGTTATGACCCTGATGCTCTTGTCACGACTGCTGCTCTTAAATATCTCCCATGGGCTGGAGCAGGCTTCTCTCGCTCTCTCTGTCTTTTTATGTGTGTTGGTAGCTGTCACTCCATGACGCACATTGACACTCACATCGACGCTCTCTTTTCCCCGTTTACACGTTTGACTTCATTCCCTCGTCATTGAACGCCATCAGTTCAAGTGCGGTTCACCAACATTTCCTAATGACATTTGAGAGGATCACATTTTATGAGGGGAGCAGTGCATGTTTTTATTACAATGCAGTGTGTGTGTGTCACGACACAACCAGCCACACACACTTCAGTACACATGCCCTAAAACTCTGTTGTCTAGTGCTGATTGAGTCATCACCAGTCTTATAATAAACAATAAATAATTCATGATTTTCCCCTCTGAGATAACAAGAAATTTCTGCTTTTGTCTTTTTTATCATAATGAATTTGAAGATGTATGAGAGGATGTGACCTCCCGGTGTGGGTTTGTGATGCTACACCCCTAATCGAGCAACTGTCTGCAATAAGATGTCCTTTTTTCTTTTTTTTTTTTGCAGCTTTTTTCCTCTTCGACGAAACGATCGTTCAAATTATTGAAGAGGAACTCCAGATAAGCCTGTAAATAAATCATGAGCCGCAGGTTTAGCCGAGTAGTAATTAGCCAGTCAGACAGTATAGGATTGCTTATCTGAAAAGTTGCTCAAAAAATCCATCAAAGCCTGAAATACAGACTAATGAGAGTATGACCTGGGTACTTCCTCAGGCTCCTTGATAGTATTGTTCAGAGTAATCCTTTTCAAGTGTATTTTGTCGCGTTTGCGGTAATATCTGATGGCAGGTTGAGCTCCACTCTGAACGTGTGAACCACAGCCAGGAGGCTGCACTGTGGAACAGGACTTCATTACCATTTTACACATGTTCCTCCACTTCCTAATTACACCACAATGTAGAGGAAATGCCAGCATCTAAATATTTACCAGTGCTATGATGTCATGGAAATAAACAGCTTCTTTCCTTTGTATTACCACCAGCGCTCCACCTCTGTCAGGCTTTTTTAGTTCTACTTCTCTCTCTCTCTCCCCCCCCCCTCCCCCGACATCTCCATCACTGACATGTGTTGTCCTCTAGCTGTTTGATTTTTGCTGTTTTTTTTCACCTGCAGGCATTCGCCCTGCAGTCTTGCAAATAGCCTCAAGTCACATTTGACCCAGAGTCGTGTGTAACTACCGGCAGTAAACAAGGTGACAATTTTTAGCTTCTCTGACAAAATATTCGACGCTGGAGCCAAAGTCCCAGAATTCTAAATTCAGCTACCTGGCTGAATTTTAAAACCGCTGAACAGGTTGAAACAAGGGAATATCACAACATGGCAAGTGAGCAGGTGACTCTGTTCTCAGCTACACAGTGAAAGAGCGAAGAAGAAGAAGAAGAAGAAGAAGAAAAAAACGGGAGACAAATCTGGGGAACAAGAGGGAAGAAGGATGAGATGATGAGGGGAAAGAAAAGCAAAAGACGCGATGGGGGGGGTTGAAGGTGAGGATAAGAGTCGAGGTGGGAACTCGTTAGGAAAAGCTGGTGAGGAGCAGGTGTGTTAAGAAGAGAGAAGTGATGATCAGGAGTAACTGAGAGCGGAGGTGAGAATAATTATGCACTCAACCTTTAGTGCAGGAAATCAACACTGCTTTTATTAGCGGCTATTTCCACCATGAGGATTAGAAAGCACACAGATGATAATGTATGTCAGTAATGGTGATCCCACTATGCTATTCCTTCACAAAATCTCATATAATTTGACTAAATATTCTTCAGTTAGGCATTAGAGATGTTTGATATGCCTCTTTTGTTTATTACGTTCCTCTGTCTGACCTCTGTGCCTCATTTTTATCCGTCTTGTTTGTCGGCTTGTAAAAATAGTGCTTACAACCACTGGACACAGTAAATAAAACATCCCAAGGTTCACTTTCAGCTCTGGTCGTTTACATCATTTGGCTCCGCCCCCATGCTGGAGCCCCAGCTTTTATGTTTGTACTATCTGAGAAGGAGAACATTTGGCGGACATGTTGGAGACATCTTTCACCTTTTTGTTTTTGACCCAGCCCTTGGCACAGGCAAGCTGTTCAGAGAGAAATGATGTCTCATTTATGCTAAGCTGGGGTTCTTTGCAGCAAGAGGAGCCATTATGGCTTCTCGCTGATAATAAGCTGGACTTGATGGCAGTCAGGGGTGTATTTGGACATCGGTGCTGCTCGGCTGTTCTGTCATGTCCAACCGGGCTTCAGGCCTTTAATGTCCTCTCCTTCCAACATGTCTCTCCTGTTTTTCCTCTTCATGACGATTGCATGACTGTGAGGAAGATAATCTTGCCTTTCAGCCTTCTGCGCTGAAAAAAAAAATCCAAAACAAACAGTATGACAGACGTGAGCCTCTCTGTAGTGGAAAAAAAAAGTGTGGGTGGGTGGGTTTGACCAAAAGCCTAGATGAACTTGGAGCTGTGAGTCAGGCGCTGTGCGTGCAGCAGAGTAATCCTGGCTCATGGAGTCATCATGTTGGATGTCTTTTATGTTTATGCTCAGCGTAGACTCCTTAAATCAGATGATCAATCCTTTACTTCAGCAGCAGCAGCAGCAGCAGCAGCAGCAAGGCTTCACTGGCTCATCGCCCAGAATCTTGGCCTGCGGTGTCATCGCCTCCCCAGAACCCACGGACCGCTGCATGACTTACTGGAAGTCCTAGAGCGCAGGGAGGGACCTGGACAGAGGAATTCATGTTCTTTCTTTGTAGATTTGAACACCAAGATAAATAAACTCAAATCAAAATAGATATTAAACAGAAAAGTCAGACACGTCCTTCTAATTGTGACATTTGACATTATAGAAAAGCGGGACATATGGTAAGTTGAGCTTCTCTTTTAGCATCCAGGTGAAACTAAATGTTCCTAATTTCTTCGAAAATGGCTCCCTTGAGTGTGTTTTTGATTGACATCTCCCTGGCCCTGCCCATATCAAACAATCTAAAACATTACTGACACAAGGAAGCATGAGGAGTAGAATCACAAATAATTGTTAAAGAATGATAGTGGTGGTACACACAACAAGTCATAACCAGTATATAGCAAGACTATAAATCTATGATGCCCCGAAATGCCACCAAAAGGTAAAACACAAGAATGTACAACTTTTGTACGTCTTAAATACACACAGTTGCAATAAACAGCCTGTTGAAGTGACTGCTGGGTTAACAGTGTATAATTCTGGCTGTTTTGATTTAAAAAAAAAAAAAAGAAAGAAAGAGAAATGATATTCGGGCACCAGGCTGGAATGTGTTCACTAAACCTAGAAATGTTCATGTCAAGGCTACTGTACAACTCAAAATCTGAAAATTGATCCAGTCACAGCTCATTGATCCTGCTAGAGGATCCTATAACTCAGTGACGCAAGAGCAAAGATGACCGGAGAGAAATGGAGGAAAAAAAACAAGAAGGGTGACCAGGGTTTTCCATAGAATAGTGGGAAGGCAAAATTAGTGAAATATGAAAATAAACATACAGCATGTTAACTTATCTTCTAATATGCTACCAAAAAAAACAAAGAATTCCAGTCAGAATTCTTCAAAATAAGGCTCTCAAAGCCAGCTCTCATGAAACAGTGATAATGCTTTTATTTTGAAGGCAAGGTCATTTCGCTGAAAGTTTTTTGTCTTCCTTATTTTTTCATAGGCAGTTGATCCAGGATTATACTTCACAAGATCTCAGATTATTACTTTGACTGTCAACATAAGAGTGATATCCTAGCGTCAGAGTGTCAATAATATATTACAGGGAGAGGACATATCACAATATGTACTGCAAGGTTGATATTTGGTGCTGTCCCTAATCTTCATAATCCAGCCTTTTGGTTTTGAGTCATTTAATTCCAAATCCTCGACATCTGCAAATGATTCATTTTGAAATACTTGGCTATTGTAGAATTGTTAGCATACACATGCATGCCAGATTACATAGAAGGCTTCTGTGGTTTCCAGTGGCTGTAGTACCGACGCATCCTCCTTCGGCCTTGTACTGTCAAATGACTGGGTAGTGTTCAAGCGTATTATTAGTGTCGCTATTATTTGCGCTTCTTTAGTTTAATAGCTGAGGACACAAATGAGAGAGCACAGAGCCTATTTGGACTCTTGCTTTGTGACTGTTTTTAATCAGTGTGGCTTGCTGACAGTGAGAAGAGCTGACAGTGGCTAATAAAGAAGAGCACACAGTATTATTTTTGGAATGCTAATGCTGCTCCCTTAACCAAGTGGCCCTGAAAATGTAGTCCTTGGTCTTCTCTAGAAGAAGATGCCTCAGCTGACTCAAATCCATAGTTTCAACGTGCGTCGACATCCTGTGATAGTTTGCAGCGGTCCAATCGTGATTAGAATCATATGTGTTTTTATCTTTTTTGGTGATGCTGTCCTTGGCAGAGAAGATAATTCTCTGGAACGGTTGAATAATTTAGTCACGCCCGATGGTGGAAGCCAGACTTCGCGTCTCTCTCTGATAAAGGCTCTCTCCTCCACAAGGCTCCAAACTCTTACTCCACTTCCTCACCATGCTGCAGGATTTACTATTCCTCCCATCCAGTTTCACCATGGCAACATGTGTCATCTTGCCTTATGTGCTGGAGAACATAATCTGTTTGTCTGAAGCAAGTGTTTGTTGCTGAGCACATCACTTGATTGGGAGGGAAAGCTAGGAGGAGGAGGAAATAGGAGTGTGGTGGGGGGACCCCTAAGGTAGACCAGAGGAAGGTTACTCCCCTGACCTATTTAGATCATAGCAATGGGCCTTTGTTAATGCTGCCTCAGGTTCTCCACTGGAACATTTCTCACATTAGCGTGTATGGAAATCAGCAGCAGTTGCTTGCTCCATGTTAGCATATCTAATGGCCCCTGATGAGACCTGTCACGATGCATCTGTCTGAATGTTGGACACTATTTTTTGGGTTTGATTAGTCCTGTCTGGCTGATTTTCTTTGGATGGAGACCGGTTGATTGTTCCCTTGTCCTACCCTCATGGATTCATGCTTTATTGATGAAGCGCACATGTTTACAAATGATCAGCTTGACTAGCTGCTGCTAATTACTATTGATGATTTAATGTCTGTTGGAAAAAGGCTAACGCTGCCAACCCATCGACCTACCAATAGCTGGTTTATGTTTGACATCCAATCCATACAGAATACACCGGGTGTGTTTACAGGGTTAACTGATCAGACCACAACTCTATCTAAATATGGGAATTATGTCCTTGTAGCTGAATATGAGCCCCATGAGAGTATACCCAGTTTTATGGATTACTGGAATTTTGATTTATTTGGGTTAGTGGTTTGCAATAACAAATATCATGAAGCTGAATTAGTTTAATGCTGAGTTGGCATGCTATCTCTCTGTATCTCATGTCTTTTTACCATGAGACAGAGGTGGGACAGTATATCACGATGCTTCCTCTTGCCATGCGATCGTGACACTGGTGACAGATATTGCCTTTTTTACTATCAAAGTAAAACACAAAAACTATTGGGGCAGCACGGTGGTGCAGTGGTTAGCACTGTCGCCTCACACCAAGAAGGTTCCGAGTTCAAGTTTGGCTTTAAAGAGGCACTAAACTTAGACTACCCACTTTGTTGTATGCTGTTTCATCTCAGCTGTCAAACTTTGAGTAAACTAACACCTCCGTACAGTGAATAAATTGATGATTTAATCATTTTTGCCTCTTCGGGAGTATTTTTCTTCAGTCACACAGATATATATTGATGTAACGTGGATAATTTGTCTCGCAATAAAATATCGCAGAATGATCATATAGTTATCGTGTACAAATTCAATATTGCAGTACTGCCTTGATTTAGTCTGTGATTGCTGTGTGCTCGTAGCACTTCAGACTAAAACGTTGAGCAACAGGGAACGTCAGAACAGATTAAAAGCATTTCTGCCTCGCTTTTCCTCCCCTTACTTCTGTTTCCCCCTTTGTCTCTCAAACACCCTCCCTCCTGTCTCTTTTTGAGACTTAGTTAGGCTATCTCCTTTCATCTGTCCTCCTCTTCTCCATGCCTTCCCCTCGTTTCCCCTCTTGCCCCCCCCCCCCCCCCTTTAAAGGGTCTGAGATGGAGTGGCTCAGTCGCACAGAGCTCATAGTTAATTAGGCTTGGCCTTGTCACACATTGAGGGATGGAGCCAGAGCATAGCTAAACCCAGTGGGGAGGCAAGGAGATGGAGACTGGGAACAGTTGGCATCAATCTATTGCCTGCTGCTGACAAAGGCAACAACCATTCCCATGCTCTCTGAAACCTCCGTACAGAGGAACTGTGTTCATGTGTCGCTGTGCATGGAACAGGTTAGACGGGTGTCATCAAATTATCAATCGTCACCTTACAGATTGAGTCATTCCAGGATTTTGGAATGGAGTTGGAGTAAGTGTTAACCCAGCAGCAGGTACCACACCACTTTTAATGGGTCAAGATGCAGAATGTGGCTGGAAATGGTCCACCCCCCCCCCCCCCCCGCCCCTTCATGAAAAAAGGCAAGAAGTGATGGAATTGACAAGGGAGGGAAAATATCTGCCGGCAAGAAGAGAAGGCATCACTGAAGAACTCTCAGAGCGATCAGTGTTTGTTTCATTAAACACTGACGACTTAAGACGACAGAGAGAAAAAATAATACCAGCCGTCATCTGCTGGCTGCTCTGCTGTTGACTCTAGTGCTTTTATCAGTCACGCGATGAAGGCAGGCACGCGGGCCGCCGTCGTGCGTTGTACGCACCAGGTGAGTCGCCCTTTATATGGTGCGCGGGCGTTTCCTACTTGCCCCACCATAGTTGTGCTAGCGTGATAATGGCACAGACCTGCTAATACCCTGATTTTACTTTTGTTTTTATGTATGAACTGCATTTGCATTTTCACACACTCAAAACAAATTTTATGTAAATATTACAGATGCGCTGATAATGCTAACAATGGGTTCAGATATGCATAGGCTTGAAGTTGTCAGAGGCTTAAGGATTTATTATGGTGCAGTTACATTTGTGTTTATTGTTGTGTTTCCCAGGCACAAAAGATTAGGTAATGATAAACTGCAGAAAATATATATTCATGCAATATTTATATATTCAGCTATCTGCCAGATAATGATCATTTTTTTCCACATCAATATCATCCCAGATATGCACAGTATATCCATCCTGTGAACATATAAACCAATTTACCAAAATTTTAAGCTTGTCCTTTTGAACTCTTTATGCTATTTCTCCCCTCAAAGCAGCTTAACGACATTAAAAGGAGCTGCAAAGCAGAGCTCAGGTGTTGAATGACGAGGCATTTCTCGATAATTACTTCTGGTTTGTTTGTTTTTTTATTTCAAGCTATTTAGATTCGGTTTTGGTAATGAAACCCGGCCGTAAGTGTGAGAATTTATTCAAAACAAAATAATAGAAACTCGACAGTTTCTGTGCAATACAAAAGATGATGCTTTCATCAATAAATCCCAGTCTAAGATGAATCCAGAAGGAAGGTTACTGTTGCTCCCCTGTATAATGGGGATTAGCATAACATCTCCTATGTGTTATGGCAGCCTGTATGAAATGCCCCCCCCCCCCATCTTTAATGATATGTACAGCCATTGAGACGGAGAATAATTTTCTCTGTCTCTCTCTGCCCCCCCTCTCTGTCCCTCTCTCACTGTGTGCTTGACATAAAAAGAGAAAATCCCATTTCGACTGTGACATTCTGCCTGTGTAGCAGAAAACATACAGACTATACATCAAAGCGAGGCAGAGTGCACAGTGAGGGGAAACGGAGGTTTAATGACGACGGCAGTCTGGAGTGATAATATAGAGCTGCTAAGAAGGAGTGTGGAAGTTATTATTCCAAAGTATAAACCCTCTCACAGAATGCTCCACGCAACTGAAGCTGAATATGTACTATTCATCGCTTTCCACATTCTACTAGCGATTAATTTTTGCTTTGTGCGTATTTGGTCAGTTGATCTGAATGCATCCCTTTTCTTTTCTTTTTTTTCCCTATTTTCCAGGTTCTACGTACAGCGTCCTCTCCACCATGCCATCTGACTCCGAAAGCAGCAGCTCGCTCAGTAGCGTCGGTATGTTTAAGGAGGACTAAAAGTAGTAGATGGAGTCACAATCTCCCACCTCAAAAGTAGCACATCAGAATTGTTTCGTCATGACTTGGGTTTAAGAGTTCAGGATGTGAGGCTTATTATTTCTGTTTGCCTCCAAGCTCCACATTGGGCCCAGAAAAAGCCCCCCCCCCCTCCCCAAATGTCTTCCTCTTTCCCCTAAGTTTGCCCTGCTTCCGTTCTCTAGTTTTGAAAAAAGTCCAAATGACTCAGCTGGGTTACATAAAACTCACAAAAAGGGCCAAATGTTGAGTCAAAGATGAAGATAATCCTCTAATTTCCTGCTCAAGTCTCTCTGCCATGTATATTATGTTCCACGAAGAACCCTGAGAATGACCTCTCAGTGATAATTTAGTTTAAAGCAGTCTATTTGGCAAAGAATCACAGTTTAAACAAAAAAGAAAGACAAAAGGGCCAAGTGTTTAAATAAGTAACCCTCCCGTGTTCAGCTAAATCAGATAGAATTGGACAGAAATATTTGTTACTTTAAAAACACACTGAGAGAACCGTTAATACATGAAATCCCCAAATCTTTCAGCCTTTCATGTTTCTGTCAGAGATTACAGATCTTGTCATCTTGTAAATCCAAGAAACATTTCTGCGAATTTACAGCAAATTGTCACAGAAGCCTCTCCAAGCAGATTACGTAGCAGGCACTCGTCGTCCTGACCATGGGGTGAACTCGCTACTGTTGATTGAAAGCCACTCCAGAGCTTTCTTTGGAGTCCTTTTAGGGTGTGTCAGGTTAAA